>NW_027445436.1:2286985-2611039 GCF_035582795.1 Mycteria americana | reverse complement strand
CTACAGCATTCCGTGCTGGCAGCTTTCTTATGGGAGAAATCGCTGGACGTTTCGAATTTGGCAGCCGGGCTCTGCGAGAGACACATATACAGTGTTGCCCCATTACCAAGAAAACCTTTTGGGGAAAGTGAATGTCTGTGTGGCAGCGAATGCAGTTCCAAGGGACAGTGAAAACCAGCTACAGCATTCCGTGCTGGCAGCTTTCGTGTGGGAGAAATCGCTGGACGTTTCGAACTTGGCAGCCGGGGTCTGCGAGAGACACATAGACAGTGTTGCCACATTACCAAGCAAAGCTTTTGGGGAAAGCGAATGCCTGTGTGGCAGCGAATGCAGTTCCAAGGGACAGTGAAAACCAGCTACAGCGTTCCGTTCTGGCAGCTTTCGTGTGGGCGCAATCGCTGGACGTTTCGAATTTTGCAATCGGGCTCTGCGAGAGAGATACACAGTGTTGCTCCTTTACGAACCAAAGCTTTTGGGGAAAGTGAATGTCTGTGTGGCAGCGAATGCAGTTCCAAGGGACAGTGAAAACCAGCTACAGCGTTCCGTTCTGGCAGCTTTCGTGCGGGCGCAACAGCTGGACGTTTCAAATTTGGAAGCCGGGCTCTGCGAGAGACACATACAGAGTGTTGCCCCTTTATGAACCAAAGCTTTTGGGGAAAGCGAATGCCTGTGTGGCAGCGAATGCAGTTCCAAGGGACAGTGAAAACCAGTTACAGCATTCCGTGCTGGCAGCTTTCGTGTGGGCGCAATCGCTGGACGTTTCGAATTTGGCAGCCGGGCTCTGCGAGAGAGAGATGCACAGTGTTGCCCCTTTATGAATCAAAGCTTTTGGGGAAAGGGAATGCCTGTGTGGCAGCGAATGCGGTTCCAAGGGACAGTGAAAACCAACTACAGCATTGCGAGCTAGCAGCTTTCGTGTGGGCACAGTCGCTGGACGTTTCGAATTTGGCAGCCGGGCTCTGCTAGACAGAGATACACAGTGTTGCCCCTTTACGAACCAAAGCTTTTGGCGAAAGTGAATGTCTGTGTGGCAGCGAATGCAGTTCCAAGGGACAGTGAAAACCAGCTACAACATTCCGTGCTGGCAGCTTTCGTGTGGGAGAAATCGCTGGACGTTTTGAATTTGGCAGCCGGGCTCTGCTAGACAGAGATACACAGTGTTGTCCCTTTAGGAACCAAAGCTTTTGGGGAAAGCGAATGTCTGTGTGGCAGCGAATGCAGTTCCAAGGGACAGTGAAAACCAGCTACAGCATTCCGTGCTGGCAGCTTTCGTGTGGGAGAAATAGCTGGACGTTTCGAATTGGGCAGCCGGGCTCTGCGAGAGAGAGACACACAGTGTTGCCCCATTACCAAGCAAAGCTTTTGGGGAAAGCGAATGTCTGTGTGGCAGCGAATGCAGTTCCAAGGGACAGTGAAAACCAGCTACAGCATTCGGTGCTGGCAGGTTTCGTGTGGGCGCAATCGCTGGACGTTTCGAATTTGGCAGCCGGGCTCTGCTAGACAGAGATACACAGTGTTGCCCCTTTACGAACCAAAGCTTTTGGGGAAAGCGAATGTCTGTGTGGCAGCGAATGCAGTTCCAAGGGACAGTGAAAAGCAGTTACAGCATTAGGTGCTGGCAGGTTTCGTGTGGGCGCAATCGCTGGACGTTTCGAATTTGGCAGCCGGGCTCTGCTAGACAGAGATACACAGTGTTGCCCCATTACCAAGAAAAGCTTTTGGGGAAAGCGAATGCCTGTGTGGCAGCGAATGCAGTTCCAAGGGACAGTGAAAACCAGCTACAGCATTCCGTGCTGGCAGCTTTCGTGTGGGCGCAATCGCTGGACGTTTCGAATTTGGCAGTCGGGCTCTGCGAGAGAGATACACAATGTTGCCCCTTTACGAACCAAAGCTTTTGGGGAAAGCGAATGTCTGTGTGGCAGCGAATGCAGTTCCAAGGGACAGTGAAAAGCAGTTACAGCATTAGGTGCTGGCAGATTTCGTGTGGGCGCAACAGCTGGACGTTTCAAATTTGAAAGCCGGGCTCTGCGAGAGACACATACACAGTGTTGCCCCTTTACGAACCAAAGCTTTTGGGGAAAGCGAATGCCTGTGTGGCAGCGAATGCAGTTCCAAGGGACAGTGAAAACCAGCCACAGCATTCCATGCTGGCAGCTTTCGTGTGGGCGCAGTCGCTGGAAGTTTCGAATTTGGAAGCTGGGCTCTGCGAGAGACACATACACAGTGTTGCCCCTTTACGAACCAAAGCTTTTAGGGAAAGCGAATGTCTGTGTGGCAGCGAATGCAGTTCCAAGGGACAGTGAAAACCAGCTACAGCATTCCGTGCTGGCAGGTTTCGTGTGGGCGCAATCGCTGGACGTTTCGAATTTGGCAGCCGGGCTCTGCAAGAGTGAGATACACAGTGTTGCCCCTTTACGAACCAAAGCTTTTGGGGAAAGCGAATGTCTGTGTGGCAGCGAATGCAGTTCCAAGGGGCAGTGAATACCAGCTACAGCATTCCGTGCTGGTAGCTTTCGTGTGGGCGCAATCGCTCGACTTTTCGAATTTGGCAGCCGGGCTCTGCGAGGGAGAGAGATACAGAGCGTTGCCCGATTACTAGGGAAAGCTTTTGGGGAAAGCGAATGTCTGTGTGGCAGCGAATGCAGTTCCAAGTGACAGTGAAAACCAGCTACAGCATTCTGTGCTGGGAGATTTCGTGTGGGCGCAGTCGCTAGACGTTTCAAATTTGGCAGCCGGGCTCTGCGAGAGAGAGATACGCAGTGTTGCCGCTTTACCAACCAAAGCTTTTGGGGAAAGCGAATGTCTGTGTGGCAGCGAATGCAATTCCAAGGGACAGTGAAAACCAGCTACAGCATTCCGTGCTGGCAGCTTTCTTATGGGAGAAATCGCTGGACGTATCGAATTTGGCAGCCGGGCTCTGCGAGAGACACATACACAGTGTTGCCCCATTACCAAGAAAAACTTTCGGGGAAAGTGAATGTCTGTGTGGCAGCGAATGCAGTTCCAAGGGACAGTGAAAACCAGCTACAGCATTCCGTGCTGGCAGCTTTCGTGTGGGAGAAATCGCTGGACGTTTCGAACTTGGCAGCCGGGCTCTGCGAGAGACACATAGACAGTGTTGCCCCTTTATGAACCAAAGCTTTTTGGGAAAGCGAATGTCTGTGTGGCAGCGAATGCAGTTCCAAGGGACAGTGAAAACCAGCTACAGCATTCCGTGCTGGCAGCTTTCGTGTGGGAGAAATCGCTGGACGTTTCGAATTTGGCAGCCGGGGTCTGCGAGAGAGAGATAAACAGTGTTGCCCCTTTATGAACCAAAGCTTTTGGGGAAAGCAAAACACTGTGTGGCAGCGAATGCAGTTCCAAGGGACAGTGAAAACCAGCTACAGCATTCCGTGCTGGCAGCTTTCGTGTGGGCGGAATCGCTGGACGTTTCAAATTTGGCAACCGGGTTCTGCGAGAGACACATAGACAGTGTTGCCACATTACCAAGCAAAGCTTTTGGGGAAAGCGAATGCCTGTGTGGCAGCGAATGCAGTTCCAAGGGACAGTGAAAACCAGCTACAGCATTCCGTGGTGGCAGCTTTCGTGCGGGCGCAGTTGCTGGACGTTTCCAATTTGGCAGCTGGGCTCTGCGAGAGACACATACAGAGTGTTGCCCCTTTATGAATCAAAGCTTTTGGGGAAAGCGAATGCCTGTGTGGCAGCGAATGCAGTTCCAAGGGACAGTGAAAACCAGCTACAGCATTCCGTGCTGGCAGCTTTCGTGCGGGCGCAATCGCTGGACGTTTCGAATTTGGCAGCCGGGCTCTGCTAGACAGAGATACACAATGTTGCCCCTTTACGAACCAAAGCTTTTGGGGAAAGCGAATGTCTGTGTAGCAGCGAATGCAGTTCCAAGGGACAGTGAAAACCAGCTACCGCATTCCATGCTGGCAGCTTTCGTGTGGGCGCAATCGCTGGACGTTTCGAATTTGTCAGCCGGGCTCTGCGAGAGAGAGATACACATTGTTGCCCCTTTACGAACCAAAGCTTTTGGGGAAAGCGAATGTCTGTGTGGCAGCGAATGCACTTCCAAGGGACAGTGAAAACCAACTACAGCATTGCGAGCTGGCAGCTTTCGTGTGGGCACAGTCGCTGGACGTTTCGAATTTGGCAGGCGGGCTCTGCGAGAGAGAGATACACAGTGTTGCCCCTTTACGAACCAAAGCTTTTGGGGAAACCGAATGTCTGTGTGGCAGCGCATGCAGTTCCAAGGGACAGTGAAAACCAGCTACAGCATTCCGTGCTGGCAGCTTTCGTGTGGGAGAAATCGCTGGACGTTTCGAATTGGGCAGCCGGTATCTGCGAGAGACACATACACAGTGTTGCCCCATTACCAAGAAAAACTTTTGGGGAAAGCGAATGTCTTTGTGGCAGCGAATGCAGTTCCAAGGGACAGTGAAAACCAGCTACAGCATTCCGTGCTGGCAGCTTTCGTGTGGGCGCAATCGCTGGACGTTTCGAATTTGGCAGCCGGGCTCTGCGAGAGAGAGATACACAGTGTTGCCCCTTTACGAAGCAAAGCTTTTGGGGAAAGCGAATGTCTGTGTGGCAGCGAATGCAGTTCCAAGGGACAGTGAAAACCACCTACAGCATTCCGTGCTGGCAGCTTTCGTGTGGGAGAAATCGCTGAATGTTTCGAATTTGGCAGCCGGGCTCTGCTAGACAGAGATACACAGTGTTGCCCCTTTACGAAGCAAAGCTTTTGGGGAAAGCGAATGTCTGTGTGGCAGCGAATGCAGTTCCAAGGGACAGTGAAAACCACCTACAGCATTCCGTGCTGGCAGCTTTCGTGTGGGAGAAATCGCTGAATGTTTCGAATTTGGCAGCCGGGCTCTGCTAGACAGAGATAGACAGTGTTGCCCCTTTACGAACCAAAGCTTTTGGGGAAAGCGAATGTCTGTGTGGCAGCGAATGCAGTTCCAAGGGACAGTGAAAACCAGTTACAGCATTAGGTGCTGGCAGCTTTCGTGTGGGCGCAATCGCTGGAAGTTTCGAATTTGGCAGATGGGCTCTGCTAGACAGAGATACACAGTGTTGCCCCATTACCAAGAAAAGCTTTTGGGGAAAGCGAATGTCTGTGTGGCAGCGAATGCAGTTCCAAGGGACAGTGAAAACCAGCTACAGCATTCCGTGCTGGCAGCTTTCGTGTGGGCGCAATCGCTGGACGTTTCGAATTTGGCAATCGGGCTCTGCGAGAGAGATACATAGTGTTGCCCCTTTACGAACCAAAGCTTTTGGGGAAAGCGAATGCCTGTGTGGCAGCGAATGCAGTTCCAAGGGACAGTGAAAACCAGCCACAGCATTCCGTGCTGGCAGCTTTCGTGCGGGCGCAATCGCTGGACGTTTCGAATTTGGCAGCCTGGCTCTGCGAGAGACAAATACACAGTGTTGCCCCTATATGAATCAAAGCTTTTGGGGAAAGCGAATGCCTGTGTGGCAGCGAATGCAGTTCCAAGGGACAGTGAAAACCAGCTACAACATTCCGTGCTGGCAGCTTTCCTGTGGGAGAAATCGCTGGACGTTTCGAATTTGGCAGCCGGGCTCTGCTAGACAGAGATACATATTGTTGCCAAATTACCAAGAAAAGCTTTTGGGGAAAGCGACTGTCTGTGTGGCAGCGAATGCAGTTCCAAGGGACAGTGAAAACCAGCTACAGCATTCCGTGCTGGCAGGTTTCGTGTGGGCGCAATCGCTGGACGTTTCGAATTTGGCAGCTGGGCTCTGCTAGACAGAGATACAGAGTGTTGCCCCATTACCAAGAAAAGCTTTTGGGGAAAGCGAATGTCTGTGTGGCAGCGAATGCAGTTCCAAGGGACAGTGAAAACCAGCTACAGCGTTCCGTTCTGGTAGCTTTCGTGTGGGGGCATTCGCTCGACTTTTAGAATTTTGCAGCCGGGCTCTGCTAGACAGAGATACGCAGTGTTGCCCCTTTACGAACCAAAGCTTTTGGGGAAAGCGAATGTCTGTGTGGCAGCGAGTGCAGTTCCAAGGGACAGTGAAAACCAGCTACAGCATTAGGTGCTGGCAGCTTTCGTGTGGGCGCAATCGCTGGACGTTTCGAATTTGGCAGCTGGGCTCTGCTAGACAGAGATACAGAGTGTTGCCCCATTACCAAGAAAAGCTTTTGGGGAAAGCGAATGTCTGTGTGGCAGCGAATGCAGTTCCAAGGGACAGTGAAAACCAGCTACAGCATTCCGTGCTGGTAGCTTTCGTGTGGGCGCAGTCGCTGGACGTTTCGAATTTGGCAGTCGGGCTCTGCGAGAGAGAGATACACAGTGTTGCCCCTTTACGAACCAAAGCTTTTAGGGAAAGCGAATGTCTGTGTGGCAGCGAATGCAGTTCCAAGGGACAGTGAAAACCAGCTACAGCATTCCGTGCTGGCAGCTTTCGTGTGGGCGCAATCACTGGACGTTTCGAATTTGGCAGCCGGGCTCTGCGAGAGACACATACACAGTGTTGCCCCATTACCAAGAAAAACTTTTGGGGAAAGCGAATGTCTTTGTGGCAGCGAATGCAGTTCCAAGGGACAGTGAAAACCAGCTAGAGCATTCCGTGCTGGCAGCTTTCGTGTGGGCGCAATCGCTGGACGTTTCGAATTTTGCAGCCGGGCTCTGCGAGAGAGAGATACACAGTGTTGCCCCTTTACGAAGCAAAGCTTTTGGGGAAAGCGAATGTCTGTGTGGCAGCGAATGCAGTTCCAAGGGACAGTGAAAACCACCTACAGCATTCCGTGCTGGCAGCTTTCGTGTGGGAGAAATCGCTGAATGTTTCGAATTTGGCAGCCGGGCTCTGCTAGACAGAGATAGACAGTGTTGCCCCTTTACGAACCAAAGCTTTTGGGGAAAGCGAATGTCTGTGTGGCAGCGAATGCAGTTCCAAGGGACAGTGAAAACCAGTTACAGCATTAGGTGCTGGCAGCTTTCGTGTGGGCGCAATCGCTGGAAGTTTCGAATTTGGCAGATGGGCTCTGCTAGACAGAGATACACAGTGTTGCCCCATTACCAAGAAAAGCTTTTGGGGAAAGCGAATGTCTGTGTGGCAGCGAATGCAGTTCCAAGGGACAGTGAAAACCAGCTACAGCATTCCGTGCTGGCAGCTTTCGTGTGGGCGCAATCGCTGGACGTTTCGAATTTGGCAATCGGGCTCTGCGAGAGAGATACATAGTGTTGCCCCTTTACGAACCAAAGCTTTTGGGGAAAGCGAATGCCTGTGTGGCAGCGAATGCAGTTCCAAGGGACAGTGAAAACCAGCCACAGCATTCCGTGCTGGCAGCTTTCGTGCGGGCGCAATCGCTGGACGTTTCGAATTTGGCAGCCTGGCTCTGCGAGAGACAAATACACAGTGTTGCCCCTATATGAATCAAAGCTTTTGGGGAAAGCGAATGCCTGTGTGGCAGCGAATGCAGTTCCAAGGGACAGTGAAAACCAGCTACAACATTCCGTGCTGGCAGCTTTCCTGTGGGAGAAATCGCTGGACGTTTCGAATTTGGCAGCCGGGCTCTGCTAGACAGAGATACATATTGTTGCCAAATTACCAAGAAAAGCTTTTGGGGAAAGCGACTGTCTGTGTGGCAGCGAATGCAGTTCCAAGGGACAGTGAAAACCAGCTACAGCATTCCGTGCTGGCAGGTTTCGTGTGGGCGCAATCGCTGGACGTTTCGAATTTGGCAGCTGGGCTCTGCTAGACAGAGATACAGAGTGTTGCCCCATTACCAAGAAAAGCTTTTGGGGAAAGCGAATGTCTGTGTGGCAGCGAATGCAGTTCCAAGGGACAGTGAAAACCAGCTACAGCGTTCCGTTCTGGTAGCTTTCGTGTGGGGGCATTCGCTCGACTTTTAGAATTTTGCAGCCGGGCTCTGCTAGACAGAGATACGCAGTGTTGCCCCTTTACGAACCAAAGCTTTTGGGGAAAGCGAATGTCTGTGTGGCAGCGAGTGCAGTTCCAAGGGACAGTGAAAACCAGCTACAGCATTAGGTGCTGGCAGCTTTCGTGTGGGCGCAATCGCTGGACGTTTCGAATTTGGCAGCTGGGCTCTGCTAGACAGAGATACAGAGTGTTGCCCCATTACCAAGAAAAGCTTTTGGGGAAAGCGAATGTCTGTGTGGCAGCGAATGCAGTTCCAAGGGACAGTGAAAACCAGCTACAGCATTCCGTGCTGGTAGCTTTCGTGTGGGCGCAGTCGCTGGACGTTTCGAATTTGGCAGTCGGGCTCTGCGAGAGAGAGATACACAGTGTTGCCCCTTTACGAACCAAAGCTTTTAGGGAAAGCGAATGTCTGTGTGGCAGCGAATGCAGTTCCAAGGGACAGTGAAAACCAGCTACAGCATTCCGTGCTGGCAGCTTTCGTGTGGGCGCAATCACTGGACGTTTCGAATTTGGCAGCCGGGCTCTGCGAGAGACACATACACAGTGTTGCCCCATTACCAAGAAAAACTTTTGGGGAAAGCGAATGTCTTTGTGGCAGCGAATGCAGTTCCAAGGGACAGTGAAAACCAGCTAGAGCATTCCGTGCTGGCAGCTTTCGTGTGGGCGCAATCGCTGGACGTTTCGAATTTTGCAGCCGGGCTCTGCGAGAGAGAGATACACAGTGTTGCCCCTTTACGAAGCAAAGCTTTTGGGGAAAGCGAATGTCTGTGTGGCAGCGAATGCAGTTCCAAGGGACAGTGAAAACCACCTACAGCATTCCGTGCTGGCAGCTTTCGTGTGGGAGAAATCGCTGAATGTTTCGAATTTGGCAGCCGGGCTCTGCTAGACAGAGATAGACAGTGTTGCCCCTTTACGAACCAAAGCTTTTGGGGAAAGCGAATGTCTGTGTGGCAGCGAATGCAGTTCCAAGGGACAGTGAAAACCAGTTACAGCATTAGGTGCTGGCAGCTTTCGTGTGGGCGCAATCGCTGGAAGTTTCGAATTTGGCAGATGGGCTCTGCTAGACAGAGATACACAGTGTTGCCCCATTACCAAGAAAAGCTTTTGGGGAAAGCGAATGTCTGTGTGGCAGCGAATGCAGTTCCAAGGGACAGTGAAAACCAGCTACAGCATTCCGTGCTGGCAGCTTTCGTGTGGGCGCAATCGCTGGACGTTTCGAATTTGGCAATCGGGCTCTGCGAGAGAGATACATAGTGTTGCCCCTTTACGAACCAAAGCTTTTGGGGAAAGCGAATGCCTGTGTGGCAGCGAATGCAGTTCCAAGGGACAGTGAAAACCAGCCACAGCATTCCGTGCTGGCAGCTTTCGTGCGGGCGCAATCGCTGGACGTTTCGAATTTGGCAGCCTGGCTCTGCGAGAGACAAATACACAGTGTTGCCCCTATATGAATCAAAGCTTTTGGGGAAAGCGAATGCCTGTGTGGCAGCGAATGCAGTTCCAAGGGACAGTGAAAACCAGCTACAACATTCCGTGCTGGCAGCTTTCCTGTGGGAGAAATCGCTGGACGTTTCGAATTTGGCAGCCGGGCTCTGCTAGACAGAGATACATATTGTTGCCAAATTACCAAGAAAAGCTTTTGGGGAAAGCGACTGTCTGTGTGGCAGCGAATGCAGTTCCAAGGGACAGTGAAAACCAGCTACAGCATTCCGTGCTGGCAGGTTTCGTGTGGGCGCAATCGCTGGACGTTTCGAATTTGGCAGCTGGGCTCTGCTAGACAGAGATACAGAGTGTTGCCCCATTACCAAGAAAAGCTTTTGGGGAAAGCGAATGTCTGTGTGGCAGCGAATGCAGTTCCAAGGGACAGTGAAAACCAGCTACAGCGTTCCGTTCTGGTAGCTTTCGTGTGGGGGCATTCGCTCGACTTTTAGAATTTTGCAGCCGGGCTCTGCTAGACAGAGATACGCAGTGTTGCCCCTTTACGAACCAAAGCTTTTGGGGAAAGCGAATGTCTGTGTGGCAGCGAGTGCAGTTCCAAGGGACAGTGAAAACCAGCTACAGCATTAGGTGCTGGCAGCTTTCGTGTGGGCGCAATCGCTGGACGTTTCGAATTTGGCAGCTGGGCTCTGCTAGACAGAGATACAGAGTGTTGCCCCATTACCAAGAAAAGCTTTTGGGGAAAGCGAATGTCTGTGTGGCAGCGAATGCAGTTCCAAGGGACAGTGAAAACCAGCTACAGCATTCCGTGCTGGTAGCTTTCGTGTGGGCGCAGTCGCTGGACGTTTCGAATTTGGCAGTCGGGCTCTGCGAGAGAGAGATACACAGTGTTGCCCCTTTACGAACCAAAGCTTTTAGGGAAAGCGAATGTCTGTGTGGCAGCGAATGCAGTTCCAAGGGACAGTGAAAACCAGCTACAGCATTCCGTGCTGGCAGCTTTCGTGTGGGCGCAATCACTGGACGTTTCGAATTTGGCAGCCGGGCTCTGCGAGAGACACATACACAGTGTTGCCCCATTACCAAGAAAAACTTTTGGGGAAAGCGAATGTCTTTGTGGCAGCGAATGCAGTTCCAAGGGACAGTGAAAACCAGCTAGAGCATTCCGTGCTGGCAGCTTTCGTGTGGGCGCAATCGCTGGACGTTTCGAATTTTGCAGCCGGGCTCTGCGAGAGAGAGATACACAGTGTTGCCCCTTTACGAAGCAAAGCTTTTGGGGAAAGCGAATGTCTGTGTGGCAGCGAATGCAGTTCCAAGGGACAGTGAAAACCACCTACAGCATTCCGTGCTGGCAGCTTTCGTGTGGGAGAAATCGCTGAATGTTTCGAATTTGGCAGCCGGGCTCTGCTAGACAGAGATAGACAGTGTTGCCCCTTTACGAACCAAAGCTTTTGGGGAAAGCGAATGTCTGTGTGGCAGCGAATGCAGTTCCAAGGGACAGTGAAAACCAGTTACAGCATTAGGTGCTGGCAGCTTTCGTGTGGGCGCAATCGCTGGAAGTTTCGAATTTGGCAGATGGGCTCTGCTAGACAGAGATACACAGTGTTGCCCCATTACCAAGAAAAGCTTTTGGGGAAAGCGAATGTCTGTGTGGCAGCGAATGCAGTTCCAAGGGACAGTGAAAACCAGCTACAGCATTCCGTGCTGGCAGCTTTCGTGTGGGCGCAATCGCTGGACGTTTCGAATTTGGCAATCGGGCTCTGCGAGAGAGATACATAGTGTTGCCCCTTTACGAACCAAAGCTTTTGGGGAAAGCGAATGCCTGTGTGGCAGCGAATGCAGTTCCAAGGGACAGTGAAAACCAGCCACAGCATTCCGTGCTGGCAGCTTTCGTGCGGGCGCAATCGCTGGACGTTTCGAATTTGGCAGCCTGGCTCTGCGAGAGACAAATACACAGTGTTGCCCCTATATGAATCAAAGCTTTTGGGGAAAGCGAATGCCTGTGTGGCAGCGAATGCAGTTCCAAGGGACAGTGAAAACCAGCTACAACATTCCGTGCTGGCAGCTTTCCTGTGGGAGAAATCGCTGGACGTTTCGAATTTGGCAGCCGGGCTCTGCTAGACAGAGATACATATTGTTGCCAAATTACCAAGAAAAGCTTTTGGGGAAAGCGACTGTCTGTGTGGCAGCGAATGCAGTTCCAAGGGACAGTGAATACCAGCTACAGCATTCCGTGCTGGCAGGTTTCGTGTGGGCGCAATCGCTGGACGTTTCGAATTTGGCAGCTGGGCTCTGCTAGACAGAGATACAGAGTGTTGCCCCATTACCAAGAAAAGCTTTTGGGGAAAGCGAATGTCTGTGTGGCAGCGAATGCAGTTCCAAGGGACAGTGAAAACCAGCTACAGCGTTCCGTTCTGGTAGCTTTCGTGTGGGGGCATTCGCTCGACTTTTAGAATTTTGCAGCCGGGCTCTGCTAGACAGAGATACGCAGTGTTGCCCCTTTACGAACCAAAGCTTTTGGGGAAAGCGAATGTCTGTGTGGCAGCGAGTGCAGTTCCAAGGGACAGTGAAAACCAGCTACAGCATTAGGTGCTGGTAGCTTTCGTGTGGGCGCAATCGCTGGACGTTTCGAATTTGGCAGCCGGGCTCTGCGAGAGACACATACACAGTGTTGCCCCATTACCATGAAAAACTTTAGGGGAAAGCGAATGTCTGTGTGGCAGCGAATGCAGTTCCAAGGGACAGTGAAAACCAGCTACAGCATTCCGTGCTGGCAGCTTTCGTGTGGGCGCAATCGCTGGACGTTTCGAATTTGGCAATCGGGCTCTGCGAGAGACATACACAGTGTTGCCCCTTTACGAACCAAAGCTTTTGGGGAAAGTGAATGTCTGTGTGGCAGCGAATGCAGTTCCAAGGGACAGTGAAAACCAGCTACAGCGTTCCGTTCTGGCAGCTTTCGTGTGGGCGCAGTCGCTGGAAGTTTCGAATTTGGCAGCTGGGCTCTGCGAGAGACACATACAAAGTGTTGCCCCTTTACGAACCAAAGCTTTTGGGGAAAGCGAATGTCTGTGTGGCAGCGAATGCAGTTCCAAGGGACAGTGAAAACCAGCTACAGCATTCCGTGCTGGCAGGTTTCGTGTGGGCGCAATCGCTGGACGTTTCGAATTTGGAAGCCGGGCTCTGCGAGAGACACATACACAGTGTTGCCCCTTTATGAACCAAAGCTTTTGGGGAAAGCGAATGCCTGTGTGGCAGCGAATGCAGTTCCAAGGGACAGTGAAAACCAGCCACAGCATTCCATGCTGGCAGCTTTCGTGTGGGCGCAGTCGCTGGAAGTTTCGAATTTGGCAGCTGGGCTCTGCGAGAGACACATACACAGTGTTGCCCCTTTACGAACCAAAGCTTTTGGGGAAAGCGAATGTCTGTGTGGCAGCGAATGCAGTTCCAAGGGACAGTGAAAACCAGCTACAGCATTCCGTGCTGGCAGGTTTCGTGTGGGCGCAATCGCTGGACGTTTCGAATTTGGTAGCCGGGCTCTGCAAGAGTGAGATACAGAGTGTTGCCCCTTTACGAACCAAAGCTTTTGGGGAAAGCGAATGTCTGTGTGGCAGCGAATGCAGTTCCAAGGGGCAGTGAATACCAGCTACAGCATTCCGTGCTGGTAGCTTTCGTGTGGGCGCAATCGCTCGACTTTTCGAATTTGGCATCCGGGCTCTGCGAGGGAGAGAGATACAGAGCGTTGCCCGATTACTAGGGAAAGCTTTTGGGGAAAGCGAATGTCTGTGTGGCAGCGAATGCACTTCCAAGGGACAGTGAAAACCAGTTACAGCATTAGGTGCTGGCAGCTTTCGTGTGGGCGCAATCGCTGGACGTTTCGAATTTGGCAGCCGGGCTCTGCTAGACAGAGATACACAGTGTTGCCCCATTACGAAGAAAAGCTTTTGGGGAAAGTGAATGTCTGTGTGGCAGCGAATGCAGTTCCAAGGGACAGTGAAAACCAGCTACAGCATTCCGTGCTGGCAGCTTTCGTGTGGGCGCAATCGCTGGACGTTTCGAATTTGGCAATCGGGCTCTGCGAGAGAGATACACAGTGTTGCCCCTTTACGAACCAAAGCTTTTGGGGAAAGTGAATGTCTGTGTGGCAGCGAATGCAGTTCCAAGGGACAGTGAAAACCAGCTACAGCGTTCCGTTCTGGCAGCTTTCGTGTGGGCGCAACAGCTGGACGTTTCAAATTTGGAAGCCGGGCTCTGCGAGAGACACATACACAGTGTTGCCCCTTTATGAACCAAAGCTTTTGGGGAAAGCGAATGCCTGTGTGGCAGCGAATGCAGTTCCAAGGGACAGGGAAAACCAGCCACAGCATTCCATGCTGGCAGCTTTCGTGTGGGCGCAGTCGCTGGAAGTTTCGAATTTGGCAGCTGGGCTCTGCGAGAGACACATACACAGTGTTGCCCCTTTACGAACCAAAGCTTTTGGGGAAAGCGAATGCCTGTGTGGCAGCGAATGCAGTTCCAAGGTACAGTGAAAACCAGCTACAGCATTCCGTGCTGGCAGCTTTCGTGTGGTCGCAATCGCTGGGTGTTTCAAATTGGGTAGCCGGGTCTGCGAGAGAGAGATAAGCAGTGTTGCCCCATTAAGAACCAAAGCTTTTGGGGAAAGCGAATATCTGTGTGGTAGCGAATGCAGTTCCAAGGGACAGTGAAAACCAGTTACAGCATTAGGTGCTGGCAGCTTTCGTGTGGGCGCAGTCGCTGAACGTTGCGAATTTGGCAGCCGGGCTCTGCTAGACAGAGATACAAAGTGTTGCCCCTTTACGAAGCAAAGCTTTTGGGGAAAGCGAAAGCCTGTGTGGCAGCGAATGCAGTTCTAAGGTACAGTGAAAACCAGCTACAGCATTCCGTACTGGCAGCTCTCGTGTGGGCGCAATCGCTGGACATTTCGAATTTGGCAGCCGGGCTCTGCGAGAGACACATACACAGTGTTGCCCCATTACCATGAAAAACTTTAGGGGAAAGCGAATGTCTGTGTGGCAGCGAATGCAGTTCCAAGGGACAGTGAAAACCAGCTACAGCATTCCGTGCTGGCAGCTTTCGTGTGGGCGCAATCGCTGGACGTTTCGAATTTGGCAATCGGGCTCTGCGAGAGAGATACACAGTGTTGCCCCTTTACGAACCAAAGCTTTTGGGGAAAGTGAATGTCTGTGTGGCAGCGAATGCAGTTCCAAGGGACAGTGAAAACCAGCTACAGCGTTCCGTTCTGGCAGCTTTCGTGTGGGCGCAACAGCTGGACGTTTCAAATTTGGAAGCCAGGCTCTGCGAGAGACACATACACAGTGTTGCCCCTTTATGAACCAAAGGTTTTGGGGAAAGTGAATGTCTGTGTGGCAGCGAATGCAGTTCCAAGGGACAGTGAAAACCAGCCACAGCATTCCATGCTGGCAGCTTTCGTGTGGGCGCAGTCGCTGTAAGTTTCGAATTTGGCAGCTGGGCTCTGCGAGAGACACATACACAGTGTTGCCCCTTTACGAACCAAAGCTTTTGGGGAAAGCGAATGTCTGTGTGGCAGCAAATGCAGTTCCAAGGGACAGTGAAAACCAGCTACAGCATTCCGTGCTGGCAGGTTTCGTGTGGGCGCAATCGCTGGACGTTTCGAATTTGGCAGCCAGGCTCTGCAAGAGTGAGAGATGCAGAGCATTGCCCGATTACTAGGGAAAGCTTTTGGGGAAAGCGAATGTCTGTGTTGCAGCGAATGCACTTCCAAGGCACAGTGAAAACCAGCTACAGCATTCCGTACTGGCAGCTTTCGTGTGGGCGCAATCGCTGGACGTTTCGAATTTGGCAGCCGGGCTCTGCGAGAGACACATACACAGTGTTGCCCCATTACCATGAAAAACTTTAGGGGAAAGCGAATGTCTGTGTGGCAGCGAATGCAGTTCAAAGGGACAGTGAAAACCAGCTACAGCATTCCGTGCTGGCAGCTTTCGTGTGGGCGCAATCGCTGGACGTTTCGAATTTGGCAGCCGGGCTCTGCGAGAGAGAGATACACAGTGTTGCCCCTTTACGAAGCAAAGCTTTTGGGGAAAGCGAATGTCTGTGTGGCAGCGAATGCAGTTCCAAGGGACAGTGAAAACCAGCTACAGCATTCCGTGCTGGCAGCTTTCGTGTGGGAGAAATCGCTGAATGTTTCGAATTTGGCAGCCGGGCTGTGCTAGACAGAGATACACAGTGTTGCCCCTTTACGAAGCAAAGCTTTTGGGGAAAGCGAATGTCTGTGTGGCAGCGAATGCAGTTCCAAGGGGCAGTGAATACCAGCTACAGCATTCCGTGCTGGTAGCTTTCGTGTGGGCGCAATCGCTCGACTTTTCGAATTTGGCATCCGGGCTCTGCGAGGGAGAGAGATGCAGAGCATTGCCCGATTACTAGGGAAAGCTTTTGGGGAAAGCGAATGTCTGTGTGGCAGCGAATGCAGTTCCAAGGGACAGTGAAAACCAGCTACAGCATTCCGTACTGGCAGCTTTCGTGTGGGCGCAATCGCTGGACGTTTCTAATTTGGCAGCCGGGCTCTGCGAGAGACACATACACAGTGTTGCCCCATTACCATGAAAAACTTTAGGGGAAAGCGAATGTCTGTGTGGCAGCGAATGCAGTTCCAAGGGACAGTGAAAACCAGCTACAGCATTCCGTGCTGGCAGCTTTCGTGTGGGCGCAATCGCTGGACGTTTCGAATTTGGCAGCCGGGCTCTGCGAGAGAGAGATACACAGTGTTGCCCCTTTATGAAGCAAAGCTTTTGGGGAAAGCGAATGTCTGTGTGGCAGCGAATGCAGTTCCAAGGGACAGTGAAAACCAGCTACAGCATTCCGTGCTGGCAGCTTTCGTGTGGGAGAAATCGCTGAATGTTTCGAATTTGGCAGCCGGGCTCTGCTAGACAGAGATACACAGTGTTGCCCCTTTACGAAGCAAAGCTTTTGGGGAAAGCGAATGTCTGTGTGGCAGCGAATGCAGTTCCAAGGGACAGTGAAAACCAGTTACAGCATTCCGTGCTGGCAGCTTTCGTGTGGGCGCAATCGCTGGACGTTTCGAATTTGGTAGCCGGGCTCTGCTAGACAGAGATACACAGTGTTGCCCCATTACCAAGCAAAGCTTTTGGGGAAAGCGAATGTCTGTGTGGCAGCGAATGCAGTTCCAAGGGACAGTGAAAACCAGCTGCAGCATTCCGTGCTGGCAGCTTTCGTGTGGGCGCAATCGCTGGACGTTTCGAATTTGGAAGCCGGGCTCTGCGAGAGACACATACACAGTGTTGCCCCTTTATGAACCAAAGCTTTTGGGGAAAGCGAATGCCTGTGTGGCAGCGAATGCAGTTCCAAGGGACAGTGAAAACCAGCCACAGCATTCCATGCTGGCAGCTTTCGTGTGGGCGCAGTCGCTGGAAGTTTCGAATTTGGCAGCTGGGCTCTGCGAGAGACACATACACAGTGTTGCCCCTTTACGAACCAAAGCTTTTGGGGAAAGCGAATGTCTGTGTGGCAGCGAATGCAGTTCCAAGGGACAGTGAAAACCAGCTACAGCATTCCGTGCTGGCAGGATTCGTGTGGGCGCAATCGCTGGACGTTTCGAATTTGGCAGCCGGGCTCTGCAAGAGTGAGATACAGAGTGTTGCCCCTT
Organism: Mycteria americana; assembly: GCF_035582795.1. Classification (NCBI taxonomy): domain Eukaryota; kingdom Metazoa; phylum Chordata; class Aves; order Ciconiiformes; family Ciconiidae; genus Mycteria; species Mycteria americana. The sequence continues at coordinate 2,594,037 of NW_027445436.1, read as the reverse complement.
TACGAACCAAAGCTTTTGGGGAAAGCGAATGTCTGTGTGGCAGCGAATGCAGTTCCAAGGGGCAGTGAATACCAGCTACAGCATTCCGTGCTGGTAGCTTTCGTGTGGGCGCAATCGCTCGACTTTTCGAATTTGGCAGTTGGGCTCTGCGAGGGAGAGAGATACAGAGCGTTGCCCGATTACTAGGGAAAGCTTTTGGGGAAAGCGAATGTCTGTGTGGCAGCGAATGCACTTCCAAGGGACAGTGAAAACGAGTTACAGCATTAGGTGCTGGCAGCTTTCGTGTGGGCGCAATGGCTCGACTTTTCGAATTTGGCAGCCGGGCTCTGCGAGAGACACATACACAGTGTTGCCCCATTACCATGAAAAACTTTAGGGGAAAGCGAATGTCTGTGTGGCAGCGAATGCAGTTCCAAGGGACAGTGAAAACCAGCTATAGCATTCCGTGCTGGCAGCTTTCGTGTGGGCGCAATCGCTGGACGTTTCGAATTTGGCAATCGGGCTCTGCGAGAGAGATACACAGTGTTGCCCCTTTACGAACCAAAGCTTTTGGGGAAAGCGAATGTCTGTGTGGCAGCGAATGCAGTTCCAAGGGACAGTGAAAACCAGCTACAGCATTCCGTGCTGGCAGCTTTCGTGTGGGAGAAATCGCTGGACGTTTCGAATTTGCAGCCGGGCTCTGCTAGACAGAGATACACAGTGTTGCCCCTTTACGAACCAAAGTCTTTGCAGAAAGCAAATGTCTGTGTGGCAGCGAATGCAGTTCCAAGGGACAGTGAAAACCAGCTACAGCATTCCGTGCTGGCAGCTTTCGTGTGGGAGAAATCGCTGGATGTTACGAATTTGGCAGCCGGGCTCTGCGACAGACACATGCACAGTATTGCCACTTACCAAGAAAAGCTTTTGGGGAAAGCGAATGTCTGTGTGGCAGTGAATGCAGTTCCAAGGGACAGTGAAAACCAGCTACAGCATTCCATGCTGGCAGCTTTCGTGTGGGAGAAACCGCTAGACGTTTCGAATTTGGCAGCCGGGCTCTGCGAGAGTGAGATACACAGTGTTGCCCCTTTACGAAGCAAAGCTTTTGGGGAAAGCGAATGTCTGTGTGGCAGCGAATGCAGTTCCAAGGGACAGTGAAAACCAGCTACAGCATTCCGTGCTGGCAGCTTTCGTGTGGGCGCAATCGCTGGACGTTTCGAATTTGGCAGTCGGGCTCTGCGAGAGAGATACACAATGTTACCCCTTTACGAACCAAAGCTTTTGGGGAAAGCGAATGTCTGTGTGGCAGCGAATGCAGTTCCAAGGGACAGTAAAAAGCAGTTACAGCATTAGGTGCTGGCAGCTTTCGTGTGGGCGCTATCGCTGGATGTTTCAAATTTGGAAGCCGGGCTCTGCGAGAGACACATACACAGTGTTGCCCCTTTACGAACCAAAGCTTTTGGGGAAAGCGAATGCCTGTGTGGCAGCGAATGCAGTTCCAAGGGACAGTGTAAACCAGCCACAGCATTCCATGCTGGCAGCTTTCGTGTGGGCGCAGTCGCTGGAAGTTTCGAATTTGGAAGCTGGGCTCTGCGAGAGACACATACACAGTGTTGCCCCTTTACGAACCAAAGCTTTTGGGGAAAGCGAATGTCTGTGTGGCAGCGAATGCAGTTCCAAGGGACAGTGAAAACCAGCTACAGCATTCCGTGCTGGCAGGTTTCGTGTGGGCGCAATCGCTGGACGTTTCGAATTTGGCAGCCGGGCTCTGCAAGAGTGAGATACAGAGTGTTGCCCCTTTACGAACCAAAGCTTTTGGGGAAAGCGAATGTCTGTGTGGCAGCGAATGCAGTTCCAAGGGGCAGTGAATACCAGCTACAGCATTCCGTGCTGGTAGCTTTCGTGTGGGCGCAATCGCTCGACTTTTCGAATTTGGCAGCCGGGCTCTGCGAGGGAGAGAGATACAGAGCGTTGCCCGATTACTAGGGAAAGCTTTTGGGGAAAGCGAATGTCTGTGTGGCAGCGAATGCAGTTCCAAGTGACAGTGAAAACCAGCTACAGCATTCTGTGCTGGGAGCTTTCGTGTGGGCGCAGTCGCTAGACGTTTCAAATTTGGCAGCCGGGCTCTGTGATAGAGAGATACGCAGTGTTGCCGCTTTACCAACCAAATCTTTTGGGGAAAGCGAATGTCTGTGTGGCAGCGAATGCAATTCCAAGGGACAGTGAAAACCAGCTACAGCATTCCGTGCTGGCAGCTTTCTTATGGGAGAAATCGCTGGACGTTTCGAATTTGGCAGCCGGGCTCTGCGAGAGACACATATACAGTGTTGCCCCATTACCAAGAAAACCTTTTGGGGAAAGTGAATGTCTGTGTGGCAGCGAATGCAGTTCCAAGGGACAGTGAAAACCAGCTACAGCATTCCGTGCTGGCAGCTTTCGTGTGGGAGAAATCGCTGGACGTTTCGAACTTGGCAGCCGGGGTCTGCGAGAGACACATAGACAGTGTTGCCACATTACCAAGCAAAGCTTTTGGGGAAAGCGAATGCCTGTGTGGCAGCGAATGCAGTTCCAAGGGACAGTGAAAACCAGCTACAGCGTTCCGTTCTGGCAGCTTTCGTGTGGGCGCAATCGCTGGACGTTTCGAATTTTGCAATCGGGCTCTGCGAGAGAGATACACAGTGTTGCTCCTTTACGAACCAAAGCTTTTGGGGAAAGTGAATGTCTGTGTGGCAGCGAATGCAGTTCCAAGGGACAGTGAAAACCAGCTACAGCGTTCCGTTCTGGCAGCTTTCGTGCGGGCGCAACAGCTGGACGTTTCAAATTTGGAAGCCGGGCTCTGCGAGAGACACATACAGAGTGTTGCCCCTTTATGAACCAAAGCTTTTGGGGAAAGCGAATGCCTGTGTGGCAGCGAATGCAGTTCCAAGGGACAGTGAAAACCAGTTACAGCATTCCGTGCTGGCAGCTTTCGTGTGGGCGCAATCGCTGGACGTTTCGAATTTGGCAGCCGGGCTCTGCGAGAGAGAGATGCACAGTGTTGCCCCTTTATGAATCAAAGCTTTTGGGGAAAGGGAATGCCTGTGTGGCAGCGAATGCGGTTCCAAGGGACAGTGAAAACCAACTACAGCATTGCGAGCTAGCAGCTTTCGTGTGGGCACAGTCGCTGGACGTTTCGAATTTGGCAGCCGGGCTCTGCTAGACAGAGATACACAGTGTTGCCCCTTTACGAACCAAAGCTTTTGGCGAAAGTGAATGTCTGTGTGGCAGCGAATGCAGTTCCAAGGGACAGTGAAAACCAGCTACAACATTCCGTGCTGGCAGCTTTCGTGTGGGAGAAATCGCTGGACGTTTTGAATTTGGCAGCCGGGCTCTGCTAGACAGAGATACACAGTGTTGTCCCTTTAGGAACCAAAGCTTTTGGGGAAAGCGAATGTCTGTGTGGCAGCGAATGCAGTTCCAAGGGACAGTGAAAACCAGCTACAGCATTCCGTGCTGGCAGCTTTCGTGTGGGAGAAATAGCTGGACGTTTCGAATTGGGCAGCCGGGCTCTGCGAGAGAGAGACACACAGTGTTGCCCCATTACCAAGCAAAGCTTTTGGGGAAAGCGAATGTCTGTGTGGCAGCGAATGCAGTTCCAAGGGACAGTGAAAACCAGCTACAGCATTCGGTGCTGGCAGCTTTTTTGTGGTCGCAATCGCTGGACGTTTCGAATTTGACAGCCGGGCTCTGCGAGAGAGAGATACACAGTGTTGCGCCTTTGCGAAGCAAAGCTTTTGGGGAAAGCGAATGTCTGTGTGGCAGCGAATGCAGTTCCAAGGGACAGTGAAAACCAGCTACAGCATTCCGTGCTGGCAGCTTTCGTGTGGGAGAAATCGCTGAATGTTTCGAATTTGGCAGCCGGGCTCTGCTAGACAGAGATACACAGTGTTGCCCCTTTACGAACCAAAGCTTTTGGGGAAAGCGAATGTCTGTGTGGCAGCGAATGCAGTTCCAAGGGACAGTGAAAAGCAGTTACAGCATTAGGTGCTGGCAGGTTTCGTGTGGGCGCAATCGCTGGACGTTTCGAATTTGGCAGCCGGGCTCTGCTAGACAGAGATACACAGTGTTGCCCCATTACCAAGAAAAGCTTTTGGGGAAAGCGAATGCCTGTGTGGCAGCGAATGCAGTTCCAAGGGACAGTGAAAACCAGCTACAGCATTCCGTGCTGGCAGCTTTCGTGTGGGCGCAATCGCTGGACGTTTCTAATTTGGCAGTCGTGCTCTGCGAGAGAGATACACAATGTTGCCCCTTTACGAACCAAAGCTTTTGGGGAAAGCGAATGTCTGTGTGGCAGCGAATGCAGTTCCAAGGGACAGTGAAAAGCAGTTACAGCATTAGGTGCTGGCAGATTTCGTGTGGGCGCAACAGCTGGACGTTTCAAATTTGAAAGCCGGGCTCTGCGAGAGACACATACACAGTGTTGCCCCTTTACGAACCAAAGCTTTTGGGGAAAGCGAATGCCTGTGTGGCAGCGAATGCAGTTCCAAGGGACAGTGAAAACCAGCCACAGCATTCCATGCTGGCAGCTTTCGTGTGGGCGCAGTCGCTGGAAGTTTCGAATTTGGAAGCTGGGCTCTGCGAGAGACACATACACAGTGTTGCCCCTTTACGAACCAAAGCTTTTAGGGAAAGCGAATGTCTGTGTGGCAGCGAATGCAGTTCCAAGGGACAGTGAAAACCAGCTACAGCATTCCGTGCTGGCAGGTTTCGTGTGGGCGCAATCGCTGGACGTTTCGAATTTGGCAGCCGGGCTCTGCAAGAGTGAGATACACAGTGTTGCCCCTTTACGAACCAAAGCTTTTGGGGAAAGCGAATGTCTGTGTGGCAGCGAATGCAGTTCCAAGGGGCAGTGAATACCAGCTACAGCATTCCGTGCTGGTAGCTTTCGTGTGGGCGCAATCGCTCGACTTTTCGAATTTGGCATCCGGGCTCTGCGAGGGAGAGAGATACAGAGCGTTGCCCGATTACTAGGGAAAGCTTTTGGGGAAAGCGAATGTCTGTGTGGCAGCGAATGCAGTTCCAAGTGACAGTGAAAACCAGCTACAGCATTCTGTGCTGGGAGATTTCGTGTGGGCGCAGTCGCTAGACGTTTCAAATTTGGCAGCCGGGCTCTGCGAGAGAGAGATACGCAGTGTTGCCGCTTTACCAACCAAAGCTTTTGGGGAAAGCGAATGTCTGTGTGGCAGCGAATGCAATTCCAAGGGACAGTGAAAACCAGCTACAGCATTCCGTGCTGGCAGCTTTCTTATGGGAGAAATCGCTGGACGTATCGAATTTGGCAGCCGGGCTCTGCGAGAGACACATACACAGTGTTGCCCCATTACCAAGAAAAACTTTCGGAGAAAGTGAATGTCTGTGTGGCAGCGAATGCAGTTCCAAGGGACAGTGAAAACCAGCTACAGCATTCCGTGCTGGCAGCTTTCGTGTGGGAGAAATCGCTGGACGTTTCGAACTTGGCAGCCGGGCTCTGCGAGAGACACATAGACAGTGTTGCCCCTTTATGAACCAAAGCTTTTTGGGAAAGCGAATGTCTGTGTGGCAGCGAATGCAGTTCCAAGGGACAGTGAAAACCAGCTACAGCATTCCGTGCTGGCAGCTTTCGTGTGGGAGAAATCGCTGGACGTTTCGAATTTGGCAGCCGGGGTCTGCGAGAGAGAGATAAACAGTGTTGCCCCTTTATGAACCAAAGCTTTTGGGGAAAGCAAAACACTGTGTGGCAGCGAATGCAGTTCCAAGGGACAGTGAAAACCAGCTACAGCATTCCGTGCTGGCAGCTTTCGTGTGGGCGGAATCGCTGGACGTTTCAAATTTGGCAACCGGGTTCTGCGAGAGACACATAGACAGTGTTGCCACATTACCAAGCAAAGCTTTTGGGGAAAGCGAATGCCTGTGTGGCAGCGAATGCAGTTCCAAGGGACAGTGAAAACCAGCTACAGCATTCCGTGGTGGCAGCTTTCGTGCGGGCGCAGTTGCTGGACGTTTCCAATTTGGCAGCTGGGCTCTGCGAGAGACACATACAGAGTGTTGCCCCTTTATGAATCAAAGCTTTTGGGGAAAGCGAATGCCTGTGTGGCAGCGAATGCAGTTCCAAGGGACAGTGAAAACCAGCTACAGCATTCCGTGCTGGCAGCTTTCGTGCGGGCGCAATCGCTGGACGTTTCGAATTTGGCAGCCGGGCTCTGCTAGACAGAGATACACAATGTTGCCCCTTTACGAACCAAAGCTTTTGGGGAAAGCGAATGTCTGTGTAGCAGCGAATGCAGTTCCAAGGGACAGTGAAAACCAGCTACCGCATTCCATGCTGGCAGCTTTCGTGTGGGCGCAATCGCTGGACGTTTCGAATTTGTCAGCCGGGCTCTGCGAGAGAGAGATACACATTGTTGCCCCTTTACGAACCAAAGCTTTTGGGGAAAGCGAATGTCTGTGTGGCAGCGAATGCACTTCCAAGGGACAGTGAAAACCAACTACAGCATTGCGAGCTGGCAGCTTTCGTGTGGGCACAGTCGCTGGACGTTTCGAATTTGGCAGGCGGGCTCTGCGAGAGAGAGATACACAGTGTTGCCCCTTTACGAACCAAAGCTTTTGGGGAAACCGAATGTCTGTGTGGCAGCGCATGCAGTTCCAAGGGACAGTGAAAACCAGCTACAGCATTCCGTGCTGGCAGCTTTCGTGTGGGAGAAATCGCTGGACGTTTCGAATTGGGCAGCCGGTATCTGCGAGAGACACATACACAGTGTTGCCCCATTACCAAGAAAAACTTTTGGGGAAAGCGAATGTCTTTGTGGCAGCGAATGCAGTTCCAAGGGACAGTGAAAACCAGCTACAGCATTCCGTGCTGGCAGCTTTCGTGTGGGCGCAATCGCTGGACGTTTCGAATTTGGCAGCCGGGCTCTGCGAGAGAGAGATACACAGTGTTGCCCCTTTACGAAGCAAAGCTTTTGGGGAAAGCGAATGTCTGTGTGGCAGCGAATGCAGTTCCAAGGGACAGTGAAAACCACCTACAGCATTCCGTGCTGGCAGCTTTCGTGTGGGAGAAATCGCTGAATGTTTCGAATTTGGCAGCCGGGCTCTGCTAGACAGAGATACACAGTGTTGCCCCTTTACGAACCAAAGCTTTTGGGGAAAGCGAATGTCTGTGTGGCAGAGAATGCAGTTCCAAGGGACAGTGAAAACCAGTTACAGCATTAGGTGCTGGCAGCTTTCGTGTGGGCGCAATCGCTGGAAGTTTCGAATTTGGCAGATGGGCTCTGCTAGACAGAGATACACAGTGTTGCCCCATTACCAAGAAAAGCTTTTGGGGAAAGCGAATGTCTGTGTGGCAGCGAATGCAGTTCCAAGGGACAGTGAAAACCAGCTACAGCATTCCGTGCTGGCAGCTTTCGTGTGGGCGCAATCGCTGGACGTTTCGAATTTGGCAATCGGGCTCTGCGAGAGAGATACATAGTGTTGCCCCTTTACGAACCAAAGCTTTTGGGGAAAGCGAATGCCTGTGTGGCAGCGAATGCAGTTCCAAGGGACAGTGAAAACCAGCCACAGCATTCCGTGCTGGCAGCTTTCGTGCGGGCGCAATCGCTGGACGTTTCGAATTTGGCAGCCTGGCTCTGCAAGAGACAAATACACAGTGTTGCCCCTATATGAATCAAAGCTTTTGGGGAAAGCGAATGCCTGTGTGGCAGCGAATGCAGTTCCAAGGGACAGTGAAAACCAGCTACAACATTCCGTGCTGGCAGCTTTCCTGTGGGAGAAATCGCTGGACGTTTCGAATTTGGCAGCCGGGCTCTGCTAGACAGAGATACATATTGTTGCCAAATTACCAAGAAAAGCTTTTGGGAAAGCGACTGTCTGTGTGGCAGCGAATGCAGTTCCAAGGGACAGTGAAAACCAGCTACAGCATTCCGTGCTGGCAGGTTTCGTGTGGGCGCAATCGCTGGACGTTTCGAATTTGGCAGCTGGGCTCTGCTAGACAGAGATACAGAGTGTTGCCCCATTACCAAGAAAAGCTTTTGGGGAAAGCGAATGTCTGTGTGGCAGCGAATGCAGTTCCAAGGGACAGTGAAAACCAGCTACAGCGTTCCGTTCTGGTAGCTTTCGTGTGGGGGCATTCGCTCGACTTTTAGAATTTTGCAGCCGGGCTCTGCTAGACAGAGATACGCAGTGTTGCCCCTTTACGAACCAAAGCTTTTGGGGAAAGCGAATGTCTGTGTGGCAGGGAGTGCAGTTCCAAGGGACAGTGAAAACCAGCTACAGCATTAGGTGCTGGCAGCTTTCGTGTGGGCGCAATCGCTGGACGTTTCGAATTTGGCAGCTGGGCTCTGCTAGACAGAGATACAGAGTGTTGCCCCATTACCAAGAAAAGCTTTTGGGGAAAGCGAATGTCTGTGTGGCAGCGAATGCAGTTCCAAGGGACAGTGAAAACCAGCTACAGCATTCCGTGCTGGTAGCTTTCGTGTGGGCGCAGTCGCTGGACGTTTCGAATTTGGCAGTCGGGCTCTGCGAGAGAGAGATACACAGTGTTGCCCCTTTACGAACCAAAGCTTTTAGGGAAAGCGAATGTCTGTGTGGCAGCGAATGCAGTTCCAAGGGACAGTGAAAACCAGCTACAGCATTCCGTGCTGGCAGCTTTCGTGTGGGCGCAATCACTGGACGTTTCGAATTTGGCAGCCGGGCTCTGCGAGAGACACATACACAGTGTTGCCCCATTACCAAGAAAAACTTTTGGGGAAAGCGAATGTCTTTGTGGCAGCGAATGCAGTTCCAAGGGACAGTGAAAACCAGCTACAGCATTCCGTGCTGGCAGCTTTCGTGTGGGCGCAATCGCTGGACGTTTCGAATTTTGCAGCCGGGCTCTGCGAGAGAGAGATACACAGTGTTGCCCCTTTACGAAGCAAAGCTTTTGGGGAAAGCGAATGTCTGTGTGGCAGCGAATGCAGTTCCAAGGGCCAGTGAAAACCACCTACAGCATTCCGTGCTGGCAGCTTTCGTGTGGGAGAAATCGCTGAATGTTTCGAATTTGGCAGCCGGGCTCTGCTAGACAGAGATAGACAGTGTTGCCCCTTTACGAACCAAAGCTTTTGGGGAAAGCGAATGTCTGTGTGGCAGCGAATGCAGTTCCAAGGGACAGTGAAAACCAGTTACAGCATTAGGTGCTGGCAGCTTTCGTGTGGGCGCAATCGCTGGAAGTTTCGAATTTGGCAGATGGGCTCTGCTAGACAGAGATACACAGTGTTGCCCCATTACCAAGAAAAGCTTTTGGGGAAAGCGAATGTCTGTGTGGCAGCGAATGCAGTTCCAAGGGACAGTGAAAACCAGCTACAGCATTCCGTGCTGGCAGCTTTCGTGTGGGCGCAATCGCTGGACGTTTCGAATTTGGCAATCGGGCTCTGCGAGAGAGATACATAGTGTTGCCCCTTTACGAACCAAAGCTTTTGGGGAAAGCGAATGCCTGTGTGGCAGCGAATGCAGTTCCAAGGGACAGTGAAAACCAGCCACAGCATTCCGTGCTGGCAGCTTTCGTGCGGGCGCAATCGCTGGACGTTTCGAATTTCGCAGCCTGGCTCTGCGAGAGACAAATACACAGTGTTGCCCCTATATGAATCAAAGCTTTTGGGGAAAGCGAATGCCTGTGTGGCAGCGAATGCAGTTCCAAGGGACAGTGAAAACCAGCTACAACATTCCGTGCTGGCAGCTTTCCTGTGGGAGAAATCGCTGGACGTTTCGAATTTGGCAGCCGGGCTCTGCTAGACAGAGATACATATTGTTGCCAAATTACCAAGAAAAGCTTTTGGGGAAAGCGACTGTCTGTGTGGCAGCGAATGCAGTTCCAAGGGACAGTGAATACCAGCTACAGCATTCCGTGCTGGCAGGTTTCGTGTGGGCGCAATCGCTGGACGTTTCGAATTTGGCAGCTGGGCTCTGCTAGACAGAGATACAGAGTGTTGCCCCATTACCAAGAAAAGCTTTTGGGGAAAGCGAATGTCTGTGTGGCAGCGAATGCAGTTCCAAGGGACAGTGAAAACCAGCTACAGCGTTCCGTTCTGGTAGCTTTCGTGTGGGGGCATTCGCTCGACTTTTAGAATTTTGCAGCCGGGCTCTGCTAGACAGAGATACGCAGTGTTGCCCCTTTACGAACCAAAGCTTTTGGGGAAAGCGAATGTCTGTGTGGCAGCGAGTGCAGTTCCAAGGGACAGTGAAAACCAGCTACAGCATTAGGTGCTGGTAGCTTTCGTGTGGGCGCAATCGCTGGACGTTTCGAATTTGGCAGCCGGGCTCTGCGAGAGACACATACACAGTGTTGCCCCATTACCATGAAAAACTTTAGGGGAAAGCGAATGTCTGTGTGGCAGCGAATGCAGTTCCAAGGGACAGTGAAAACCAGCTACAGCATTCCGTGCTGGCAGCTTTCGTGTGGGCGCAATCGCTGGACGTTTCGAATTTGGCAATCGGGCTCTGCGAGAGACATACACAGTGTTGCCCCTTTACGAACCAAAGCTTTTGGGGAAAGTGAATGTCTGTGTGGCAGCGAATGCAGTTCCAAGGGACACTGAAAACCAGCTACAGCGTTCCGTTCTGGCAGCTTTCGTGTGGGCGCAGTCGCTGGAAGTTTCGAATTTGGCAGCTGGGCTCTGCGAGAGACACATACAAAGTGTTGCCCCTTTACGAACCAAAGCTTTTGGGGAAAGCGAATGTCTGTGTGGCAGCGAATGCAGTTCCAAGGGACAGTGAAAACCAGCTACAGCATTCCGTGCTGGCAGGTTTCGTGTGGGCGCAATCGCTGGACGTTTCGAATTTGGAAGCCGGGCTCTGCGAGAGACACATACACAGTGTTGCCCCTTTATGAACCAAAGCTTTTGGGGAAAGCGAATGCCTGTGTGGCAGCGAATGCAGTTCCAAGGGACAGTGAAAACCAGCCACAGCATTCCATGCTGGCAGCTTTCGTGTGGGCGCAGTCGCTGGAAGTTTCGAATTTGGCAGCTGGGCTCTGCGAGAGACACATACACAGTGTTGCCCCTTTACGAACCAAAGCTTTTGGGGAAAGCGAATGTCTGTGTGGCAGCGAATGCAGTTCCAAGGGACAGTGAAAACCAGCTACAGCATTCCGTGCTGGCAGGTTTCGTGTGGGCGCAATCGCTGGACGTTTCGAATTTGGCAGCCGGGCTCTGCAAGAGTGAGATACAGAGTGTTGCCCCTTTACGAACCAAAGCTTTTGGGGAAAGCGAATGTCTGTGTGGCAGCGAATGCAGTTCCAAGGGGCAGTGAATACCAGCTACAGCATTCCGTGCTGGTAGCTTTCGTGTGGGCGCAATCGCTCGACTTTTCGAATTTGGCATCCGGGCTCTGCGAGGGAGAGAGATACAGAGCGTTGCCCGATTACTAGGGAAAGCTTTTGGGGAAAGCGAATGTCTGTGTGGCAGCGAATGCACTTCCAAGGGACAGTGAAAACCAGTTACAGCATTAGGTGCTGGCAGCTTTCGTGTGGGCGCAATCGCTGGACGTTTCGAATTTGGCAGCCGGGCTCTGCTAGACAGAGATACACAGTGTTGCCCCATTACGAAGAAAAGCTTTTGGGGAAAGTGAATGTCTGTGTGGCAGCGAATGCAGTTCCAAGGGACAGTGAAAACCAGCTACAGCATTCCGTGCTGGCAGCTTTCGTGTGGGCGCAATCGCTGGACGTTTCGAATTTGGCAATCGGGCTCTGCGAGAGAGATACACAGTGTTGCCCCTTTACGAACCAAAGCTTTTGGGGAAAGTGAATGTCTGTGTGGCAGCGAATGCAGTTCCAAGGGACAGTGAAAACCAGCTACAGCGTTCCGTTCTGGCAGCTTTCGTGTGGGCGCAACAGCTGGACGTTTCAAATTTGGAAGCCGGGCTCTGCGAGAGACACATACACAGTGTTGCCCCTTTATGAACCAAAGCTTTTGGGGAAAGCGAATGCCTGTGTGGCAGCGAATGCAGTTCCAAGGGACAGTGAAAACCAGCCACAGCATTCCATGCTGGCAGCTTTCGTGTGGGCGCAGTCGCTGGAAGTTTCGAATTTGGCAGCTGGGCTCTGCGAGAGACACATACACAGTGTTGCCCCTTTACGAACCAAAGCTTTTGGGGAAAGCGAATGCCTGTGTGGCAGCGAATGCAGTTCCAAGGTACAGTGAAAACCAGCTACAGCATTCCGTGCTGGCAGCTTTCGTGTGGTCGCAATCGCTGGGTGTTTCAAATTGGGTAGCCGGGTCTGCGAGAGAGAGATAAGCAGTGTTGCCCCATTAAGAACCAAAGCTTTTGGGGAAAGCGAATATCTGTGTGGTAGCGAATGCAGTTCCAAGGGACAGTGAAAACCAGTTACAGCATTAGGTGCTGGCAGCTTTCGTGTGGGCGCACTCGCTGAACGTTGCGAATTTGGCAGCCGGGCTCTGCTAGACAGAGATACAAAGTGTTGCCCCTTTACGAAGCAAAGCTTTTGGGGAAAGCGAAAGCCTGTGTGGCAGCGAATGCAGTTCTAAGGTACAGTGAAAACCAGCTACAGCATTCCGTACTGGCAGCTCTCGTGTGGGCGCAATCGCTGGACATTTCGAATTTGGCAGCCGGGCTCTGCGAGAGACACATACACAGTGTTGCCCCATTACCATGAAAAACTTTAGGGGAAAGCGAATGTCTGTGTGGCAGCGAATGCAGTTCCAAGGGACAGTGAAAACCAGCTACACCATTCCGTGCTGGCAGCTTTCGTGTGGGCGCAATCGCTGGACGTTTCGAATTTGGCAATCGGGCTCTGCGAGAGAGAGATACACAGTGTTGCCCCTTTACGAACCAAAGCTTTTGGGGAAAGTGAATGTCTGTGTGGCAGCGAATGCAGTTCCAAGGGACAGTGAAAACCAGCTACAGCGTTCCGTTCTGGCAGCTTTCGTGTGGGCGCAACAGCTGGACGTTTCAAATTTGGAAGCCAGGCTCTGCGAGAGACACATACACAGTGTTGCCCCTTTATGAACCAAAGCTTTTGGGGAAAGTGAATGTCTGTGTGGCAGCGAATGCAGTTCCAAGGGACAGTGAAAACCAGCCACAGCATTCCATGCTGGCAGCTTTCGTGTGGGCGCAGTCGCTGTAAGTTTCGAATTTGGCAGCTGGGCTCTGCAAGAGTGAGAGATGCAGAGCATTGCCCGATTACTAGGGAAAGCTTTTGGGGAAAGCGAATGTCTGTGTGGCAGCGAATGCACTTCCAAGGGACAGTGAAAACCAGCTACAGCATTCCGTACTGGCAGCTTTCGTGTGGGCGCAATCGCTGGACTTTTCGAATTTGGCAGCCGGGCTCTGCGAGAGACACATACACAGTGTTGCCCCATTACCATGAAAAACTTTAGGGGAAAGCGAATGTCTGTGTGGCAGCGAATGCAGTTCAAAGGGACAGTGAAAACCAGCTACAGCATTCCGTGCTGGCAGCTTTCGTGTGGGCGCAATCGCTGGACGTTTCGAATTTGAGAGCCGGGCTCTGCGAGAGAGAGATACACAGTGTTGCCCCTTTACGAAGCAAAGCTTTTGGGGAAAGCGAATGTCTGTGTGGCAGCGAATGCAGTTCCAAGGGACAGTGAAAACCAGCTACAGCATTCCGTGCTGGCAGCTTTCGTGTGGGAGAAATCGCTGAATGTTTCGAATTTGGCAGCCGGGCTGTGCTAGACAGAGATACACAGTGTTGCCCCTTTACGAAGCAAAGCTTTTGGGGAAAGCGAATGTCTGTGTGGCAGCGAATGCAGTTCCAAGGGGCAGTGAATACCAGCTACAGCATTCCGTGCTGGTAGCTTTCGTGTGGGCGCAATCGCTCGACTTTTCGAATTTGGCATCCGGGCTCTGCGAGGGAGAGAGATGCAGAGCATTGCCCGATTACTAGGGAAAGCTTTTGGGGAAAGCGAATGTCTGTGTGGCAGCGAATGCAGTTCCAAGGGACAGTGAAAACCAGCTACAGCATTCCGTACTGGCAGCTTTCGTGTGGGCGCAATCGCTGGACGTTTCTAATTTGGCAGCCGGGCTCTGCGAGAGACACATACACAGTGTTGCCCCATTACCATGAAAAACTTTAGGGGAAAGCGAATGTCTGTGTGGCAGCGAATGCAGTTCCAAGGGACAGTGAAAACCAGCTACAGCATTCCGTGCTGGCAGCTTTCGTGTGGGCGCAATCGCTGGACGTTTCGAATTTGGCAGCCGGGCTCTGCGAGAGAGAGATACACAGTGTTGCCCCTTTATGAAGCAAAGCTTTTGGGGAAAGCGAATGTCTGTGTGGCAGCGAATGCAGTTCCAAGGGACAGTGAAAACCAGCTACAGCATTCCGTGCTGGCAGCTTTCGTGTGGGAGAAATCGCTGAATGTTTCGAATTTGGCAGCCGGGCTCTGCTAGACAGAGATACACAGTGTTGCCCCTTTACAAAGCAAAGCTTTTGGGGAAAGCGAATGTCTGTGTGGCAGCGAATGCAGTTCCAAGGGACAGTGAAAACCAGTTACAGCATTCCGTGCTGGCAGCTTTCGTGTGGGCGCAATCGCTGGACGTTTCGAATTTGGCAGCCGGGCTCTGCTAGACAGAGATACACAGTGTTGCCCCATTACCAAGCAAAGCTTTTGGGGAAAGCGAATGTCTGTGTGGCAGCGAATGCAGTTCCAAGGGACAGTGAAAACCAGCTACAGCATTCCGTGCTGGCAGCTTTCGTGTGGGCGCAATCGCTGGACGTTTCGAATTTGGAAGCCGGGCTCTGCGAGAGACACATACACAGTGTTGCCCCTTTATGAACCAAAGCTTTTGGGGAAAGCGAATGCCTGTGTGGCAGCGAATGCAGTTCCAAGGGACAGTGAAAACCAGCCACAGCATTCCATGCTGGCAGCTTTCGTGTGGGCGCAGTCGCTGGAAGTTTCGAATTTGGCAGCTGGGCTCTGCGAGAGACACATACACAGTGTTGCCCCTTTACGAACCAAAGCTTTTGGGGAAAGCGAATGTCTGTGTGGCAGCGAATGCAGTTCCAAGGGACAGTGAAAACCAGCTACAGCATTCCGTGCTGGCAGGATTCGTGTGGGCGCAATCGCTGGACGTTTCGAATTTGGCAGCCGGGCTCTGCAAGAGTGAGATACAGAGTGTTGCCCCTTTACGAACCAAAGCTTTTGGGGAAAGCGAATGTCTGTGTGGCAGCGAATGCAGTTCCAAGGGGCAGTGAATACCAGCTACAGCATTCCGTGCTGGTAGCTTTCGTGTGGGCGCAATCGCTCGACTTTTCGAATTTGGCAGTTGGGCTCTGCGAGGGAGAGAGATACAGAGCGTTGCCCGATTACTAGGGAAAGCTTTTGGGGAAAGCGAATGTCTGTGTGGCAGCGAATGCACTTCCAAGGGACAGTGAAAACGAGTTACAGCATTAGGTGCTGGCAGCTTTCGTGTGGGCGCAATGGCTCGACTTTTCGAATTTGGCAGCCGGGCTCTGCGAGAGACACATACACAGTGTTGCCCCATTACCATGAAAAACTTTAGGGGAAAGCGAATGTCTGTGTGGCAGCGAATGCAGTTCCAAGGGACAGTGAAAACCAGCTATAGCATTCCGTGCTGGCAGCTTTCGTGTGGGCGCAATCGCTGGACGTTTCGAATTTGGCAATCGGGCTCTGCGAGAGAGATACACAGTGTTGCCCCTTTATGAACCAAAGCTTTTGGGGAAAGTGAATGTCTGTGTGGCAGCGAATACAGTTCCAAGGGACAGTGAAAACCAGCTACAGCGTTCCGTTCTGGCAGCTTTCGTGTGGGCGCAACAGCTGGACGTTTCAAATTTGGAAGCCAGGCTCTGCGAGAGACACATACACAGTGTTGCCCCTTTATGAACCAAAGCTTTTGGGGAAAGCGAATGCCTGTGTGGCAGCGAATGCAGTTCCAAGGGACAGTGAAAACCAGCCACAGCATTCCATGCTGGCAGCTTTCGTGTGGGCGCAGTCGCTGTAAGTTTCCAATTTGGCAGCTGGGCTCTGCGAGAGACACATACACAGTGTTGCCCCTTTACGAACCAAAGCTTTTGGGGAAAGCGAATGTCTGTGTGGCAGCAAATGCAGTTCCAAGGGACAGTGAAAACCAGCTACAGCATTCCGTTCTGGCAGGTTTCGTGTGGGCGCAATCGCTGGACGTTTCGAATTTGGCAGCCGGGCTCTGCAAGAGTGAGATACAGAGTGTTGCCCCTTTACGAACCAAAGCTTTTGGGGAAAGCGAATGTCTGTGTGGCAGCGAATGCAGTTCCAAGGGGCAGTGAATACCAGCTACAGCATTCCGTGCTTGTAGCTTTCGTGTGGGCGCAATCGCTCGACTTTTCGAATTTGGCATCCGGGCTCTGCGAGGGAGAGAGATGCAGAGCATTGCCTGATTACTAGGGAAAGCTTTTGGGGAAAGCGAATGTCTGTGTGGCAGCGAATGCACTTCCAAGGGACAGTGAAAACCAGCTACAGCATTCCGTACTGGCAGCTTTCGTGTGGGCGCAATCGCTGGACGTTTCGAATTTGGCAGCCGGGCTCTGCGAGAGACACATACACAGTGTTGCCCCATTACCATGAAAAACTTTAGGGGAAAGCGAATGTCTGTGTGGCAGCGAATGCAGTTCCAAGGGACAGTGAAAACCAGTTACAGCATTCCGTGCTGGCAGCTTTCGTGTGGGCGCAATCGCTGGACGTTTCGAATTTGGCAGCCGGGCTCTGCTAGACAGAGATACACAGTGTTGCCCCATTACCAAGAAAAGCTTTTGGGGAAAGCGAATGTCTGTGTGGCAGTGAATGCAGTTCCAAGGGACAGTGAAAACCAGCTACAGCATTCCGTGCTGGCAGCTTTCGTGTGGGCGCAATCGCTGGACGTTTCAAATTTGGCAATCGGGCTCTGCAAGAGAGATACACACTGTTGCCCCTTTACGAACCAAAGCTTTTGGGGAAAGTGAATGTCTGTGTGGCAGCGAATGCAGTTCCAAGGGACAGTGAAAACCAGCTACAGCGTTCCATGCTGGCAGCTTTCGTGTGGGCGCAGTCGCTGGAAGTTTCGAATTTGGCAGCTGGGCTCTGCGAGAGACACATACACAGTGTTGCCCCTTTACGAACCAAAGCTTTTGGGGAAAGCGAATGTCTGTGTGGCAGCGAATGCAGTTCCAAGGGACAGTGAAAACCAGCTACAGCATTCCGTGCTGGCAGCTTTCGTGTGGGGGAAATCGCTGGACGTTTCGAATTTGGCAGCCGGGCTCTGCAAGAGTGAGATACAGAGTGTTGCCCCTTTACGAAGCAAAGCTTTTGGGGAAAGCGAATGTCTGTGTGGCAGCGAATGCAGTTCCAAGGGACAGTGAAAACCAGCTACAGCATTCCGTGCTGGCAGCTTTCATGTGGGTGCAATCGCTGGACGTTTCGAATTTGGCAGTCGGGCTCTGCGAGAGAGAGATACACAGTGTTGGCCCTTTACGAACCAAAGCTTTTGGGGAAAGCGAATGTCTGTGTGGCAGCGAATGCAGTTCCAAGGGACAGTGAAAACCAGCTACAGCATTCCGTGCTGGCAGCTTTCGTGTGGGCGCAATCGCTGGACGTTTCGAATTTGGCAGCCGGGCTCTGCGAGAGAGAGATACACAGTGTTGCCCCTTTACGAAGCAAAGCTTTTGGGGAAAGCGAATGTCTGTGTGGCAGCGAATGCCGTTCCAAGGGACAGTGAAAACCAGCTACAGCATTCCGTGCTGGCAGCTTTCGTCTGGGAGAAATCGCTGAATGTTTCGAATTTGGCAGCCGGGCTCTGCTAGACAGAGATACACAGTGCTGCCCCTTTACGAACCAAAGCTTTTGGGGAAAGCGAATGTCTGTGTGGCAGCGAATGCAGTTCCAAGGGACAGTGAAAACCAGCTACAGCATTAGGTGCTGGCAGCTTTCGTGTGGGCGCAATCGCTGGACGTTTTGAATTTGGCAGCCGGGCTCTGCTAGACAGAGATACACAGTGTTGCCCCATTACCAAGAAAAGCTTTTGGGGAAAGCGAATGTCTGTGTGGCAGCGAATGCAGTTCCAAGGGACAGTGAAAACCAGCTACAGCATTCCATGCTGGCAGCTTTCGTGTGGGCGCAATCGCTGGACGTTTCGAATTTGGCAATCGGGCTCTGCGAGAGACACATACACAGTGTTGCCCCTTTACGAACCAAATCTTTTGGGGAAAGCGAATGCCTGTGTGGCAGCGAATGCAGTTCCAAGGGACAGTGAAAACCAGCCACAGCATTCCATGCTGGCAGCTTTCGTGTGGGCGCAGTCGCTGGAAATTTCGAATTTGGCAGCCGGGCTCTGCGAGGGAGAGAGATACAGAGCGTTGCCCGATTACTAGGAAAAGCTTTTGGGGAAAGCGAATGTCTGTGTGGCAGCGAATGCAGTTCCAAGGGACAGTGAAAACCAGCTACAGCATTCCGTGCTGGCAGGATTCGTGTGGGCGCAATCGCTGGACGTTTCGAATTTGGCAGCCGGGCTCTGCAAGAGTGAGATACAGAGTGTTGCCCCTTTACGAACCAAAGCTTTTGGGGAAAGCGAATGCCTGTGTGGCAGCGAATGCAGTTCCAAGGGGCAGTGAATACCAGCTACAGCATTCCGTGCTGGTAGCTTTCGTGTGGGCGCAATCGCTCGACTTTTCGAATTTGGCAGTTGGGCTCTGCGAGGGAGAGAGATACAGAGCGTTGCCCGATTACTAGGGAAAGCTTTTGGGGAAAGCGAATGTCTGTGTGGCAGCGAATGCACTTCCAAGGGACAGTGAAAACGAGTTACAGCATTAGGTGCTGGCAGCTTTCGTGTGGGCGCAATCGCTCGACTTTTCGAATTTGGCAGCCGGGCTCTGCGAGAGACACATACACAGTGTTGCCCCATTACCATGAAAAACTTTAGGGGAAAGCGAATGTCTGTGTGGCAGCGAATGCAGTTCCAAGGGACAGTGAAAACCAGCCACAGCATTCCATGCTGGCAGCTTTCGTGTGGGCGCAGTCGCTGTAAGTTTCCAATTTGGCAGCTGGGCTCTGCGAGAGACACATACACAGTGTTGCCCCTTTACGAACCAAAGCTTTTGGGGAAAGCGAATGTCTGTGTGGCAGCAAATGCAGTTCCAAGGGACAGTGAAAACCAGCTACAGC
This sequence comes from Mycteria americana, assembly GCF_035582795.1. Taxonomy (NCBI): domain Eukaryota; kingdom Metazoa; phylum Chordata; class Aves; order Ciconiiformes; family Ciconiidae; genus Mycteria; species Mycteria americana. The sequence goes on along the minus strand of NW_027445436.1, from coordinate 2,574,913 downwards.
ATTCCGTGCTGGCAGGTTTCGTGTGGGCGCAATCGCTGGACGTTTCGAATTTGGCAGCCGGGCTCTGCGAGAGACAAATACACAGTGTTGCCCCTTTACGAACCAAAGCTTTCGGGGAAAGCGAATGTCTGTGTGGCAGCGAATGCAGTTCCAAGGGACAGTGAAAACCAGCTACAGCATTCCGTGCTGGCAGCTTTCGTGTGGGAGAAATCGCTGGACGTTTCGAATTGGGCAGCCGGGCTCTGCGAGAGAGAGATACACAGTGTTGCCCCATTACCAAGAAAAGCTTTTGGGGAAAGCGAATGTCTGTGTGGCAGCGAATGCAGTTCCAAGGGACAGTGAAAACCAGCTACAGCGTTCCGTTCTGGCAGCTTTCGTGTGGGCGCAGTCGCTGGAAGTTTCGAATTTGGCAGCTGGGCTCTGCGAGAGACACATACACAGTGTGGCCCCTTTACGAACCAAAGCTTTTGGGGAAAGCGAATGCCTGTGTGGCAGCGAATACAGTTCCAAGGGACAGTGAAAACCAGCCACAGCATTCCATGCTGGCAGCTTTCGTGTGGGCGCAGTCGCTGGAAGTTTCGAATTTGGCAGCTGGGCTCTGCGAGAGACACATACACAGTGTTGCCCCTTTACGAACCAAAGCTTTTGGCGAAAGCGAATGTCTGTGTGGCAGCGAATGCAGTTCCAAGGGACAGTGAAAACCAGCTACAGCATTCCGTGCTGGCAGCTTTCATGTGGGCGCAATCGCTGGACGTTTCGAATTTGGCAGTCGGGATCTGCGAGAGAGAGATACACAGAGTTGGCCCTTTACGAACCAAAGCTTTTGGGGAAAGCGAATGTCTGTGTGGCAGCGAATGCAGTTCCAAGGGACAGTGAAAACAAGTTACAGCATTAGGTGCTGGCAGCTTTCGTGTGGGCGCAATCGCTGGACGTTTCGAATTTGGCAGCCGGGCTCTGCTGGACAGAGATACACAGTGTTGCCCCATTACCAAGAAAAGCTTTTGGGGAAAGCGAATGTCTGTGTGGCAGCGAATGCAGTTCCAAGGGACAGTGAAAACCAGCTACAGCATTCCGTGCTGGCAGCTTTCATGTGGGAAAAATCGCTGGACGTTGCGAATTTGGCAGCCGGGCTCTGCAAGAGTGAGATACAGAGTGTTGCCCCTTTACGAACCAAAGCTTTTGGGGAAAGCGAATGTCTGTGTGGCAGCGAATGCAGTTCCAAGGGGCAGTGAAAACCAGCTACAGCATTCCGTGCTGGCAGCTTTCATGTGGGCGCAATCGCTGGACGTTTCGAATTTGGCAATCGGGCTCTGCGAGAGACACATACACAGTGTTGCCCCTTTATGAACCAAAGCTTTTGGGGAAAGCGAATGTCTGTGTGGCAGCGAATACAGTTCCAAGGGACAGTGAAAACCAGCCACAGCATTCCGTGCTGGCAGCTTTCGTGTGGGCGCAGTCGCTGGAAGTTTCGAATTTGGCAGCTGGGCTCTGCGAGAGACACATACACAGTGTTGCCCCTTTACGAACCAAAGCTTTTGGGGAAAGCGAATGTCTGTGTGGCAGCGAATGCAGTTCCAAGGGACAGTGAAAACCAGCTACAGCATTCCGTGCTGGCAGGATTCGTGTGGGCGCAATCGCTGGACGTTTCGTATTTGGCAGCCGGGCTCTGCAAGAGTGAGATACAGAGTGTTGCCCCTTTACGAACCAAAGCTTTTGGGGAAAGCGAATGTCTGTGTGGCAGCGAATGCAGTTCCAAGGGGCAGTGAATACCAGCTACAGCATTCCGTGCAGGTAGCTTTCGTGTGGGCGCAATCGCTCGACTTTTCGAATTTGGCATCCGGGCTCTGCGAGGGAGAGAGATACAGAGCGTTGCCCGATTACTAGGGAAAGCTTTTGGGGAAAGCGAATGTCTGTGTGGCAGCGAATGCACTTCCAAGGGACAGTGAAAACCAGTTACAGCATTAGGTGCTGGCAGCTTTCGTGTGGGCGCAATCGCTGGACGTTTCGAATTTGGCAGCCGGGCTCTGCTAGACAGAGATACACAGTGTTGCCCCATTACCAAGAAAAGCTTTTGGGGAAAGCGAATGTCTGTGTGGCAGCGAATGCAGTTCCAAGGGACAGTGAAAACCAGGAACAGCATTCCGTGCTGCCAGCTTTCGTGTGGGCGCAATCGCTGGACGTTTCGAATTTGGCAATCGGGCTCTGCGAGAGAGATACACAGTGTTGCCCCTTTACGAACCAAAGCTTTTGGGGAAAGTGAATGTCTGTGTGGCAGCGAATGCAGTTCCAAGGGACAGTGAAAACCCGCTACAGCGTTCCGTTCTGGCAGCTTTCGTGTGGGCGCAACAGCTGGACGTTTCAAATTTGGAAGCCGGGCTCTGCGAGAGACACATACACAGTGTTGCCCCTTTATGAACCAAAGCTTTTGGGGAAAGCGAATGCCTGTGTGGCAGCGAATGCAGTTCCAAGGGACAGTGAAAACCAGCCACAGCATTCCATGCTGGCAGCTTTCGTGTGGGCGCAGTCGCTGTAAGTTTCGAATTTGGCAGCTGGGCTCTGCAAGAGACATATACACAGTGTTGCCCCTTTACGAACCAAAGCTTTTGGGGAAAGCGAATGTCTGTGTGGCAGCGAATGCAGTTCCAAGGGACAGTGAAAACCAGCTACAGCATTCCGTGCTGGCAGGTTTCGTGTGGGCGCAATCGCTGGACGTTTCGAATTTGGCAGCCGGGCTCTGCAAGAGTGAGATACAGAGTGTTGCCCCTTTACGAACCAAAGCTTTTGGGGAAAGCGAATGTCTGTGTGGCAGCGAATGCAGTTCCAAGGGGCAGTGAATACCAGCTACAGCATTCCGTGCTGGTAGCTTTCGTGTGGGCGCAATCGCTCGACTTTTCGAATTTGGCATCCGGGCTCTGCGAGGGAGAGAGATACAGAGCGTTGCCCGATTACTAGGGAAAGCTTTTGGGGAAAGCGAATGTCTGTGTGGCAGCGAATGCACTTCCAAGGGACAGTGAAAACCAGCTACAGCATTCCTTACTGGCAGCTTTCGTGTGGGCGCAATCGCTGGACGTTTCGAATTTGGCAGCCGGGCTCTGCGAGAGACAAATACACAGTGTTGCCCCATTACCATGAAAAACTTTAGGGGAAAGCGAATGTCTGTGTGGCAGCGAATGCAGTTCCAAGGGACAGTGAAAACTAGCTACAGCATTCCGTGCTGGCAGCTTTCGTGTGGGCGCAATTGCTGGACGTTTCGAATTTGGCAGCCGGGCTCTGCTGGACAGAGATACACAGTGTTGCCCCATTACCAAGAAAAGCTTTTGGGGAAAGCGAATGTCTGTGTGGCAGCGAATGCAGTTCCAAGGGACAGTGAAAACCAGCTACAGCATTCCGTGCTGGCAGCTTTCATGTGGGAAAAATCGCTGGACGTTGCGAATTTGGCAGCCGGGCTCTGCAAGAGTGAGATACAGAGTGTTGCCCCTTTACGAACCAAAGCTTTTGGGGAAAGCGAATGTCTGTGTGGCAGCGAATGCAGTTCCAAGGGGCAGTGAAAACCAGCTACAGCATTCCGTGCTGGCAGCTTTCATGTGGGCGCAATCGCTGGACGTTTCGAATTTGGCAATCGGGCTCTGCGAGAGACACATACACAGTGTTGCCCCTTTATGAACCAAAGCTTTTGGGGAAAGCGAATGTCTGTGTGGCAGCGAATACAGTTCCAAGGGACAGTGAAAACCAGCCACAGCATTCCGTGCTGGCAGCTTTCGTGTGGGCGCAGTCGCTGGAAGTTTCGAATTTGGCAGCTGGGCTCTGCGAGAGACACATACACAGTGTTGCCCCTTTACGAACCAAAGCTTTTGGGGAAAGCGAATGTATGTGTGTGGCAGCGAATGCAGTTCCAAGGGACAGTGAAAACCAGCTACAGCATTCCGTGCTGGCAGGATTCGTGTGGGCGCAATCGCTGGACGTTTCGTATTTGGCAGCCGGGCTCTGCAAGAGTGAGATACAGAGTGTTGCCCCTTTACGAACCAAAGCTTTTGGGGAAAGCGAATGTCTGTGTGGCAGCGAATGCAGTTCCAAGGGGCAGTGAATACCAGCTACAGCATTCCGTGCAGGTAGCTTTCGTGTGGGCGCAATCGCTCGACTTTTCGAATTTGGCATCCGGGCTCTGCGAGGGAGAGAGATACAGAGCGTTGCCCGATTACTAGGGAAAGCTTTTGGGGAAAGCGAATGTCTGTGTGGCAGCGAATGCACTTCCAAGGGACAGTGAAAACCAGTTACAGCATTAGGTGCTGGCAGCTTTCGTGTGGGCGCAATCGCTGGACGTTTCGAATTTGGCAGCCGGGCTCTGCTAGACAGAGATACACAGTGTTGCCCCATTACCAAGAAAAGCTTTTGGGGAAAGCGAATGTCTGTGTGGCAGCGAATGCAGTTCCAAGGGACAGTGAAAACCAGGAACAGCATTCCGTGCTGCCAGCTTTCGTGTGGGCGCAATCGCTGGACGTTTCGAATTTGGCAATCGGGCTCTGCGAGAGAGATACACAGTGTTGCCCCTTTACGAACCAAAGCTTTTGGGGAAAGTGAATGTCTGTGTGGCAGCGAATGCAGTTCCAAGGGACAGTGAAAACCCGCTACAGCGTTCCGTTCTGGCAGCTTTCGTGTGGGCGCAACAGCTGGACGTTTCAAATTTGGAAGCCGGGCTCTGCGAGAGACACATACACAGTGTTGCCCCTTTATGAACCAAAGCTTTTGGGGAAAGCGAATGCCTGTGTGGCAGCGAATGCAGTTCCAAGGGACAGTGAAAACCAGCCACAGCATTCCATGCTGGCAGCTTTCGTGTGGGCGCAGTCGCTGTAAGTTTCGAATTTGGCAGCTGGGCTCTGCAAGAGACATATACACAGTGTTGCCCCTTTACGAACCAAAGCTTTTGGGGAAAGCGAATGTCTGTGTGGCAGCGAATGCAGTTCCAAGGGACAGTGAAAACCAGCTACAGCATTCCGTGCTGGCAGGTTTCGTGTGGGCGCAATCGCTGGACGTTTCGAATTTGGCAGCCGGGCTCTGCAAGAGTGAGATACAGAGTGTTGCCCCTTTACGAACCAAAGCTTTTGGGGAAAGCGAATGTCTGTGTGGCAGCGAATGCAGTTCCAAGGGGCAGTGAATACCAGCTACAGCATTCCGTGCTGGTAGCTTTCGTGTGGGCGCAATCGCTCGACTTTTCGAATTTGGCATCCGGGCTCTGCGAGGGAGAGAGATACAGAGCGTTGCCCGATTACTAGGGAAAGCTTTTGGGGAAAGCGAATGTCTGTGTGGCAGCGAATGCACTTCCAAGGGACAGTGAAAACCAGCTACAGCATTCCTTACTGGCAGCTTTCGTGTGGGCGCAATCGCTGGACGTTTCGAATTTGGCAGCCGGGCTCTGCGAGAGACAAATACACAGTGTTGCCCCATTACCATGAAAAACTTTAGGGGAAAGCGAATGTCTGTGTGGCAGCGAATGCAGTTCCAAGGGACAGTGAAAACTAGCTACAGCATTCCGTGCTGGCAGCTTTCGTGTGGGCGCAATTGCTGGACGTTTCGAATTTGGCAGCCGGGCTCTGCGAGAGAGAGATACACAGTGTTGCCCCTTTACGAAGCAAAGCTTTTGGGGAAAGCGAATGTCTGTGTGGCAGCGAATGCAGTTCCAAGGGACAGTGAAAACCAGCTACAGCATTCCGTGCTGGCAGCTTTCGTGTGGGAGAAATCGCTGAATGTTTCGAATTTGGCAGCCGGGCTCTGCTAGACAGAGATACACAGTGTTGCCCCTTTACGAAGCAAAGCTTTTGGGGAAAGCGAATGTCTGTGTGGCAGCGAATGCAGTTCCAAGGGACAGTGAAAACCAGCTACAGCGTTCCGTGCTGGCAGCTTTCGTGTGGGAAAAATCGCTGGACGTTGCGAATTTGGCAGCCGGGCTCTGCAAGAGTGAGATACAGAGTGTTGCCCCTTTACGAACCAAAGCTTTTGGGGAAAGCGAATGTCTGTGTGGCAGCGAATGCAGTTCCAAGGGACAGTGAAAACCAGCTACAGCATTCCGTGCTGGTAGCTTTCGTGTGGGCGCAATCGCTCTACTTTTCGAATTTGGCAGCCGGGCTCTGCGAGGGAGAGAGATACAGAGCGTTGCCCGATTACTAGGGAAAGCTTTTGGGGAAAGCGAATGCCTGTGTGGCAGCGAATGCAGTTCTAAGGGACAGTGAAAACCAGCTACAACATTCTGTGCTGGTAGCTTTCTTGTGGGCGCAGTCGCTAGACGTTTCAAATTTGGCAGCCGGGCTCTGCGAGAGACACATACACAGTGTTGCCCCTTTACGAACCAAAGCTTTTGGGGAAAGCGAATGTCTGTGTGGCAGCGAATGCAGTTCCAAGGGACAGTGAAAACCAGCTACAGCATTCCGTGCTGGCAGCTTTCGTGTGGTCGCAATCGCTGGGTGTTTCAAATTGGGTAGCCGGGTCTGCGAGAGAGAGATAAGCAGTGTTGCCCCATTAAGAACCAAAGCTTTTGGGGAAAGCGAATGTCTGTGTGGTAGCGAATGCAGTTCCAAGGGACAGTGAAAACCAGTTACAGCATTAGGTGCTGGCAGCTTTCGTGTGGGCGCAATCGCTGAACGTTGCGAATTTGGCAGCCGGGCTCTGCTAGACAGAGATACACAGTGTTGCCCCTTTACGAAGCAAAGCTTTTGGGGAAAGCGAAAGCCTGTGTGGCAGCGAATGCAGTTCCAAGGGACAGTGAAAACCAGCTACAGCATTCCGTGCTGGCAGCTTTCGTGTGGGCGGAATCGCTGGACGTTTCGAATTTAGCAGCCGGGCTCTGCGAGAGACACATAGACAGTGTTGCCCCATTGCCAAGCAAAGCTTTTGGGGAAAGTGAATGCCTGTGTGGCAGCGAATGCAGTTCCAAGGGACAGTGAAAACCAGCTACAGCATTCCGTGCTGGCAGCTTTCGTGCGGGCGCAATCGCTGGACGTTTCGAATTTGGCAGCCGGGCTCTCCGAGAGACAAATACACAGTGTTGCCCCTTTATGAATCAAAGCTTTTGGGGAAAGCGAATGCCTGTGTGGCAGCGAATGCAGTTCCAAGGGACAGTGAAAACCAACTACAGCATTGCGAGCTGGCAGCTTTCTTGTGGGCACAGTCGCTGGACGTTTCGAATTTGGCAGCCGGGCTCTGCTAGACAGAGATACACAGTGTTGCCCCTTTACGAACCAAAGCTTTTGGGGAAAGCGAATGTCTGTGTGGCAGCGAATGCAGTTCCAAGGGACAGTGAAAACCAGCTACAACATTCCGTGCTGGCAGCTTTCGTCCGGGAGAAATCGCTGGACGTTTCGAATTTGGCAGCCGGGCTCTGCTAGACAGAGATACACAGTGTTGCCCCTTTACGAACCAAAGCTTTCGGGGAAAGCGAATGTCTGTGTGGCAGCGAATGCAGTTCCAAGGGACAGTGAAAACCAGCTACAGCATTCCGTGCTGGCAGCTTTCGTGTGGGAGAAATCGCTGGACGTTTCGAATTTGGCAGCCGGGCTCTGCGAGAGAGAGATACACAGTGTTGCCCCTTTACGAACCAAAGCTTTTGGGGAAAGTGAATGTCTGTGTGGCAGCGAATGCAGTTCCAAGGGACAGTGAAAACCAGCTACAGCATTCCGTGCTGGCAGCTTTCGTGTGGTCGCAATCGCTGGGTGTTTCAAATTGGGTAGCCGGGTCTGCGAGAGAGAGATAAGCAGTGTTGCCCCATTAAGAACCAAAGCTTTTGGGGAAAGCGAATGTCTGTGTGGTAGCGAATGCTGTTCCAAGGGACAGTGAAAACCAGCTACAGCATTCCGTGCTGGCAGCTTTCGTGTGGGAGAAATCGCTGAATGTTTCGAATTTGGCAGCCGGGCTCTGCTAGACAGAGATACACAGTGTTGCCCCTTTACGAACCAAAGCTTTTGGGGAAAGCGAATGTCTGTGTGGCAGCGAATGCAGTTCCAAGGGACAGTGAAAACCAGCTACAGCATTAGGTGCTGGCAGCTTTCGTGTGGGCGCAATCGCTGGATGTTTCGAATTTGGCAGCCGGGCTCTGCTAGACAGAGATACACAGTGTTGCCCCATTACCATGAAAACCTTTTGGGGAAAGCGAATGTCTGTATGGCAGCGAATGCAGTTCCAAGGGACAGTGAAAACCAGCTACAGCATTCCGTGCTGGCAGCTTTCGTGTGGGCGCAATCGCTGGACGTTTCGAGTTTGGCAGTCGGGCTCTGCGAGAGACACATACACAGTGTTGCCCCATTACCATGAAAAACTTTAGGGGAAAGCGAATGTCTGTGTGGCAGCGAATGCAGTTCCAAGGGACAGTGAAAACCAGCTACAGCATTCCGTGCTGGCAGCTTTCCTGTGGGCGCAATCGCTGGACGTTTCGAATTTGGCAGCCGGGCTCTGCGAGAGAGAGATACACAGTGTTGCCCCTTTACGAAGCAAAGCTTTTGGGGAAAGCGAATGTCTGTGTGGCAGCGAATGCAGTTCCAAGGGACAGTGAAAACCACCTACAGCATTCCGTGCTGGCAGCTTTCGTGTTGGAGAAATCGCTGAATGTTTCGAATTTGGCAGCCGGGCTCTGCTAGACAGAGATACACAGTGTTGCCCCTTTACGAACCAAAGCTTTTGGGGAAAGCGAATGTCTGTGTGGCAGCGAATGCTGTTCCAAGGGACAGTGAAGAGCAGTTACAGCATTAGGTGCTGGCAGCTTTCATGTGGGCGCAATCGCTGGACGTTTCGAATTTGGCAGCCGGGCTCTGCTAGACAGAGATACACAGTGTTGCCCCATTACCAAGAAAAGCTTTTGGGGAAAGCGAATGTCTGTGTGGCAGCGAATGCAGTTCCAAGGGACAGTGAAAACCAGCTACAGCATTCCGTGCTGGCAGCTTTCGTGTGGGCGCAATCGCTGGACGTTTCGAATTTGGCAGCCGGGCTCTGCGAGAGACACATACACATTGTTGCCCCTTTACGAAGCCATGCTTTTCGGGAAAGCGAATGTCTGTGTGGCAGCGAATGCAGTTCCAAGGGACAGTGAAAACCAACTACAGCATTGCGAGCTGGCAGCTTTCGTGTGGGAGAAATCGCTGGACGTTTCGAATTTGGCAGCCGGGCTCTGCTAGACAGAGATACACAGTGTTGCCCCTTTACGAACCAAAGCTTTCGGGGAAAGCGAATGTCTGTGTGGCAGCGAATGCAGTTCCAAGGGACAGTGAAAACCAGCTACAGCATTCCGTGCTGGCAGCTTTCGTATAGGAGAAATCGCTGGACGTTTCGAATTTGGCAGCCGGGCTCTGCGAGAGACACATACACAGTCTTGCCCCATTACCATGAAAAACTTTAGGGGAAAGCGAATGTCTGTGTGGCAGCGAATGCAGTTCCAAGGGACAGTGAAAACCAGCTACAGCATTCCGTGCTGGCAGCTTTCGTGTGGGCGCAATCGCTGGACGTTTCGAATTTGGCAGCCGGGCTCTGCGAGAGAGAGATACACAGTGTTGCCCCTTTACGAAGCAAAGCTTTTGGGGAAAGCGAATGTCTGTGTGGCAGCGAATGCAGTTCCAAGGGACAGTGAAAACCAGCTACAGCATTCCGTGCTGGCAGCTTTCGTGTGGGAGAAATCGCTGAATGTTTCGAATTTGGCAGCCGGGCTCTGCTAGACAGAGATACACAGTGTTGCCCCTTTACGAACCAAATCTTTTGGGGAAAGCGAATGTCTGTGTGGCAGCGAATGCAGTTCCAAGGGACAGTGAAAACCAGCTACAGCGTTCCGTTCTGGCAGCTTTCGTGTGGGCGCAACAGCTGGACGTTTCAAATTTGGAAGCCGGGCTCTGCGAGAGACACATACACAGTGTTGCCCCTTTATGAACCAAAGCTTTTGGGGAAAGCGAATGCCTGTGTGGCAGCGAATGCAGTTCCAAGGGACAGTGAAAACCAGCCACAGCATTCCATGCTGGCAGCTTTCGTGTGGGCGCAGTCGCTGGAAGTTTCGAATTTGGCAGCTGGGCTCTGCGAGAGACACATACACAGTGTTGCCCCTTTACGAACCACAGCTTTTGGGGAAAGCGAATGTCTGTGTGGCAGCGAATGCAGTTCCAAGGGACAGTGAAAACCAGCTACAGCATTCCGTGCTGGCAGCTTTCGTGTGGGAGAAATCGCTGAATGTTTCGAATTTGGCAGCCGGGCTCTGCTAGACAGAGATACACAGTGTTGCCCCTTTACGAACCAAAGCTTTTGCAGAAAGCGAATGTCTGTGTGGCAGCGAATGCAGTTCCAAGGGACAGTGAAAAACAGTTACAGCATTAGGTGCTGGCAGCTTTCGTGTGGGCGCAGTCGCTGGACGTTTCAAATTTGGCAGCCGGGCTCTGCTAGACAGAGATACACAGTGTTGCCCCTTTACGAACCAAAGCTTTTGGGGAAAGTGAATGTCTGTGTGGCAGCGAATGCAGTTCCAAGGGACAGTGAAAACCAGCTACAGCATTCCGTGCTGGCAGCTTTCGTGTGGTCGCAATCGCTGGGTGTTTCAAATTGGGTAGCCGGGTCTGCGAGAGAGAGATAAGCAGTGTTGCCCCATTAAGAACCAAAGCTTTTGGGGAAAGCGAATGTCTGTGTGGTAGCGAATGCTGTTCCAAGGGACAGTGAAAACCAGCTACAGCATTCCGTGCTGGCAGCTTTCGTGTGGGAGAAATCGCTGAATGTTTCGAATTTGGCAGCCGGGCTCTGCTAGACAGAGATACACAGTGTTGCCCCTTTACGAACCAAAGCTTTTGGGGAAAGCGAATGTCTGTGTGGCAGCGAATGCAGTTCCAAGGGACAGTGAAAACCAGCTACAGCATTAGGTGCTGGCAGCTTTCGTGTGGGCGCAATCGCTGGATGTTTCGAATTTGGCAGCCGGGCTCTGCTAGACAGAGATACACAGTGTTGCCCCATTACCAAGAAAAGCTTTTGGGGAAAGCGAATGTCTGTATGGCAGCGAATGCAGTTCCAAGGGACAGTGAAAACCAGCTACAGCATTCCGTGCTGGCAGCTTTCGTGTGGGCGCAATCGCTGGACGTTTCGAGTTTGGCAGTCGGGCTCTGCGAGAGACACATACACAGTGTTGCCCCATTACCATGAAAAACTTTAGGGGAAAGCGAATGTCTGTGTGGCAGCGAATGCAGTTCCAAGGGACAGTGAAAACCAGCTACAGCATTCCGTGCTGGCAGCTTTCCTGTGGGCGCAATCGCTGGACGTTTCGAATTTGGCAGCCGGGCTCTGCGAGAGAGAGATACACAGTGTTGCCCCTTTACGAAGCAAAGCTTTTGGGGAAAGCGAATGTCTCTGTGGCAGCGAATGCAGTTCCAAGGGACAGTGAAAACCACCTACAGCATTCCGTGCTGGCAGCTTTCGTGTGGGAGAAATCGCTGAATGTTTCGAATTTGGCAGCCGGGCTCTGCTAGACAGAGATACACAGTGTTGCCCCTTTACGAACCAAAGCTTTTGGGGAAAGCGAATGTCTGTGTGGCAGCGAATGCAGTTCCAAGGGACAGTGAAGAGCAGTTACAGCATTAGGTGCTGGCAGCTTTCATGTGGGCGCAATCGCTGGACGTTTCGAATTTGGCAGCCGGGCTCTGCTAGACAGAGATACACAGTGTTGCCCCATTACCAAGAAAAGCTTTTGGGGAAAGCGAATGTCTGTGTGGCAGCGAATGCAGTTCCAAGGGACAGTGAAAACCAGCTACAGCATTCCGTGCTGGCAGCTTTCGTGTGGGCGCAATCGCTGGACGTTTCGAATTTGGCAGCCGGGCTCTGCGAGAGACACATACACATTGTTGCCCCTTTACGAAGCCATGCTTTTCGGGAAAGCGAATGTCTGTGTGGCAGCGAATGCAGTTCCAAGGGACAGTGAAAACCAACTACAGCATTGCGAGCTGGCAGCTTTCGTGTGGGAGAAATCGCTGGACGTTTCGAATTTGGCAGCCGGGCTCTGCTAGACAGAGATACACAGTGTTGCCCCTTTACGAACCAAAGCTTTCGGGGAAAGCGAATGTCTGTGTGGCAGCGAATGCAGTTCCAAGGGACAGTGAAAACCAGCTACAGCATTCCGTGCTGGCAGCTTTCGTGTAGGAGAAATCGCTGGACGTTTCGAATTTGGCAGCCGGGCTCTGCGAGAGACACATACACAGTCTTGCCCCATTACCATGAAAAACTTTAGGGGAAAGCGAATGTCTGTGTGGCAGCGAATGCAGTTCCAAGGGACAGTGAAAACCAGCTACAGCATTCCGTGCTGGCAGCTTTCGTGTGGGCGCAATCGCTGGACGTTTCGAATTTGGCAGCCGGGCTCTGCGAGAGAGAGATACACAGTGTTGCCCCTTTACGAAGCAAAGCTTTTGGGGAAAGCGAATGTCTGTGTGGCAGCGAATGCAGTTCCAAGGGACAGTGAAAACCAGCTACAGCATTCCGTGCTGGCAGCTTTCGTGTGGGAGAAATCGCTGAATGTTTCGAATTTGGCAGCCGGGCTCTGCTAGACAGAGATACACAGTGTTGCCCCTTTACGAACCAAATCTTTTGGGGAAAGCGAATGTCTGTGTGGCAGCGAATGCAGTTCCAAGGGACAGTGAAAACCAGCTACAGCGTTCCGTTCTGGCAGCTTTCGTGTGGGCGCAACAGCTGGACGTTTCAAATTTGGAAGCCGGGCTCTGCGAGAGACACATACACAGTGTTGCCCCTTTATGAACCAAAGCTTTTGGGGAAAGCGAATGCCTGTGTGGCAGCGAATGCAGTTCCAAGGGACAGTGAAAACCAGCCACAGCATTCCATGCTGGCAGCTTTCGTGTGGGCGCAGTCGCTGGAAGTTTCGAATTTGGCAGCTGGGCTCTGCGAGAGACACATACACAGTGTTGCCCCTTTACGAACCACAGCTTTTGGGGAAAGCGAATGTCTGTGTGGCAGCGAATGCAGTTCCAAGGGACAGTGAAAACCAGCTACAGCATTCCGTGCTGGCAGCTTTGGTGTGGGCGCAATCGCTGGACGTTTCTAATTTGGCAATCGGGCTCTGCGAGAGAGATACACAGTGTTGCCCCTTTACGAACCAAAGCTTTTGGGGAAAGTGAATGTCTGTGTGGCAGCGAATGCAGTTCCAAGGGACAGTGAAAACCAGCTACAGCGTTCCGTTCTGGCAGCTTTCGTGTGGGCGCAACAGCTGGACGTTTCAAATTTGGAAGCCGGGCTCTGCGAGAGACACATACACAGTGTTGCCCCTTTATGAACCAAAGCTTTTGGGGAAAGCGAATGCCTGTGTGGCAGCGAATGCAGTTCCAAGGGACAGTGAAAACCAGCCACAGCATTCCATGCTGGCAGCTTTCGTGTGGGCGCAGTCGCTGGAAGTTTCGAATTTGGCAGCTGGGCTCTGCGAGAGACACATACACAGTGTTGCCCCTTTACGAACCAAAGCTTTTGGGGAAAGCGAATGTCTGTGTGGCAGCGGATGCAGTTCCAAGGGACAGTGAAAACCAGCTACAGCATTCCGTGCTGGTAGCTTTCGTGTGGGCGCAATCGCTCGACGTTTCGAATTTGGCAGCCGGGCTCTGCGAGGGAGAGAGATACAGAGCGTTGCCCGATTACTAGGGAAAGCTTTTGGGGAAAGCGAATGTCTGTGTGGCAGCGAATGCAGTTCCAAGGGACAGTGAAAACCAGCTACAGCATTCTGTGCTGGTAGCTTTCGTGTGGGCGCAGTCGCTAGACGTTTCAAATTTGGCAGCCGGGCTCTGCGAGAGATACACAGTGTTGCCCCATTACGAACAAAAGCTTTTGGGGAAAGCGAATGTCTGTGTGGCAGCGAATGCAGTTCCAAGGGACAGTGAAAACCAGCTACAGCATTCCGTGCTGGCAGCTTTTGTGTTGGAGATATCGCTGGATGTTTCGAATTTGGCAGCTAGGCTCTGCTAGACAGAGATACACAGTGTTGCCCCATTACCAAGCAAAGCTTTTGGGGAAAGCGAGTGTCTGTGTGGCAGCGAATGCAGTTCCAAGGGACAGTGAATACCAGCTACAGCATAGCATGCTGGCAGCTTTCGTGTGGGCGCAATCACTGGATGTTTCGAATTTGGCAGCCGGGATCTGCTAGAGACACATACACAGTGTTGCCCCTTAATGAACCAAAGCTTTTGGGGAAAGCGAATGTCTGTGTGGCAGCGAATGCAGTTCCAAGGGACAGTGAAAACCAGCTACAGCATTCCGTTCTGGCAGCTTTTGTGTGGGCGCAATCGCTGGACGTTTCGAATTTGGCAGCCGGGCTCTGCTAGAGTGAGATACACAGTGTTGCCCCTTTACGAACCTAAGCTTTTGGGGAAAGCGAATGCCTGTGTGGTAGCGAATGCAGTTCCAAGGGACAGTGAAAACCAGCTACAGCATTCCGTGCTGGCAGCTTTCGTGTTGGAGAAATCGCTGGATGTTTCGAATTTGGAAGCCGGGCTCTGCGAGAGACACATACACAGTGTTGCCCCTTTACGAACCAAAGCTTTCGGGGAAAGCGAATGCCTGTGTGGCAGCGAATGCAGTTCCAAGGGACAGTGAAAACCACCTACAGCATTCCGTACTGGCAGCTTTCGTGCGGGTGCAATTGCTAGATGTTTCGAATTTGCCAGCCGGGCTCTGCAAGAGTGAGATACACAGTGTTGCCCCTTTACGAACCAAAGCTTTTGGGGAAAGCGAATGTCTGTGTGGCAGCGAATGCAGTTCCAAGGGACAGTGAAAACCAGCTACAGCATTCCGTGCTGGCAGCTTTCGTGTAGGACAAATCGCTGGACGTTTCGAATTTGGCAGCCGGGCTCTGCGAGAGACACATACAGAGTGTTGCCCCTTTACGAACCAAAGCTTTTCGGGAAAACGAATGTCTGTGTGGCAGCGAATGCAGTTCCAAGGGACAGTGAAAACCAGCTACAGCATTCCGTGCTAGCAGCTTTCGTGTGGGAGAAATGGCTGGACGTTTCGAATTTACAGCCGGGCTCTGCGAGAGACACATACACAGTGTTGCCCCTTAATGAACCAAAGCTTTTGGGGAAAGCGAATGTCTGTGTGGCAGCGAATGCAGTTCCAAGGGACAGTGAAAACCAGCTACAGCATTCCGTGCTGGCAGCTTTCCTGTGGGCGCAATCGCTGGACGTTTCGAATTTGGCAGCCGGGCTCTGCGAGAGAGAGATACACAGTGTTGCCCCTTTACGAAGCAAAGCTTTTGGGGAAAGCGAATGTCTCTGTGGCAGCGAATGCAGTTCCAAGGGACAGTGAAAACCACCTACAGCATTCCGTGCTGGCAGCTTTCGTGTGGGAGAAATCGCTGAATGTTTCGAATTTGGCAGCCGGGCTCTGCTAGACAGAGATACACAGTGTTGCCCCTTTACGAACCAAAGCTTTTGGGGAAAGCGAATGTCTGTGTGGCAGCGAATGCAGTTCCAAGGGACAGTGAAGAGCAGTTACAGCATTAGGTGCTGGCAGCTTTCATGTGGGCGCAATCGCTGGACGTTTCGAATTTGGCAGCCGGGCTCTGCTAGACAGAGATACACAGTGTTGCCCCATTACCAAGAAAAGCTTTTGGGGAAAGCGAATGTCTGTGTGGCAGCGAATGCAGTTCCAAGGGACAGTGAAAACCAGCTACAGCATTCCGTGCTGGCAGCTTTCGTGTGGGCGCAATCGCTGGACGTTTCGAATTTGGCAGCCGGGCTCTGCGAGAGACACATACACATTGTTGCCCCTTTACGAAGCCATGCTTTTCGGGAAAGCGAATGTCTGTGTGGCAGCGAATGCAGTTCCAAGGGACAGTGAAAACCAACTACAGCATTGCGAGCTGGCAGCTTTCGTGTGGGAGAAATCGCTGGACGTTTCGAATTTGGCAGCCGGGCTCTGCTAGACAGAGATACACAGTGTTGCCCCTTTACGAACCAAAGCTTTCGGGGAAAGCGAATGTCTGTGTGGCAGCGAATGCAGTTCCAAGGGACAGTGAAAACCAGCTACAGCATTCCGTGCTGGCAGCTTTCGTGTAGGAGAAATCGCTGGACGTTTCGAATTTGGCAGCCGGGCTCTGCGAGAGACACATACACAGTCTTGCCCCATTACCATGAAAAACTTTAGGGGAAAGCGAATGTCTGTGTGGCAGCGAATGCAGTTCCAAGGGACAGTGAAAACCAGCTACAGCATTCCGTGCTGGCAGCTTTCGTGTGGGCGCAATCGCTGGACGTTTCGAATTTGGCAGCCGGGCTCTGCGAGAGAGAGATACACAGTGTTGCCCCTTTACGAAGCAAAGCTTTTGGGGAAAGCGAATGTCTGTGTGGCAGCGAATGCAGTTCCAAGGGACAGTGAAAACCAGCTACAGCATTCCGTGCTGGCAGCTTTCGTGTGGGAGAAATCGCTGAATGTTTCGAATTTGGCAGCCGGGCTCTGCTAGACAGAGATACACAGTGTTGCCCCTTTACGAACCAAATCTTTTGGGGAAAGCGAATGTCTGTGTGGCAGCGAATGCAGTTCCAAGGGACAGTGAAAACCAGCTACAGCGTTCCGTTCTGGCAGCTTTCGTGTGGGCGCAACAGCTGGACGTTTCAAATTTGGAAGCCGGGCTCTGCGAGAGACACATACACAGTGTTGCCCCTTTATGAACCAAAGCTTTTGGGGAAAGCGAATGCCTGTGTGGCAGCGAATGCAGTTCCAAGGGACAGTGAAAACCAGCCACAGCATTCCATGCTGGCAGCTTTCGTGTGGGCGCAGTCGCTGGAAGTTTCGAATTTGGCAGCTGGGCTCTGCGAGAGACACATACACAGTGTTGCCCCTTTACGAACCACAGCTTTTGGGGAAAGCGAATGTCTGTGTGGCAGCGAATGCAGTTCCAAGGGACAGTGAAAACCAGCTACAGCATTCCGTGCTGGCAGCTTTCGTGTGGGAGAAATCGCTGAATGTTTCGAATTTGGCAGCCGGGCTCTGCTAGACAGAGATACACAGTGTTGCCCCTTTACGAACCAAAGCTTTTGCAGAAAGCGAATGTCTGTGTGGCAGCGAATGCAGTTCCAAGGGACAGTGAAAAACAGTTACAGCATTAGGTGCTGGCAGCTTTCGTGTGGGCGCAGTCGCTGGACGTTTCAAATTTGGCAGCCGGGCTCTGCTAGACAGAGATACACAGTGTTGCCCCATTACCAAGAAAAGCTTTTGGGGAAAGCGAATGTCTGTGTGGCAGCGAATGCAGTTCCAAGGGACAGTGAAAACCAGCTACAGCATTCCGTGCTGGCAGCTTTGGTGTGGGCGCAATCGCTGGACGTTTCTAATTTGGCAATCGGGCTCTGCGAGAGAGATACACAGTGTTGCCCCTTTACGAACCAAAGCTTTTGGGGAAAGTGAATGTCTGTGTGGCAGCGAATGCAGTTCCAAGGGACAGTGAAAACCAGCTACAGCGTTCCGTTCTGGCAGCTTTCGTGTGGGCGCAACAGCTGGACGTTTCAAATTTGGAAGCCGGGCTCTGCGAGAGACACATACACAGTGTTGCCCCTTTATGAACCAAAGCTTTTGGGGAAAGCGAATGCCTGTGTGGCAGCGAATGCAGTTCCAAGGGACAGTGAAAACCAGCCACAGCATTCCATGCTGGCAGCTTTCGTGTGGGCGCAGTCGCTGGAAGTTTCGAATTTGGCAGCTGGGCTCTGCGAGAGACACATACACAGTGTTGCCCCTTTACGAACCAAAGCTTTTGGGGAAAGCGAATGTCTGTGTGGCAGCGGATGCAGTTCCAAGGGACAGTGAAAACCAGCTACAGCATTCCGTGCTGGTAGCTTTCGTGTGGGCGCAATCGCTCGACGTTTCGAATTTGGCAGCCGGGCTCTGCGAGGGAGAGAGATACAGAGCGTTGCCCGATTACTAGGGAAAGCTTTTGGGGAAAGCGAATGTCTGTGTGGCAGCAAATGCAGTTCCAAGGGACAGTGAAAACCAGCTACAGCATTCTGTGCTGGTAGCTTTCGTGTGGGCGCAGTCGCTAGACGTTTCAAATTTGGCAGCCGGGCTCTGCGAGAGATACACAGTGTTGCCCCATTACGAACAAAAGCTTTTGGGGAAAGCGAATGTCTGTGTGGCAGCGAATGCAGTTCCAAGGGACAGTGAAAACCAGCTACAGCATTCCGTGCTGGCAGCTTTTGTGTTGGAGATATCGCTGGATGTTTCGAATTTGGCAGCTAGGCTCTGCTAGACAGAGATACACAGTGTTGCCCCATTACCAAGCAAAGCTTTTGGGGAAAGCGAGTGTCTGTGTGGCAGCGAATGCAGTTCCAAGGGACAGTGAATACCAGCTACAGCATAGCATGCTGGCAGCTTTCGTGTGGGCGCAATCACTGGATGTTTCGAATTTGGCAGCCGGGATCTGCTAGAGACACATACACAGTGTTGCCCCTTAATGAACCAAAGCTTTTGGGGAAAGCGAATGTCTGTGTGGCAGCGAATGCAGTTCCAAGGGACAGTGAAAACCAGCTACAGCATTCCGTTCTGGCAGCTTTTGTGTGGGCGCAATCGCTGGACGTTTCGAATTTGGCAGCCGGGCTCTGCTAGAGTGAGATACACAGTGTTGCCCCTTTACGAACCTAAGCTTTTGGGGAAAGCGAATGCCTGTGTGGTAGCGAATGCAGTTCCAAGGGACAGTGAAAACCAGCTACAGCATTCCGTGCTGGCAGCTTTCGTGTTGGAGAAATCGCTGGATGTTTCGAATTTGGAAGCCGGGCTCTGCGAGAGACACATACACAGTGTTGCCCCTTTACGAACCAAAGCTTTCGGGGAAAGCGAATGCCTGTGTGGCAGCGAATGCAGTTCCAAGGGACAGTGAAAACCACCTACAGCATTCCGTACTGGCAGCTTTCGTGCGGGTGCAATTGCTAGATGTTTCGAATTTGCCAGCCGGGCTCTGCAAGAGTGAGATACACAGTGTTGCCCCTTTACGAACCAAAGCTTTTGGGGAAAGCGAATGTCTGTGTGGCAGCGAATGCAGTTCCAAGGGACAGTGAAAACCAGCTACAGCATTCCGTGCTGGCAGCTTTCGTGTAGGACAAATCGCTGGACGTTTCGAATTTGGCAGCCGGGCTCTGCGAGAGACACATACAGAGTGTTGCCCCTTTACGAACCAAAGCTTTTCGGGAAAACGAATGTCT
Source organism: Mycteria americana (assembly GCF_035582795.1). Classification (NCBI taxonomy): domain Eukaryota; kingdom Metazoa; phylum Chordata; class Aves; order Ciconiiformes; family Ciconiidae; genus Mycteria; species Mycteria americana. The sequence continues at coordinate 2,555,741 of NW_027445436.1, read as the reverse complement.
GTGTGGCAGCGAATGCAGTTCCAAGGGACAGTGAAAACCAGCTACAGCATTCCGTGCTAGCAGCTTTCGTGTGGGAGAAATGGCTGGACGTTTCGAATTTACAGCCGGGCTCTGCGAGAGACACATACACAGTGTTGCCCCTTAATGAACCAAAGCTTTTGGGGAAAGCGAATGTCTGTGTGGCAGCGAATGCAGTTCCAAGGGACAGTGAAAACCAGCTACAGCATTCCGTGCTGGCAGCTTTTGTGCGGGCGCAATCGCTGGACGTTTGGAACTTGACAGCCGGGCTCTGCAAGAGTGAGATACACAGTGTTGCGCCTTTACGAACCAAAGCTTTCGGGGAAAGCGAATATCTGTGTGGCAGTGAATGCCGTTCCAAGGGACAGTGAAAACCAGCTACAGCATTCCATGCTGGTAGCTTTCGTGAGGGAGAAATCGCTGGATGTTTCGAATTTGGCAGCCGGGCTCTGCTAGACAGAGATACACAGTGTTGCCCCATTACCAAGCAAAGCTTTTGGGGAAAGCGAATGTCTGTGTGGCAGCGAATGCAGTTCCAAGGGACAGTGAAAACCAGATACAGCATTCCGTGCTGGCAGGTTTCGTGTGGGCGCAATCGCGTGACGTTTCGAATTTGGCAGCCGGGCTCTGCGAGAGACACATACACAGTGTTGCCCCATTACAATGAAAAACTTTTGGGGAAAGCGAATGTCTGTGTGGCAGCGAATGCAGTTCCAAGGGACAGTGAAAACCAGCTACAGCATTCCGTGCTGGCAGCTTTCGTGTGGGCGCAATCGCTGGACGTTTCGAATTGGGCAGCCGGGCTCTGCGAGAGATACATACACAGTGTTGCCCCTTAACGAACCAAAGCTTGTGGGGAAAGCGAATGTCTGTGTGGCAGCGAATGCAGTTCCAAGGGACAGTGAAAACCAGCTACAGCATTCCGTGCTGGCAGCTTTCGTGTGGGCGCAATCGCTGGACGTTTCGAATTTGGCAGCCGGGCTCTGCGAGAGACACATACACAGTGTTGCCCCATTACTATGAAAACATTTTGGGGAAAGCGAATGTTTGTGTGGCAGCGAATGCAGTTCCAAGGGACAGTGAAAACCAGCTACAGCATTCCGTGCTGGCACCTTTCGTATGGGAGAAATTGCTGCACGTTTCGAATTTGGCAGCCGGGCTCTCCGAGAGACACATAGAGAGTGTTGCCCCATTACCATGAAAACCTTTTGGGGAAAGCGAATGTCTGTGTGGCAGCGAATGCAGTTCCAAGGGACAGTGAAAACCAGCTAGAGCATTCCGTGCTGGCAGCTTTTGTGCGGGCGCAATCGCTGGACGTTTCGAATTTGGCAGCCGGGCTCTGCGAGAGACACATACAAAGTGTTGCCCCTTTACGAAAGAAAGCTTTTGGGGAAAGCGAATGTCTGTGTGGCAGCAAATGTAGTTCCAAGGGACAGTGAAAACCAGCTACAGCATTCCGTGCTGGCAGCTTTCGTGTGGGAGAAATTGCTGGACGTTTTGAATTTGGCAGCAGGGCTCTGCGAGAGATAAATACACAGTATTGCCCCATTACCAAGCAAAGCTTTTGGGGAAAGCGAATGTCTGTGTGGCAGCGAATGCAGTTCCAAGGGACAGTGAATACCAGCTACAGCATTCCGTGCTGGCAGCTTTCCTGTGGGCGCAGTCGCTGGATGTTTCGAATTTGGCAGCCGGGCTCTGCAAGAGTGAGATACACAGTGTTGCCCCTTTACGAACCAAAGATTTGGGGAAAGCGAATGTCTGTGTGGCAGTGAATGCAGTTCCAAGGGACAGTGAAAACCAGCTACAGCATTCCGTGCTGGCAGCTTTCGTGTTAGAGAAATCGCTGGATGTTTCGAATTTGGCAGCCGGGCTCTGCGAGAGACACATACACAGTGTTGCCCCTTTACGAACCAAAGCTTTTGGGGAAAGCGAATGTCTGTGTGGCAGCGAATGCAGTTCCAAGGGACAGTGAAAACCAGCTACAGCATTCCGTGCAGGCAGCTTTCGTGTGGGAGAAATCGCTGGATGTTTCGAATTTGGCAGCCGGGCTCTGCTAGACAGAGATACACAGTGTTGCCCAACTACCAAGCAAAGCTTTTGTGGAAAGCGAATGTCTGTGTGGCAGCGAATGCAGTTCCAAGGGACAGTGACAACCACCTACAGCATTCCGTACTGGCAGCTTTCGTGCGGGTGCAATTGCTAGACGTTTCGAATTTGGCAGCCGGGCTCTGCAAGAGTGAGATACACAGTGTTGCCCCTTTACGAACCAAAGCTTTTGGGGAAAGCGAATGTCTGTGTGGCAGCGAATGCAGTTCCAAGGGACAGTGAAAACCAGGTACAGCATTCCGTGCTGGCAGCTTTCGTGTGGGCGCTATCGCTGGATGTTTCGAATATGGCAGCCGGGCTCTGCGAGAGACACATTAACAGTGTTGCCCCTTTACAAACCAAAGCTTTCGGGGAAAGCGAATGCCTGTGTGGCAGCGAATGCAGTTCCAAGGGACAGTGAAAACCAGCTACAGCATTCGGTGCTGGCAACTTTCTTGTGGGAGAAATGGCTGGACGATTCGAATTTGGCAGTCGGGTTCTGCGAGAGAGAGATACACAGTGTTGCCCCTTTACGAAACAAATCTTTTGGGGAAAGCGAATGTCTGTGTGGCAGTGAATGCAGTTCCAAGGGACAGTGAAAACCAGGTACAGCATTCCGTGCTGGCAGCTTTCGTGTTGGAGAAATCGCTGGATGTTTCGAATATGGCAGCTGGGCTCTGCTAGACAGAGATACACAGTGTTGCCCCATTACCAAGCAAAGCTTTTGGGGAAAGCGAATGTCTGTGTGGCAGCGAATGCAGTTCCAAGGGACAGTGAATACCAGCTACAGCATTGTGTGCTGGCAGCTTTCGTGTGGGCGCAATCGCTGGACGTTTCGAATTTGGCAGCCGGGCTCTGCGAGAGAGAGATACACAGTGTTGCCCCATTACCAAGCAAAGCTTTTGGGGAAAGCGAATGTCTGTGTGGCAGCGAATGCAGTTCCAAGGGACAGTGAAAACCAGCTACAGCATTCCGTACTGGCAGCTTTCGTGTGGGCGCAATCGCTGGACGTTTCGAATTTGGCAGTCGGGTTCTGTGAGAGAGAGATACACAGTGTTGCGCCTTTACGAACCAAAGCTTTTGGGGAAAGCGAATGTCTGTGTGGCAGCGAATGCAGTTCCAAGGGACAGTGAAAACCAGCTACAGCATTCCGTGCTGGCATCTTTCGTGTGGGAGAAATGGCTTGACGTTTCGAATTTGGCAGCCCGGCTCTGCGAGAGACACATACACAGTGTTGCCCCTTTACGAACCAAAGCTTTTGGGGAAAGCGAATGTCTGTGTGGCAGCGAATGCAGTTCCAAGGGACAGTGAAAACCAGCTACAGCATTCCGTGCTGGCAGCTTTCGTGTGGGCGCAATCGCGTGACGTTTCGAATTTGGCAGCCGGGCTCTGCGAGAGTGAGATACAGAGTGTTGCCCCTTTACGAACCAAAGCTTTTGGGGAAAGCGAATGCCTGTGTGGCAGCGAATGCAGTTCCAAGGGACAGTGAAAAGCAGCTACAGCAGTCCGTGCTGGCAGCTTTCATGTGGGGGAAATCGCTGGACGTTTCGAATTTGGCAGCCGGGCTCTGCGAGAGACATATACACAGTGTTGCCCCATTACCAAGAAAACCTTTGGGGAAAGCGAATGCCTGTGTGGCAGCGAATGCAGTTCCAAGGGACAGTGAAAAGCAGCTACAGCAGTCCGTGCTGGCAGCTTTCATGTGGGGGAAATCGCTGGACGTTTCGAATTTGGCAGCCGGGCTCTGCGAGAGACACATACACAGTGATGCCCCTTTACGAACCAAAGCTTTTGGGGAAAGCGAATGTCTGTGTGGCAGCGACTGCAGTTCCTAGGGACAGTGAAAACCAGCTACAGCATTCCGTGCTGGCAGCTTTCGTGCAGGCGCAATCGCTGGACGTTTCGAATTTGGCAGCCGGGCTCTGCGAGAGACACATACACAGTGTTGCGCCTTTACGAACCAAAGCTTTTGGGGAAAGCGAATGTCTGTGTGGCAGCGAATGCAGTTCCAAGGGACAGTGAAAACCAGCTACAGCATTCTGTGCTGGTAGCTTTCGTGTGGGAGAAATCGCTGGACGTTTCGAATTTGGCAGCCGGGCTCTGCGAGAGACACATACACAGTGTTGCCCTATTATCAAGCAAAGCTTTTGGGGAAAGCGAATGTCTGTGTGGCAGCGAATGCAGTTCCAAGGGACAGTGAAAACCAGCTACAGCATTCCGTGCTGACAGCTTTCGTGTGGGAGAAATCGCTGGATATTTCGAATTTGGCAGCCGGGCTCCGCGAGACAGAGATACAGAGTTTTGCCCCATTACCAAGAAAAGCTTTTGGGGAAAGCGAATGTCTGTGTGGCAGCGAATGCAGTTCCAAGGGACAGTGAAAACCAGCTACAGCATTCCGTGCTGGCAGCTTTCGTGTGGGCGCAATCGCTGGACGTTTCGAATTTGGCAGCCGGGCTCTGCGAGAGATACATACAGAGTGTTGCCCCTTTACGAACCAAAGCTTTCGGGGAAAGCTAATGTCTGTGTGGCAGCGAATGCAGTTCCAAGGGACAGTGGAAACCAGCCACAGCATTCCGTGCTGGCAGCTTTCGTGTGGGAGAAATCGCTGGACGTTTCGAATTTGGCAGCCGGGCTCTGCGAGAGACACATACAGAGTGTTGCCCCATTACCAAGCAAAGCTTTTGGGGAAAGCGAATGTCTGTGTGGCAGCGAATGCAGTTCCAAGGGACAGTGAAAACCAGCTACAGCATTCTGTGCTGGTAGCTTTCGTGTGGGAGAAATCGCTGGACGTTTCGAATTTGGCAGCCGGGCTCTGCGAGAGACACATACACAGTGTTGCCCTATTATCAAGCAAAGCTTTTGGGGAAAGCGAATGTCTGTGTGGCAGCGAATGCAGTTCCAAGGGACAGTGAAAACCAGCTACAGCATTCCGTGCTGGCAGCTTTCGTGTGGGAGAAATTGCTGGACGTATAGAATTTGGCAGCCGGGCTCTGCGAGAGAGAGATACAGAATGTTGCCCCATTACCAAGAAAACCTTTTGGGGAAAGCGAATGTCTGTGTGGCAGCGAATGCAGTTCCAAGGGACAGTGAAAACCAGCTACAGCATTCGGTGCTGGCAGCTTTTTTGTGGTCGCAATCGCTGGACGTTTCGAATTTGGCAGCCGGGCTCTGCGAGAGAGAGATACACAGTGTTGCCCCTTTACGAATCAAAGCTTTTGGGGAAAGCGAATGTCTGTGTGGCAGCGAATGCAGTTCCAAGGGACAGTGAAAACCAGCTACAGCATTCTGTGCTGGCAGCTTTCGTGTGGGCGCAATCGCTGGACGTTTCGAATTTGGCAGCCGGGCTCTGCGAGAGAGAGATACACAATGTTGCCCCATTACCATGAAAACATTTTGGGGAAAGCGAATGTCTGTGTGGCAGCGAATGCAGTTCCAAGGGACAGTGAAAACCAGCTACAACATTCCGTGCTGGCAGCTTTCGTGTGGGAGAAATCGCTGGACGTTTCGAATTTGGCAGCCGGGCTCTGCGAGAGAGAGATACACAGTGTTGCCCTATTCGAACTAAAGCTTTTGGGCAAAGCGTATGTCTGTGTGGCAGCGAATGCAGTTCCAAGGGACAGTGAAAACCAGCTACAGCATTCCGTGCTGGCAGCTTTCGTGTGGGGGAAATCGCTGGACGTTTCGAATTTGGCAGCCGGGCTCTGCGAGAGAGAGATAAACACTGTGCGCCTTTATGAACCAAAGCTTTTGGGCAAAGCCAATGAGTGTGTGGCAGCTAATGTTGTTCCAAGGGACAGTGAAAACCAGCTACAGCATTCCGTGCTGGCAGCTTTCGTGTGGGAGAAATCGCTGGACGTTTCAAATTTGGCAGCCGGGCTCTACGAGAGAGAGATACACAGTGTTGCCCCTTTACGAACTAAAGCTTTTGGGCAAAGCGTATGTCTGTGTGGCAGCGAATGCAGTTCCAAGGCACAGTGAAAACCAGCTACAGCATTCGGTGCTGGCAGCTTCGTGTGGGGGAAATCGCTGGAGGTTTCGAATTTGGCAGCCGGGCTCTGCGAGAGACACATACACAGTGTTGCCCCATTACCATGAAAACATTTTGGGGAAAGCGAATGTCTGTGTGGCAGCGAATGCAGTTGCAAGGGACAGTGAAAACCAGCTACAGCATTCCGTGCTGGCATCTTTCGTATGGGAGAAATTGCTGGACATTGCGAATTTGGCAGCCGGGCTCTGCGAGAGACACATACACAGTGTTGCCCCATTACCAAGCAAAGCTTTTGGGGAAAGCGAATGTCTGTGTGGCAGCGAATGCAGTTCCAAGGGACAGTGAAAACCAGCTACAGCATTCCGTGCTGGCAGCTTTTTTGTGGTCGCAATCGCTGGACGTTTCGAATTTGGCAGCCGGGCTCTGCGAGAGAGAGATACACAGTGTTGCCCCTTTACGAACCAAAGCTTTTGGGGAAAGCGAATGTCTGTGTGGCAGCGAATGCAGTTCCAAGGCACAGTGAAAACCAGCTACAGCATTCGGTGCTGGCAGCTTCGTGTGGGGGAAATCGCTGGAGGTTTCGAATTTGGCAGCCGGGCTCTGCGAGAGACACATACACAGTGTTGCCCCATTACCAAGAAAACCTTTTGGGGAAAGCGAATGTCTGTGTGGCAGCGAATGCAGTTCCAAGGGACAGTGAAAACCAGCTACAGCATTCCGCGCTGGCAGCTTTCGTGTGGGAGAAATTGCTGGACGTATCGAATTTGACAGCCGGGCTCTGCGAGAGATACATACACAGTGTTGCCACATTACCAAGAAAACCTTTTGGGGAAAGCGAATGTCTGTGTGGCAGCGAATGCAGTTCCAAGGGACAGTGAAAACCAGCTACAGCATTCCGTGCTGGCAGCTTTCGTGTGGGAGAAATCGTTGGACGTTTCGAATTTGGCAGCCGGGCTCTGCGAGAGACACATACACAGTTTTGCCCCTTTACGAAGAAAAGCTTTTGGGGAAAGCGAATGTCTGTGTGGCAGCGAATGCAGTTCCAAGGGACAGTGAAAACCAGCTACAGCGTTCTGTGCTGGCAGCTTTCGTGTGGGCGCAGTCGCTGGAGGTTTCGAATTTGGCAGCCGGGCTCTGCGAGAGACACATACACAGTGTTGCACCATTACCATGAAAAACTTTTGGGGAAAGCGAATGTCTGCGTGGCAGCGAATGCAGTTCCAAGGGACAGTGAAAACCAGCTACAGCATTCCGTGCTGGCAGTTTTCGTGTGGGCGCAATCGCTGGACGTTTTGAATTTGGCAGCCAGGCTCTGCGAGAGACACATACACAGTGTTGCCCCTCTACGAACCAAAGCTTTTGGCGAAAGCGAATGTCTGTGTGGCAGCGAATGCAGTTCCAAGGGACAGTGAAAACCAGCTACAGCATTCCATTCTGGCAGCTTTCGTGTGGGCGCAATCGCTGGACGTTTCGAATTTGGCAGCCGGGCTCTGCGAGAGACACATACACAGTGTTGCCCCATTACCATGAAAACCTTTTGGGGAAAGCGAATGTCTGTGTGGCAGCGAATTCAGTTCCAAGGGACAGTAAAAAGCAGCTACAGCATTCCGTGCTGGCAGCTTTCGTGTGGGCGCAATCGCTGGACGTTTCGAATTTGGCAGCCGGGCTCTGCGAGAGATACATACACAGTGTGCACCATTACCATGAAAAACTTTTGGGGAAAGCGAATGTCTGTGTGGCAGCGAATGCAGTTCCAAGGGACAGTGAAAACCAGCTACAGCATTCCGTGCTGGCAGCTTTCGTGTGGGCGCAATCGCTGGACGTTTCGAATTTGGCAGCCGGGCTCTGCGAGAGAGAGATACACACTGTGCGCCTTTATGAACCAAAGCTTTTGGGCAAAGCCAATTAGTGTGTGGCAGCTAATGTTGTTCCCAGGGATAGTGAAAACCAGCTACAGCATTCCGTGCTGGCAGCTTTCGTGTGGGAGAAATCGCTGGACGTTTCAAATTTGGCAGCCGGGCTCTGCGAGAGAGAGATACAGAGTGTTGCCCCTTTACGAACTAAAGCTTTTGGGCAAAGCGTATGTCTGTGTGGCAGCGAATGCAGTTCCAAGGCACAGTGAAAACCAGCTACAGCATTCGGTGCTGGCAGCTTCGTGTGGGGGAAATCGCTGGAGGTTTCGAATTTGGCAGCCGGGCTCTGCGAGAGACACATACACAGTGTTGCCCCATTACCATGAAAACATTTTGGGGAAAGCGAATTTCTGTGTGGCAGCGAATGCAGTTCCAAGGGACAGTGAAAACCAGCTACAGCATTCCGTGCTGGCATCTTTCGTATGGGAGAAATTGCTGGACATTGCGAATTTGGCAGCCGGGCTCTGCGAGAGACACATACACAGTGTTGGCCCATTACCAAGCAAAGCTTTTAGGGAAAGCGAATGTCTGTGTGGCAGCGAATGCAGTTCCAAGGGACAGTGAAAACCAGCTACAGCATTCCGTGCTGGCAGCTTTTTTGTGGTCGCAATCGCTGGACGTTTCGAATTTGGCAGCCGGGCTCTGCGAGAGAGAGATACACAGTGTTGCCCCTTTACGAACCAAAGCTTTTGGGGAAAGCGAATGTCTGTGTGGCAGCGAATGCAGTTCCAAGGCACAGTGAAAACCAGCTACAGCATTCGGTGCTGGCAGCTTCGTGTGGGGGAAATCGCTGGAGGTTTCGAATTTGGCAGCCGGGCTCTGCGAGAGACACATACACAGTGTTGCCCCATTATCATGAAAACCTTTTGGGGAAAGCGAATGTCTGTGTGGCAGCGAATGCAGTTCCAAGGGACAGTGAAAACCAGCTACAGCATTCCGTGCTGGCAGCTTTCGTGTGGGAGAAATCGCTGGACGTTTCAAATTTGGCAGCCGGGCTCTGCGAGAGAGAGATACACAGTGTTGCCCATTTACGAACCAAAGCTTTTGGGGAAAGTAAATGAGTGTGGGGCAGCGAATGCAGTTCCAAGGGACAGTGAAAACCAGCTACAGCATTCTGTGCTGGCAGCTTTCGTGTGTGAGAAATTGCTGGACGTTTCGAATTTGGCAGCCGGGCTCTGCGAGAGACACATACACAGTGTTGACCCATTACCATGAAAACCTTTTGGGGAAAGCGAATGTCTGTGTGGCAGCGAATGCAGTTCCAAGGGACAGTGAAAACCAGCTATAGCATTCCGTGCTGGCAGCTTTCGTGTGGGAGAAATTGCTGGTCGTATCGAATTTGGCAGCCGGGCTCTGCGACAGACACATACACAGTGTTGCCCCATTACCAAGAAAACCTTTTGGGGAAAGCGAATGTCTGTGTGGCAGCGAATGCAGTTCCAAGGGACAGTGAAAACCAGCTACAGCATTCCGTGCTGGCAGCTTTCGTGTGGGAGAAATTGCTGGACGTATCGAATTTGGCAGCCGGGCTCTGCGAGAGATACATACACAGTGTTGCCCCATTACCAAGAAAACCTTTTGGGGAAAGCGAATGTCTGTGTGGCAGCGAATGCAGTTCCAAGGGACAGTGAAAACCAGCTACAGCATTCCGTGCTGGCAGTTTTCGTGTGGGCGCAATCGCTGGACGTTTTGAATTTGGCAGCCAGGCTCTGCGAGAGACACATACACAGTGTTGCCCCTTTACGAGCCAAAGCTTTTGGGGAAAGCGAATGCCTGTGTGGCAGCGAATGCAGTTCCAAGGGACAGTGAAAACCAGCTACAGCATTCCGTGGTTGTAGGTTTCTGTGGGAGAAATTGCTGGACGTTTCGAATTTGGCAGCCGGGCTCTGCAAGAGTGAGATACACATTGTTGCCCCTTTACGAACCAAAGCTTTTGGGGAAAGCGAATGTCTGTGTGGCAGAGAATGCAGTTCCAAGGGACAGTGAAAACCAGCTACAGCATTCCGTGCTGGCAGCTTTCGTATCGGAGAAATTGCTGGACGTTTCGAAATTGGCAGCCGGGCTCTGCGAGAGACACATACACAGTGTTGCCCCACTACCAAGAAAACCTTTGGGGAAAGCGAATGCCTGTGTGGCAGCGAATGCAGTTCCAAGGGACAGTGAAACCCAGCTACACCATTCCGTGCTGGCAGCTTTCGTGTGGGAGAAATCGCTGGACGTTTCGAATTTGGCAGCCGGGCTCTGCCAGAGAGAGATACACAGTGTTGCCCCTTTAGGAACCAAAGCTTTTGGGGAAAGCGAATGTCTGTGTGGCAGCGAATGCAGTTCCAAGGGACAGTGAAAACCAGCTACAGCATTCCGTGCTGGCAGCTTTTGTGCGGGCGCAATCGCTGGAGGTTTCGAATTTGGCAGCCGGGCACTGCGAGAGACACATACACAGTGTTGCCCCTTTACGAACCAAAGCTTTTGGGGAAAGCGAATGCCTGTGTGGCAGCGAATGCAGTTCCAAGGGACAGTGAAAACCAGCTACAGCATTCCGTGCTGGCAGCTTTCGTGTGGGAGAAATGGGTGGATGTTTCTAATTTGGCATCCGGGCTCTGCGAGAGACACATACACAGTGTTGCCCCTCTACGAACCAAAGCTTTTGGCGAAAGCGAATGTCTGTGTGGCAGCGAATGCAGTTCCAAGGGACAGTGAAAACCAGCTACAGCATTCCATTCTGGCAGCTTTCGTGTGGGCGCAATCGCTGGACGTTTCGAATTTGGCAGCCGGGCTCTGCGAGAGACACATACACAGTGTTGCCCCATTACCATGAAATCTTTTTGGGGAAAGCGAATGTCTGTGTGGCAGCGAATTCAGTTCCAAGGGACAGTGAAAAGCAGCTACAGCATTCCGTGCTGGCAGCTTTCGTGTGGGAGAAATTGCTGGATGTATCGAATTTGGCAGCCGGGCTCTGCGAGAGAGAGACACAGAATGTTGCCCCATTACCAAGAAAACCTTTTGGGGAAAGCGAATGTCTGTGTGGCAGCGAATGCAGTTCCAAGGGACAGTGAAAACCAGCTACAGCATTCCGTGCTGGCAGCTTTCGTGTGGGAGAAATTGCTGGATATATCGAATTTGGCAGCCGGGCTCTTCAAGAGAGAGATACAGAATGTTGCCCCATTACCAAGAAAACCTTTTGGGGAAAGCGAATGTCTGTGTGGCAGCGAATGCAGTTCCAAGGGACAGTGAAAACCAGCTACAGCATTCCGTGCTGGCAGCTTTCGTGCAGGCGCAATCGCTGGACGTTTCGAATTTGGCAGCCGGGCTCTGCGAGAGACACATACACAGTGTTGCGCCTTTACGAACCAAAGCTTTTGGGGAAAGCGAATGTCTGTGTGGCAGCGAATGCAGTTCCAAGGGACAGTGAAAACCAGCTACAGCATTCTGTGCTGGTAGCTTTCGTGTGGGAGAAATCGCTGGACGTTTCGAATTTGGCAGCCGGGCTCTGCGAGAGACACATACACAGTGTTGCCCTATTATCAAGCAAAGCTTTTGGGGAAAGCGAATGTCTGTGTGGCAGCGAATGCAGTTCCAAGGGACAGTGAAAACCAGCTACAGCATTCCGTGCTGACAGCTTTCGTGTGGGAGAAATCGCTGGATATTTCGAATTTGGCAGCCGGGCTCCGCGAGACAGAGATACAGAGTTTTGCCCCATTACCAAGAAAAGCTTTTGGGGAAAGCGAATGTCTGTGTGGCAGCGAATGCAGTTCCAAGGGACAGTGAAAACCAGCTACAGCATTCCGTGCTGGCAGCTTTCGTGTGGGCGCAATCGCTGGACGTTTCGAATTTGGCAGCCGGGCTCTGCGAGAGATACATACAGAGTGTTGCCCCTTTACGAACCAAAGCTTTCGGGGAAAGCTAATGTCTGTGTGGCAGCGAATGCAGTTCCAAGGGACAGTGGAAACCAGCCACAGCATTCCGTGCTGGCAGCTTTCGTGTGGGAGAAATCGCTGGACGTTTCGAATTTGGCAGCCGGGCTCTGCGAGAGACACATACAGAGTGTTGCCCCATTACCAAGCAAAGCTTTTGGGGAAAGCGAATGTCTGTGTGGCAGCGAATGCAGTTCCAAGGGACAGTGAAAACCAGCTACAGCATTCTGTGCTGGTAGCTTTCGTGTGGGAGAAATCGCTGGACGTTTCGAATTTGGCAGCCGGGCTCTGCGAGAGACACATACACAGTGTTGCCCTATTATCAAGCAAAGCTTTTGGGGAAAGCGAATGTCTGTGTGGCAGCGAATGCAGTTCCAAGGGACAGTGAAAACCAGCTACAGCATTCCGTGCTGGCAGCTTTCGTGTGGGAGAAATTGCTGGACGTATAGAATTTGGCAGCCGGGCTCTGCGAGAGAGAGATACAGAATGTTGCCCCATTACCAAGAAAACCTTTTGGGGAAAGCGAATGTCTGTGTGGCAGCGAATGCAGTTCCAAGGGACAGTGAAAACCAGCTACAGCATTCGGTGCTGGCAGCTTTTTTGTGGTCGCAATCGCTGGACGTTTCGAATTTGGCAGCCGGGCTCTGCGAGAGAGAGATACACAGTGTTGCCCCTTTACGAATCAAAGCTTTTGGGGAAAGCGAATGTCTGTGTGGCAGCGAATGCAGTTCCAAGGGACAGTGAAAACCAGCTACAGCATTCTGTGCTGGCAGCTTTCGTGTGGGCGCAATCGCTGGACGTTTCGAATTTGGCAGCCGGGCTCTGCGAGAGAGAGATACACAATGTTGCCCCATTACCATGAAAACATTTTGGGGAAAGCGAATGTCTGTGTGGCAGCGAATGCAGTTCCAAGGGACAGTGAAAACCAGCTACAACATTCCGTGCTGGCAGCTTTCGTGTGGGAGAAATCGCTGGACGTTTCGAATTTGGCAGCCGGGCTCTGCGAGAGAGAGATACACAGTGTTGCCCTATTCGAACTAAAGCTTTTGGGCAAAGCGTATGTCTGTGTGGCAGCGAATGCAGTTCCAAGGGACAGTGAAAACCAGCTACAGCATTCCGTGCTGGCAGCTTTCGTGTGGGGGAAATCGCTGGACGTTTCGAATTTGGCAGCCGGGCTCTGCGAGAGAGAGATAAACACTGTGCGCCTTTATGAACCAAAGCTTTTGGGCAAAGCCAATGAGTGTGTGGCAGCTAATGTTGTTCCAAGGGACAGTGAAAACCAGCTACAGCATTCCGTGCTGGCAGCTTTCGTGTGGGAGAAATCGCTGGACGTTTCAAATTTGGCAGCCGGGCTCTACGAGAGAGAGATACACAGTGTTGCCCCTTTACGAACTAAAGCTTTTGGGCAAAGCGTATGTCTGTGTGGCAGCGAATGCAGTTCCAAGGCACAGTGAAAACCAGCTACAGCATTCGGTGCTGGCAGCTTCGTGTGGGGGAAATCGCTGGAGGTTTCGAATTTGGCAGCCGGGCTCTGCGAGAGACACATACACAGTGTTGCCCCATTACCATGAAAACATTTTGGGGAAAGCGAATGTCTGTGTGGCAGCGAATGCAGTTGCAAGGGACAGTGAAAACCAGCTACAGCATTCCGTGCTGGCATCTTTCGTATGGGAGAAATTGCTGGACATTGCGAATTTGGCAGCCGGGCTCTGCGAGAGACACATACACAGTGTTGCCCCATTACCAAGCAAAGCTTTTGGGGAAAGCGAATGTCTGTGTGGCAGCGAATGCAGTTCCAAGGGACAGTGAAAACCAGCTACAGCATTCCGTGCTGGCAGCTTTTTTGTGGTCGCAATCGCTGGACGTTTCGAATTTGGCAGCCGGGCTCTGCGAGAGAGAGATACACAGTGTTGCCCCTTTACGAACCAAAGCTTTTGGGGAAAGCGAATGTCTGTGTGGCAGCGAATGCAGTTCCAAGGCACAGTGAAAACCAGCTACAGCATTCGGTGCTGGCAGCTTCGTGTGGGGGAAATCGCTGGAGGTTTCGAATTTGGCAGCCGGGCTCTGCGAGAGACACATACACAGTGTTGCCCCATTACCAAGAAAACCTTTTGGGGAAAGCGAATGTCTGTGTGGCAGCGAATGCAGTTCCAAGGGACAGTGAAAACCAGCTACAGCATTCCGCGCTGGCAGCTTTCGTGTGGGAGAAATTGCTGGACGTATCGAATTTGACAGCCGGGCTCTGCGAGAGATACATACACAGTGTTGCCACATTACCAAGAAAACCTTTTGGGGAAAGCGAATGTCTGTGTGGCAGCGAATGCAGTTCCAAGGGACAGTGAAAACCAGCTACAGCATTCCGTGCTGGCAGCTTTCGTGTGGGAGAAATCGTTGGACGTTTCGAATTTGGCAGCCGGGCTCTGCGAGAGACACATACACAGTTTTGCCCCTTTACGAAGAAAAGCTTTTGGGGAAAGCGAATGTCTGTGTGGCAGCGAATGCAGTTCCAAGGGACAGTGAAAACCAGCTACAGCGTTCTGTGCTGGCAGCTTTCGTGTGGGCGCAGTCGCTGGAGGTTTCGAATTTGGCAGCCGGGCTCTGCGAGAGACACATACACAGTGTTGCACCATTACCATGAAAAACTTTTGGGGAAAGCGAATGTCTGCGTGGCAGCGAATGCAGTTCCAAGGGACAGTGAAAACCAGCTACAGCATTCCGTGCTGGCAGTTTTCGTGTGGGCGCAATCGCTGGACGTTTTGAATTTGGCAGCCAGGCTCTGCGAGAGACACATACACAGTGTTGCCCCTCTACGAACCAAAGCTTTTGGCGAAAGCGAATGTCTGTGTGGCAGCGAATGCAGTTCCAAGGGACAGTGAAAACCAGCTACAGCATTCCATTCTGGCAGCTTTCGTGTGGGCGCAATCGCTGGACGTTTCGAATTTGGCAGCCGGGCTCTGCGAGAGACACATACACAGTGTTGCCCCATTACCATGAAAACCTTTTGGGGAAAGCGAATGTCTGTGTGGCAGCGAATTCAGTTCCAAGGGACAGTAAAAAGCAGCTACAGCATTCCGTGCTGGCAGCTTTCGTGTGGGCGCAATCGCTGGACGTTTCGAATTTGGCAGCCGGGCTCTGCGAGAGATACATACACAGTGTGCACCATTACCATGAAAAACTTTTGGGGAAAGCGAATGTCTGTGTGGCAGCGAATGCAGTTCCAAGGGACAGTGAAAACCAGCTACAGCATTCCGTGCTGGCAGCTTTCGTGTGGGCGCAATCGCTGGACGTTTCGAATTTGGCAGCCGGGCTCTGCGAGAGAGAGATACACACTGTGCGCCTTTATGAACCAAAGCTTTTGGGCAAAGCCAATTAGTGTGTGGCAGCTAATGTTGTTCCCAGGGATAGTGAAAACCAGCTACAGCATTCCGTGCTGGCAGCTTTCGTGTGGGAGAAATCGCTGGACGTTTCAAATTTGGCAGCCGGGCTCTGCGAGAGAGAGATACAGAGTGTTGCCCCTTTACGAACTAAAGCTTTTGGGCAAAGCGTATGTCTGTGTGGCAGCGAATGCAGTTCCAAGGCACAGTGAAAACCAGCTACAGCATTCGGTGCTGGCAGCTTCGTGTGGGGGAAATCGCTGGAGGTTTCGAATTTGGCAGCCGGGCTCTGCGAGAGACACATACACAGTGTTGCCCCATTACCATGAAAACATTTTGGGGAAAGCGAATTTCTGTGTGGCAGCGAATGCAGTTCCAAGGGACAGTGAAAACCAGCTACAGCATTCCGTGCTGGCATCTTTCGTATGGGAGAAATTGCTGGACATTGCGAATTTGGCAGCCGGGCTCTGCGAGAGACACATACACAGTGTTGGCCCATTACCAAGCAAAGCTTTTAGGGAAAGCGAATGTCTGTGTGGCAGCGAATGCAGTTCCAAGGGACAGTGAAAACCAGCTACAGCATTCCGTGCTGGCAGCTTTTTTGTGGTCGCAATCGCTGGACGTTTCGAATTTGGCAGCCGGGCTCTGCGAGAGAGAGATACACAGTGTTGCCCCTTTACGAACCAAAGCTTTTGGGGAAAGCGAATGTCTGTGTGGCAGCGAATGCAGTTCCAAGGCACAGTGAAAACCAGCTACAGCATTCGGTGCTGGCAGCTTCGTGTGGGGGAAATCGCTGGAGGTTTCGAATTTGGCAGCCGGGCTCTGCGAGAGACACATACACAGTGTTGCCCCATTATCATGAAAACCTTTTGGGGAAAGCGAATGTCTGTGTGGCAGCGAATGCAGTTCCAAGGGACAGTGAAAACCAGCTACAGCATTCCGTGCTGGCAGCTTTCGTGTGGGAGAAATCGCTGGACGTTTCAAATTTGGCAGCCGGGCTCTGCGAGAGAGAGATACACAGTGTTGCCCATTTACGAACCAAAGCTTTTGGGGAAAGTAAATGAGTGTGGGGCAGCGAATGCAGTTCCAAGGGACAGTGAAAACCAGCTACAGCATTCTGTGCTGGCAGCTTTCGTGTGTGAGAAATTGCTGGACGTTTCGAATTTGGCAGCCGGGCTCTGCGAGAGACACATACACAGTGTTGACCCATTACCATGAAAACCTTTTGGGGAAAGCGAATGTCTGTGTGGCAGCGAATGCAGTTCCAAGGGACAGTGAAAACCAGCTATAGCATTCCGTGCTGGCAGCTTTCGTGTGGGAGAAATTGCTGGTCGTATCGAATTTGGCAGCCGGGCTCTGCGACAGACACATACACAGTGTTGCCCCATTACCAAGAAAACCTTTTGGGGAAAGCGAATGTCTGTGTGGCAGCGAATGCAGTTCCAAGGGACAGTGAAAACCAGCTACAGCATTCCGTGCTGGCAGCTTTCGTGTGGGAGAAATTGCTGGACGTATCGAATTTGGCAGCCGGGCTCTGCGAGAGATACATACACAGTGTTGCCCCATTACCAAGAAAACCTTTTGGGGAAAGCGAATGTCTGTGTGGCAGCGAATGCAGTTCCAAGGGACAGTGAAAACCAGCTACAGCATTCCGTGCTGGCAGTTTTCGTGTGGGCGCAATCGCTGGACGTTTTGAATTTGGCAGCCAGGCTCTGCGAGAGACACATACACAGTGTTGCCCCTTTACGAGCCAAAGCTTTTGGGGAAAGCGAATGCCTGTGTGGCAGCGAATGCAGTTCCAAGGGACAGTGAAAACCAGCTACAGCATTCCGTGGTTGTAGGTTTCTGTGGGAGAAATTGCTGGACGTTTCGAATTTGGCAGCCGGGCTCTGCAAGAGTGAGATACACATTGTTGCCCCTTTACGAACCAAAGCTTTTGGGGAAAGCGAATGTCTGTGTGGCAGAGAATGCAGTTCCAAGGGACAGTGAAAACCAGCTACAGCATTCCGTGCTGGCAGCTTTCGTATCGGAGAAATTGCTGGACGTTTCGAAATTGGCAGCCGGGCTCTGCGAGAGACACATACACAGTGTTGCCCCACTACCAAGAAAACCTTTGGGGAAAGCGAATGCCTGTGTGGCAGCGAATGCAGTTCCAAGGGACAGTGAAACCCAGCTACACCATTCCGTGCTGGCAGCTTTCGTGTGGGAGAAATCGCTGGACGTTTCGAATTTGGCAGCCGGGCTCTGCCAGAGAGAGATACACAGTGTTGCCCCTTTAGGAACCAAAGCTTTTGGGGAAAGCGAATGTCTGTGTGGCAGCGAATGCAGTTCCAAGGGACAGTGAAAACCAGCTACAGCATTCCGTGCTGGCAGCTTTTGTGCGGGCGCAATCGCTGGAGGTTTCGAATTTGGCAGCCGGGCACTGCGAGAGACACATACACAGTGTTGCCCCTTTACGAACCAAAGCTTTTGGGGAAAGCGAATGCCTGTGTGGCAGCGAATGCAGTTCCAAGGGACAGTGAAAACCAGCTACAGCATTCCGTGCTGGCAGCTTTCGTGTGGGAGAAATGGGTGGATGTTTCTAATTTGGCATCCGGGCTCTGCGAGAGACACATACACAGTGTTGCCCCTCTACGAACCAAAGCTTTTGGCGAAAGCGAATGTCTGTGTGGCAGCGAATGCAGTTCCAAGGGACAGTGAAAACCAGCTACAGCATTCCATTCTGGCAGCTTTCGTGTGGGCGCAATCGCTGGACGTTTCGAATTTGGCAGCCGGGCTCTGCGAGAGACACATACACAGTGTTGCCCCATTACCATGAAATCTTTTTGGGGAAAGCGAATGTCTGTGTGGCAGCGAATTCAGTTCCAAGGGACAGTGAAAAGCAGCTACAGCATTCCGTGCTGGCAGCTTTCGTGTGGGAGAAATTGCTGGATGTATCGAATTTGGCAGCCGGGCTCTGCGAGAGAGAGACACAGAATGTTGCCCCATTACCAAGAAAACCTTTTGGGGAAAGCGAATGTCTGTGTGGCAGCGAATGCAGTTCCAAGGGACAGTGAAAACCAGCTACAGCATTCCGTGCTGGCAGCTTTCGTGTGGGAGAAATTGCTGGATATATCGAATTTGGCAGCCGGGCTCTTCAAGAGAGAGATACAGAATGTTGCCCCATTACCAAGAAAACCTTTTGGGGAAAGCGAATGTCTGTGTGGCAGCGAATGCAGTTCCAAGGGACAGTGAAAACCAGCTACAGCATTCCGTGCTGGCTGCTTTCGTGCGGGCGCAATCGCTCGACGTTTCGAATTTGGCAGCCGGGCTCTGCGAGAGACACATACACAGTGTTGCCCCATTACCAAGCAAAGCTTTTGGGGAAAGCGAATGTCTGTGTGGCAGCGAATGCAGTTCCAAGGGACAGTGAAAACCAGCTACAGCATTCTGTGCTGGCAGCTTTCGTATGGGCGCAATGGCTGGAAGTTTCGAATTTGGCAGCCGGGCTCTGCGAGAGACACATACACGGTTTTGCCCCATTACCAAGAAAACCTTTGGGGAAAGCGAATGCCTGTGTGGCAGCGAATGCAGTTCCAAGGGACAGTGAAAACCAGCTACAGCATTCCGTGCTGGCAGCTTTCGTGTGGGGGAAATCGCTGGACGTTTCGAATTTGGCAGCCGGGCTCTGCGAGAGACACATACACAGTGTTGTCCCATTACCATGAAAACCTTTCGGGGAAATTGAATGTCTGTGTGGCAGCGAATGCAGTTCCAAGGGACAGTGAAAAGCAGCTACAGCATTCCGTGCTGGCAGCTTTCGTGCGAGCGCAATAGCTGGACGTTTCGAATTTGGCAGCCGGGCTCTGCGAGAGACACATACACAGTGTTGCCCCATTACCAAGCAAAGCTATTGGGGAAAGCGAATGTCTGTGTGGCAGCGAATGCAGTTCCAAGGGACAGTGAAAACGAGCTACAGCATTGCGTGCTGGCAGCTTTCGTGCGGGCGCAATCGCTCGACGTTTCGAATTTGGCAGCCGGGCTCTGCGAGAGACACATAGAGAGTGTTGCCCCTTTACGAACCAAAGCTTTTGGGGAAAGCAAATGCCTTTGTGGCAACGAATGCAGTTCCAAGGGACAGTGAAAACCAGCTACAGCATTCCGTGCTGGCAGCTTTCGTGTGGGAGAAATTGCTGGATGTATCGAATTTGGCAGCCGGCCTCTGCAAGAGAGAGATACAGAATGTTGCCCCATTACCAAGAAAACCTTTTGGGGAAAGCGAATGTCTGTGTGGCAGCGAATGCAGTTCCAAGGGACAGTGAAAACCAGCTACAGCATTCCGTGCTGGCAGCTTTGATGTGGGCACAATCGCTGGACGTTTCGAAATCGGCAGGCGGGCTCTGCAAGAGACACATACGCACTGTTGCCCCTTTACGTACCAAAGCTTTTGGGGAAAGCGAATGCCTGTGTGGCAGCGAATGCAGTTCCCAGGGACAGTGAAAACCAGCTACAGCATTCCGTGGTGGTAGCTTTCGTATGGGAGAAATTGCTGGATGTTTCGAATTTGGCTGCCGGGCTCTGCAAGAGACACATACACAGTTTTGCCCCATTACCAAGAAAAGCGTTTGGGGCAAGCGAATGCCTGTGTGGCAGGGAATGCAGTTCCAAGGGACAGTGAAAACCAGCTACAGCATTCCGTGCTGGCAGCTTTCGTGTGGGAGAAATCGCTGGACGTTTCGAATTTGGCAGCCGGGATCTGCCAGAGAGAGATACACAGTGTTGCCTCTTTACTAAGAAAAGCTTTTGGGGAAAGCGAATGTCTGTGTGGCAGCGAATGCAGTTCCAAGGGACAGTGAAAACCAGCTACAGCATTCCGTGCTGGCAGCTTTTGTGCGGGAGCAATCGCTGGAGGTTTCGAATTTGGCAGCCGGGCTCTGCGAGAGACACATACACAGTGTTGCCCCTTTACGAACCCAAGCTTTTGGGGAAAGCGAATGCCTGTGTGGCAGCGAATGCAGTTCCAAGGGACAGTGAAAACCAGCAACAGCATTCCGTGCTGGCAGCTTTCGTGTGGGAGAAATGGCTGGATGTTTCTAATTTGGCAGCCGGGCTCTGCGAGAGACACATACACAGTGTTGCCCCTTTACGAACCCAAGCTTTTGGGGAAAGCGAATGTCTGTGTGGCAGCAAATGCAGTTCCAAGGGACAGTGAAAACCAGCTACAGCATTCCGTGGTGGCAGCTTTCGTGCGGGCTCAATCGCTGGACGTTTCGAGTTTGGCAGCCAGGCTCTGGGAGAGACACATACACAGTGTTGCCACTTTACGAACCAAAGCTTTTGGGGAAAGCGAATGTCTGTGTGGCAGCGAATGCAGTTCCAAGGGATAGTGAAAACCAGCTACAGCATTCCGTGCTGGCAGCTTTCTTGTGGGAGAAATCGCTGGACGTTTCGAATTTGGCAGCTGGGCTCTGCGAGAGACACATACACAGTGTTGCCCCTTTACGAACCAAAGCTTTCGGGGAAAGCGAATGTCTGTGTGGCAGCGAATGCAGTTCCAACGGACAGTGAAAACCACCTACAGCATTCCGTGCTGGCAGCTTTCGTGTGGGAGAAATTGCTGGACGTTTGGAATTTGGCAGCCGGGCTCTGCGAGAGAGAGATACACATTATTGCCACTTACCAAGAAAAGCTTTTGGGGAAAGCGAATGTCTGTGTGGCAGTGAATGCAGTTCCAAGGGACAGTGAAAACCAGCTACAGCATTCCGTGCTGGCAGCTTTCGTGTGG
This sequence comes from Mycteria americana, assembly GCF_035582795.1. Lineage (NCBI taxonomy): Eukaryota > Metazoa > Chordata > Aves > Ciconiiformes > Ciconiidae > Mycteria > Mycteria americana. The sequence goes on along the minus strand of NW_027445436.1, from coordinate 2,534,688 downwards.
GAGAAATCGCTGGACATTTCGAATTTGGCAGCCGGGCTCTGCGAGAGACACATACACAGTGTTGCCCCATTACCAAGAAAACCTTTGGGGAAAGCGAATGTCTGTGTGGCAGCGAATGCAGTTCCAAGGGACAGTGAAAACCAGCTACAGCATTCCGTGCTGGCAGCTTTCGATGGGAGAAATCGCTGGACGTTTCGAATTTGGCAGCGGGGCTCTGCTAGACAGAGATACACAGTGTTGCCCCTTTACGAACCAAAGCTTTTGGGGAAAGCGAATGTCTGTGTGGCAGCGAATGCAGTTCCAAGGGACAGTGAAAACCAGCTACAGCATTCCGTGCTGGCAGCTTTCGTGTGGGAGAAATCACTGGACGTTTCGAATTTGGCAGCGGGGCTCTGCGACAGACACATACACAGTGTTGCCACTTACCAAGAAAAGCTTTTGGGGAAAGCGAATGTCTGTGTGGCAGCGAATGCAGTTCCAAGGGACAGTGAAAACCAGCTACAGCATTCCGTGCTGGCAGCTTTCATGTGGGCGTAATCGCTGGACGTTTCGAATTTGGCAGCCGGGCTCTGCTAGACAGAGATACAGAGTGTTGCCTCTTTACGAACCAAAGCTTTTGCAGAAAGCGAATGTCTGTGTGGCAGCGAATGCAGTTCCAAGGGACAGTGAAAACCAGCTACAGCATTCCGTGCTGACAGCTTTCGTGTGGGAGAAATCGCTGGACGTTACCAATTTGGCAGCCGGGCTCTGCGACAGACACATGCACAGTATTGCCACTTACCAAGCAAAGCTTTTGGGGAAACCGAATGCCTGTGTGGCAGCGAATGCAGTTCCAAGGGACAGTGAAAACCAGCTACAGCATTCCGTGCTGGCAGCTTTCGTGTGGGAGAAATCGCTGGACGTTTCGAATTTGGCAGCCGGGCTCTGCAAGAGACACATACACAGTGTTGCTCCTTTACGAACCAAAGCTTTTGGGGAAAGCGAATGTCTGTGTGGCAGCGAATGCAGTTCCAAGGGACAGTGAAAACCAGCTACAGCATTCCGTGGTGGTATCTTTCGTGTGGGAGAAGTCGCTGGACGTTTCGAATTTGGCAGCCGGGCTCTGCGAGAGAGAGATACACATTATTGCCACTTACCAAGAAAAGCTTTTGGGGAAAGCGAATGTCTGTGTGGCAGTGAATGCAGTTCCAAGGGACAGTGAAAACCAGCTACAGCATTCCGTGCTGGCAGCTTTCGTGTGGGCGCAATCGCTGGACGTTTCGAATTTGGCAGCCGGGCTCTGCTAGACAGAGATACACAGTGTTGCCCCTTTACGAACCAAAGCTTTTGCAGAAAGCGAATGTCTGTGTGGCAGCGAATGCAGTTCCAAGGGACAGTGAAAACCAGCTACAGCATTCCGTGCTGGCAGCTTTCGTGTGGGAGAAATCGCTGGACGTTTCGAATTTGGCAGCGGGGCTCTGCGACAGACACATACACAGTGTTGCCACTTACCAAGAAAAGCTTTTGGGGAAAGCGAATGTCTGTGTGGCAGCGAATGCAGTTCCAAGGGACAGTGAAAACCAGCTACAGCATTCCGTGCTGGCAGCATTCTTGTGGGAGAAATCGCTGGACGTTTCGAATTTGCAGCCGGGCTGCGCTAGACAGAGATACACAGTGTTGCCCCTTTACGAACCAAAGCTTTTGCAGAAAGCGAATGTCTGTGTGGCAGAGAATGCAGTTCCAAGGGACAGTGAAAACCAGCTACAGCATTCCGTCGTGGTAGCTTTCGTGTGGGAGAAATCGCTGGACATTTCGAATTTGGCAGCCGGGCTCTGCGAGAGACACATACACAGTGTTGCCCCATTACCAAGAAAACCTTTGGGGAAAGCGAATGTCTGTGTGGCAGCGAATGCAGTTCCAAGGGACAGTGAAAACCAGCTACAGCATTCCGTGCTGGCAGCTTTCGTGTGGGCGAAATCGCTGGACGTTTCGAATTTGGCAGCCGGGCTCTGCTAGACAGAGATACACAGTGTTGCCCCTTTACGAACCAAAGCTTTTGGGGAAAGCGAATGTCTGTGTGGCAGCGAATGCAGTTCCAAGGGACAGTGAAAACCAGCTACAGCATTCCGTGCTGGCAGCTTTCGTGTGGGAGAAATCACTGGACGTTTCGAATTTGGCAGCGGGGCTCTGCGACAGACACATAAACAGTGTTGCCACTTACCAAGAAAAGCTTTTGGGGAAAGCGAATATCTGTGTGGCAGCGAATGCAGTTCCAAGGGACAGTGAAAACCAGCTACAGCATTCCGTGCTGGCAGCTTTCATGTGGGCGCAATCGCTGGACGTTTCGAATTTGGCAGCCGGGCTCTGCTAGACAGAGATACAGAGTGTTGCCTCTTTACGAACCAAAGCTTTTGCAGAAAGCGAATGTCTGTGTGGCAGCGAATGCAGTTCCAAGGGACAGTGAAAACCAGCTACAGCATTCCGTGCTGGCAGCTTTCGTATGGGAGAAATCGCTGGACGTTACGAACTTGACAGCCGGGCTCTGCGACAGACACATGCACAGTATTGCCACTTACCAAGAAAAGCTTTTGGGGAAAGCGAATGTCTGTGTGGCAGTGAATGCAGTTCCAAGAGACAGTGAAAACCAGCTACAGCATTCCGTGCTGGCAGCTTTCGTGTGGGAGAAATCGCTGGACGTTTCGAATTTGGCAGCCGGGCTCTGCAAGAGACACATACACAGTGTTGCCCCTTTACGAACCAAAGCTTTTGGGGAAAGCGAATGCCTGTGTGGCAGCGAATGCAGTTCCAAGGGACAATGAAAACCAGCTACAGCATTCTGTGCTGGTAGCTTTCGTGTGGGCGCAATCGCTGGACGTTGCAAATTTGGCAGCCGGGCTCTGCGAGAGACACATACACAGTGTTGCCCTTTACGAACCAAAGCTTTCGGGGAAAGCGAATGTCTGTGTGGCAGCGAATGCAGTTCCAAGGGACAGTGCAAACCAGCTACAGCATTCCGTGCTGGCAGCTTTCGTGTGGCGCAATTGCTAGACGTTGAGAAATTGGCAGCCGGGCTCTGCGAGAGACACATACACAGTTTTGCCCCTTTACGAACTAAAGCTTTTGGGGAAAGCGAATGTCTGTGTGGCAGCGAATGCAGTTCCAAGGGACAGTGAAAAGCAGCTACAGCATTCCGTGCTGGCAGCTTTCGTGTGGGAGAAATCGCTGGACGTTTCGAATTTGGCAGCCGGGCTCTGCGAGAGACACATACACAGTGTTGGCCCATTACAAAGAAAACCTTTGGGGAAAGCGAATGTCTGTGTGGCAGCGAATGCAGTTCCAAGGGACAGTAAAACCAGCTACAGCATTCCATGCTGGCAGCTTTCGTGTGGGAGAAATCGCTGGAAGTTTCGAATTTGGCAGCCGGGCTCTGCTAGACAGATATACACAGTGTTGCCCCTTTACGAACCAAAGCTTTTGCAGAAAGCGAATTTCTGTGTGGCAGCGAATGCAGTTCCAAGGGACAGTGAAAACCAGCTACAGCATTCCGTGCTGGCAGCATTCGTGTGGGAGAAATCGCTGGACGTTTCGAATTTGGCAGCCGGGCTCTGCGACAGACACATACACAATGTTGCCACTTACCAAGAAAAGCTTTTGGGGAAAGCGAATGTCTGTGTGGCAGCGAATGCAGTTCCAAGGGACAGTGAAAACCAGCTACAGCATTCCGTGCTGGCAGCTTTCGTGTGGGAGAAATCGCTGGACGTTTCGAATTTGCAGCCGGGGTCTGCTAGAGAGAGATACAGAGTGTTGCCCCTTTACGAACCAAAGCTTTTGCAGAAAGCGAATGTCTGTGTGGCAGCGAATGCAGTTCCAAGGGACAGTGAAAACCAGCTACAGCATTCCGTGCTGGCAGCTTTCGTGTGGGAGAAATCGCTGGACGTTTCGAATTTGGCAGCCGGGCTCTGCGAGAGAGAGATACACATTATTGCCACTTACCAAGAAAAGCTTTTGGGGAAAGCGAATGTCTGTGTGGCAGCGAATGCAGTTCCAAGGGACAGTGAAAACCAGCTACAGCATTCCGTGCTGGCAGCTTTCGTGTGGGAGATATCGCTGGACGTTTCGAATTTGACAGCCGGGCTCTGCTAGACAGAGATACACAGTGTTGCCCCTTTACGAACTAAAGCTTTTGCAGAAAGCGAATGCCTGTGTGGCAGCGAATGCAGTTCCAAGGGACAGTGAAAACCAGCTACAGCATTCCGTGCTGGCAGCTTTCGTGTGGGCGCAATCGCTGGACGTTTCAAATTTGACAGCCGGGCTCTGCGAGAGACACATACACAGTGTTGCCCCTTTACGAACCAAAGCTTGCGGGGAAAGCGAATGTCTGTGTGGCAGCGAATGCAGTTCCAAGGGACAGTGACAACCAGCTACAGCATTCCGTGCTGGCAGCTTTCGTGTGGCGCAATTGCTAGACGTTGAGAAATTGGCAGCCGGGCTCTGCGAGAGACACATACACAGTTTTGCCCCTTTACGAACTAAAGCTTTTGGGGAAAGCGAATGTCTGTGTGGCAGCGAATGCAGTTCCAAGGGACAGTGAAAAGCAGCTACAGCATTCCGTGCTGGCAGCTTTCGTGTGGGAGAAATTGCTGGACGTTTCGAATTTGGCAGCCGGGCTCTGCGAGAGACACATACACAGTGTTGCCCCTTTACGAACCAAAGCTTTTTGGGAAAGCGAATGTCTGTGTGGCAGCGAATGCAGTTCCAAGGGACAGTAAAACCAGCTACAGCATTCCGTGCTGGCAGCTTTCGTGTGGGAGAAATCGCTGGAAGTTTCGAATTTGGCAGCCGGGCTCTGCTAGACACAGAGACACAGTGTTGCCCCTTTACGAACCAAAGCTTTTGCAGAAAGCGAATGTCTGTGTGGCAGCGAATGCAGTTCCAAGGGACAGTGAAAACCAGCTACAGGATTGCGTGCTGGCACCTTTTGTGTGGGCGCAATCGCTGGACTGTTCGAATTTGGCAGCCGGGCTCTGCGAGAGACACTTACACAGTGTTGCCCCATTACCAAGAAAAGCTTTTGGGGAAAGCGAATGTCTGTGTGGCAGCGAATGCAGTTCCAAGGGACAGTGAAAACCAGCTACAGCATTCCGTACTGGCAGCTTTCGTATGGGAGAAATCGCTGGATGTTTCGAATTTGGCATCCGGGCTCTGCGAGAGACACATACACAGTGTTGCCCCTTTACGAAGCAAAGCTTTTGGGGAAAGCAAATGTCTGTGTGGCAGCGAATGCAGTTCCAAGGGATAGTGAATACCAGGTACAGCATTCCGTGCTGGCAGCTTTCGTGTGGGAGAAATGGCTGGACGTTTCGAATTTGGCAGCCGGGCTCTGCAAGAGTGAGATACACAGTGTTGCCCCTTTACGAACCAAAGCTTTTGGGGAAAGCGAATATCTGTGTGGCAGTGAATGCAGTTCCAAGGGACAGTGAAAACCAGCTACAGCATTCCGTGCTGGCAGCTTTCGTGTTGGAGAAATCGCTGGATGTTTCGAATTTGGCAGCCGGGCTCTGCGAGAGACACATACACAGTGTTGCCCCTTTACGAACCAAAGCTTTTGGGGAAAGCGAATGTCTGTGTGGCAGCGAATGCAGTTCCAAGGGACAGTGAAAACCAGCTACAGCATTCCGTGCTGGCAGCTTTCGTGTGGGCGCAATCGCGTGACGTTTCGAATTTGGCAGCCCGGCTCTGCGAGAGTGAGATACACAGTGTTGCCCCTTTACGAACCAAAGCTTTTGGGGAAAGCGAATGCCTGTGTGGCAGCGAATGCAGTTCCAAGGGACAGTGAGAAACAGCTACAGCATTCCGTGCTGGCAGCTTTCGTGTGGCGGAAATCGCTGGACTTTTCGAATTTGGCAGCCGGGCTCTGCGAGAGACACATACACAGTGTTGCCCCTTTACGAACCAAAGCTTTTGGGGAAAGCGAATGTCTGTGTGGCAGCGAATGCAGTTCCAAGGGACAGTGAAAACCAGCTACAGAATTCCGTGCTGGCAGCTTTCGTGTGGGAGAAATCGCTGGATGTTTCGAATTTGGCAGCCGGGCTCTGCGAGAGACACATAGACAGTGTTGCCCGATTACTAGGTAAAGCTTTTGGGGAAAGCGAATGTCTGTGTGGCAGCGAATGCAGTTCCGAGGGACAATGAAAACCAGCTACAGGATTGCGTGCTGTCAGCTTTTGTGTGGGCGCAATCGCTGTATGTTTCGAATTTGGCAGCCGGGCTCTGCGAGAGAAACATACAGAGTTTTGCCCCTTTACGAACCAAAGCTTTCGGGGAAAGCGAATGTCTGTGTGGCAGCGAATGCAGTTCCAAGGGACAGTGAAACCCAGCTAAAGCATTCCGTGCTGGCAGCTTTCCTGTGGGCGCAATCGCTGGATGTTTCGAATTTGGCAGCCGGGCTCTGAGAGAGACACATACACAGTGTTGCCCCTTTACGAACCAAAGCTTTCGGGGAAAGCGAATGCCTGTGTGGCAGCGAATGCAGTTCCAAGGGACAGTGAAAACCACCTACAGCATTCCGTACTGGCAGCTTTCGTGCGGGTGCAATTGCTAGACGTTTCGAATTTGGCAGCCGGGCTCTGCAAGAGTGAGATACACAGTGTTGCCCCTTTACGAACCAAAGCTTTTGGGGAAAGCGAATGTCTGTGTGGCAGCGAATGCAGTTCCAAGGGACAGTGAAAACCAGCTACAGCATTCCGTGCTGGCAGCTTTCGAGTGGGAGAAATCGCTGGACGTTTCGAATTTGGCAGCCCGGCTCTGCGAGAGTGAGATACACAGTGTTGCCCCTTTACGAACCAAAGCTTTTGGGGAAAGCGAATGCCTGTGTGGCAGCGAATGCAGTTCCAAGGGACAGTGAAAACCAGCTACAGCATTCCGTGCTGGCAGCTTTCGTGTGGGAGAAATGGCTGGACGTTTCGAATTTGGCAGCCGGGTTCTGCGAGAGACACATACACAGTGTTGCCCCTTTACGAACCAAAGCTTTTGGGGAAAGCGAATGTCTGTGTGGCAGCGAATGCAGTTCCAAGGGACAGTGAAAAGCAGCTACAGAATTCCGTGCTGGCAGCTTTCGTGTGGGAGAAATCGCTGGATGTTTCGAATTTGGCAGCCGGGCTCTGCGAGAGACACATAGACAGTGTTGCCCGATTACTAGGTAAAGCTTTTGGGGAAAGCGAATGTCTGTGTGGCAGCGAATGCAGTTCCAAGGGACAGTGAAAACCAACTACAGCATTCCGTGCTGGCAGCTTTCGTGTGGGAGAAATCGCTGGACGTTTCGAATTTGCAGCCGGGGTCTGCTAGACAGAGATACAGAGTGTTGCCCCTTTACGAACCAAAGCTTTTGCAGAAAGCGAATGTCTGTGTGGCAGCGAATGCAGTTCCAAGGGACAGTGAAAACTAGCTACAGCATTCCGTGCTGGCAGCTTTCGTGTGGGAGAAATCGCTGGACGTTTCGAATTTGGCAGCCGGGCTCTGAGAGAGAGAGATACACATTATTGCCACTTACCAAGAAAAGCTTTTGGGGAAAGCGAATGTCTGTGTGGCAGTGAATGCAGTTCCAAGGGACAGTGAAAACCAGCTACAGCATTCCGTGCTGGCAGCTTTCGTGTGGGAGAAATCGCTGGACGTTTCGAATTTGACAGCCGGGCTCTGCAAGAGACACATACACAGTGTTGCCCCTTTACGAATCAACGCTTTTGGGGAAAGCGAATGTCTGTGTGGCAGCGAATGCAGTTCCAAGGGACAGTGAAAACCAGCTACAGCTTTCTGTGCTGGTAGCTTTCGTGTGGGCGCAATCGCTGGACGTTTCAAATTTGGCAGCCGGGCTCTGCGAGAGACACATACACAGTGTTGCCCCTTTACGAACTAAAGCTTTTGGGGAAAGCGAATGTCTGTGTGGCAGCGAATGCAGTTCCAAGGGACAGTGAAAACCAGCTACAGCATTCCGTGCTGGCAGCTTTCGTGTGGGAGAAATTGCTGGATGTTTCGAATTTGGCAGCGGGGCTCTGCGAGAGACACATACACAGTGTTGCCCCATTACCAAGAAAACCTTTGGGGAAAGCGAATGTCTGTGTGGCAGCGAATGCAGTTCCAAGGGACAGTGAAAACCAGCTACAGCATTCCGTGCTGGCAGCTTTCGTGTGGGAGAAATCGCTGGACGTTTCGAATTTGCAGCCGGGCTCTGCTAGACAGAGATACACAGTGTTGCCCCTTTACGAACCAAAGCTTTTGGGGAAAGCGAATGTCTGTGTGGCAACGAATGCAGTTCCAAGGGACACTGAAAACCAGCTACAGCATTCCGTGCTGGCAGCTTTCGTGTGGGAGAAATCGCTGGACGTTTGGAATTTGGCAGCCGGGCTCTGCGAGAGAGAGATACACATTATTGCCACTTACCAAGAAAAGCTTTTGGGGAAAGCGAATGTCTGTGTGGCAGGGAATGCAGTTCCAAGGGACAGTGAAAACCAGCTACAGCATTCCGTGCTGGCAGCTTTCGTGTGGGCGCAATCGCTGGACGTTTCGAATTTGGCAGCCGGGCTCTGCTAGACAGAGATACACAGTGTTGCCCCTTTACGAACCAAAGCTTTTGCAGAAAGCGAATGTCTGTGTGGCAGCGAATGCAGTTCCAAGGGACAGTGAAAACCAGCTACAGCATTCCGTGCTGGCAGCTTTCGTGTGGGAGAAATCGCTGGACGTTTCAAATTTGGCAGCGGGGCTCTGCGACAGACACATACACAGTGTTGCCACTTACCAAGAAAAGCTTTTGGGGAAAGCGAATGTCTGTGTGGCAGCGAATGCAGTTCCAAGGGACAGTGAAAACCAGCTACAGCATTCCGTGCTGGCAGCATTCTTGTGGGAGAAATCGCTGGACGTTTCGAATTTGCAGCCGGGCTGCGCTAGACAGAGATACACAGTGTTGCCCCTTTACGAACCAAAGCTTTTGCAGAAAGCGAATGTCTGTGTGGCAGAGAATGCAGTTCCAAGGGACAGTGAAAACCAGCTACAGCATTCCGTCGTGGTAGCTTTCGTGTGGGAGAAATCGCTGGACATTTCGAATTTGGCAACCGGGCTCTGCGAGAGACACATACACAGTGTTGCCCCATTACCAAGAAAACCTTTGGGGAAAGCGAATGAATGTGTGGCAGCGAATGCAGTTCCAAGGGACAGTGAAAACCAGCTACAGCATTCCGTGCTGGCAGCTTTCGTGTGGGAGAAATCGCTGGACGTTTCGAATTTGGCAGCCGGGCTCTGCTAGACAGAGATACACAGTGTTGCCCCTTTACGAACCAAAGCTTTTGGGGAAAGCGAATGTCTGTGTGGCAGCGAATGCAGTTCCAAGGGACAGTGAAAACCAGCTACAGCATTCCGTGCTGGCAGCTTTCGTGTGGGAGAAATCACTGGACGTTTCGAATTTGGCAGCGGGGCTCTGCGACAGACACATAAACAATGTTGCCACTTACCAAGAAAAGCTTTTGGGGAAAGCGAATGTCTGTGTGGCAGCGAATGCAGTTCCAAGGGACAGTGAAAACCAGCTACAGCATTCCGTGCTGGCAGCTTTCATGTGGGCGCAATCGCTGGACGTTTCGAATTTGGCAGCCGGGCTCTGCTAGACAGAGATACAGAGTGTTGCCTCTTTACGAACCAAAGCTTTTGCAGAAAGCGAATGTCTGTGTGGCAGCGAATGCAGTTCCAAGGGACAGTGAAAACCAGCTGCAGCATTCCGTGCTGGCAGCTTTCGTATGGGAGAAATCGCTGGACGTTACGAACTTGGCAGCCGGGCTCTGCGACAGACACATGCACAGTATTGCCACTTACCAAGAAAAGCTTTTGGGGAAAGCGAATGTCTGTGTGGCAGTGAATGCAGTTCCAAGGGACAGTGAAAACCAGCTACAGCATTCCGTGCTGGCAGCTTTCGTGTGGGCGCAATCGCTGGACGTTTCGAACTTGACAGCTGGGTTCTGCGAGAGACACATACACAGTATTGCCCCTTTACGAACCAAAGATTTTGGGGAAAGCGAATGCCTGTGTGGCAGCGAATGCACTTCATAGGGATAGTAAAAACCAGCTACAGCATTCCGTGCTGGCTGCTTTCATGTGGGCGCAATCGCTGGAAGTTTCGAATTTGGCAGCCGGGCTCTGCGAGAGAGAGATACACAGTGTTGCCCCTTTACGAACCAAAGCTTTTGGGGAAAGCGAATGCCTGTGTGGCAGCGAATGCAGTTCCCAGGGACAGTGAAAGCCAGCTACAGCATTCCATGCTGGCAGCTTTCGTGTTGGAGAAATCGCTGGATGTTTCGAATTTGTCAGCCGAGCTCTGCTAGACAGAGATACACAGTGTTGCCCCTTTACGAACCAAAGATTTAGGGAAAGCGAATATCTGTGTGGCAGCAAATGCAGTTCCAAGGGACAGTGATAACCAGCTACAGCATTCCGTGCTGGTACCTTTTGTGTGGGCGCAATCGCTGGACGTTTCGAATTTGGCAGCAGGGCTCTGCGAGAGATACATAGACAGTATTGCTCCATTACCAAGCAAAGCTTTTGGGGAAAGCGAATGTCTGTGTGGCAGCGAATGCAATTGCAAGGGCCAGTGAAAACCAGCTACAGCATTCCGTGATGGCAGCTTTCGTGTGGGCGCTATCGCTGAATGTTTCGAATTTGGCAGCCGGGCTCTGCGAGAGACACATACAGAGTGTTGCCCCTTTACGAACCAAAGCTTTTGGGGAAACCAAATGTCTGTGTGGCAGCGAATGCAGTTCCCAGGGACAGTGATAACCAGCTACAGCATTCCGTGCTGGTAGCTTTCGTGTGGGCGCTGTCGCTGGATGTTTCGAATTTGGCAGGCGCGCTCTGCTAGACAGAGATACACAGTGTTGCCCCATTACCAAGCACAGCTTTTGGGGAAAGCGAATGTCTGTGTGGCAGCGAATGCAGTTCCAAGGGACAGTGAAAACCAGCTACAGGATTGCGTGCTGGCAGCTTTTGTGTGGGTGCAATCGCTGTATGTTTCCAATTTGGCAGCCGGGCTCTGCGAGAGACACATACAGAGTTTTGCCCCTTTACGAACCAAAGCTTTTGGGGAAAGCCAATGTCTGTGTGGCAGCGAATGCAGTTCCAAGGGACAGTGAAAACCAGCTACAGCATTCCATGCTGGCAGCTTTCGTGTGGGAGAAATCGCTGGACTTTTCGACTTTGGCAGCCGGGCTCTGCTAGACAGAGATACACAGTGTTGCCCCTTTACGAACCAAAGCTTTTGGGGAAAGCGAATGTCTGTGTGGCAGCGAATGCAGTTCCAAGGGACAGTGAAAACCAGCTACAGAATTCCGTGCTGGCAGCTTTCGTGTGGGAGAAATCGCTGGATGTTTCGAATTTGGCAGCCGGGCTCTGCGAGAGACACATAGACAGTGTTGCCCTATTACTAGGTAAAGCTTTTGGGGAAAGCGAATGTCTGTGTGGCAGCGAATGCAGTTCCAAGGGACAGTGAATACCAGCTACAGCATTCCGTGCTGGCAGCTTTCGTGTGGGCACAATCGCTGGATGTTTCGAATTTGGCAGCCGGGCTCTGCGAGAGACACATACAGTGTTGCCCCTTTACGAACCAAAGCTTTTGGGGAAAGCGAATGTCTGTGTGGCAGCGAATGCAGTTCCAAGAGACAGTGAAAACCAGCTACAGCATTCCGTGCTGGTAGCTTTCGTGTGGGCGCAATCGTTGGACTTTTCTAATTTGGCAGCCGGGCTCTGCGAGAGACACATACACAGTGTTGCCCCTTTACGAACCAAAGCTTTTGGGGAAAGCGAATGCCTCTGTGGCAGCGAATGCAGTTCCAAGGGACAGTGAAAACCACCTACAGCATTCCATGCTGGCAGCTTTCGTGTGGGGGAAATCGCTGGACTTTTCGAATTTGGCAGCCGGGCTCTGCTAGACAGAGATACAATGTGTTGCCCAATTACCAAGCAAACCTTTAGGGGAAAGCGAATGTCTGTGTGGCAGCGAATGCAGTTCCAAGGGACAGTGAAAACCAGCTACAGCATTCCGTGCTGGCAGCTTTCGTGTGGGCGCTATCGCTGGATGTTTCTAACTTGGCAGCCGGGCTCTACGAGAGACACATACACAGTGTTGCCCCTTTACGAACCAAAGCTTTTGGGGAAAGCGAATGTCTGTGTGGCAGCGAATGCAGTTCCAAGGGACAGTGAAAACCAGCAACAGCATTCCGTGCTGGCAGCTTTCGTGTGGGAGAAATCGCTGGACGTTTCGAATTTGGCAGCCGGGCTCTGCGAGAGAGAGATACACATTGTTGGCCCATTACCAAGCAAAGCTTTTGGGGAAAGCGAATGTCTGTGTGGCAGCGAATGCAGTTCCAAGGGACAGTGAAAACCAGCTACAGCATTCCATGCTGGCAGCTTTCGTGTGGGAGAAATCGCTGGATGTTTCGAATTTGGCAGCCGGGCTCTGCTAGAAAGAGATACACAGTGTTGCACAATTACCAAGCAAAGCTTTTGGGGAAAGCGAATGTCTGTGTGGCAGCGAATGCAGTTCCAAGGGACAGTGAATACCAGCTACAGCATTCCGTGCTGGCAGCGTTCGTGTGGGCACAATCGCTGGATGTTTCGAATTTGGCAGCCGGGCTCTGCGAGAGACACATACACAGTGTTGCCCCTTTACGAACCAAAGCTTTCGGGGAAAGCGAATGCCTGTGTGGCAGCGAATGCAGTTCCAAGGGACAGTGAAAACCAGCTATAGCATTCCGTGCTGGTAGCTTTCGTGTGGGCGCTGTCGCTGGATGTTTCGAATTTGGCAGTTGCGCTCTGCTAGACAGAGATACACAGTGTTGCCCCATTACCAAGCACAGCTTTTGGGGAAAGCGAATGTCTGTGTGGCAGCGAATGCAGTTCCAAGGGACAATGAAAACCAGCTACAGGATTGCGTGCTGGCACCTTTTGTGTGGGCGCAATCGCTGGACTGTTCGAATTTGGCAGCCGGGTCTGCGAGAGACACTTACACAGTGTTGCCCCATTACCAAGAAAAGCTTTTGGGGAAAGCGAATGTCTGTGTGGCAGCGAATGCAGTTCCAAGGGACAGTGAAAACCAGCTACAGCATTCCATGCTGGCAGCTTTCGTGTGGGAGAAATTGCTGGATGTTTCGAATTTGGCAGCCGGGCTCTGCTAGACAGAGATACACAGTTTTGCACAATTACCAAGCAAAGCTTTTGGGGAAAGCGAATGCTTGTGTGGCAGCGAATGCAGTTCCAAGGGACAGTGAAACCCAGCTACAGCATTCCGTGCTGGCAGCTTTCCTGTGGGCGCAATCGCTGGACTTTTCGAATTTGGCAGCCGGGCTCTGCTAGAGACACATACACAGTGTTGCCCCGTTACCAAGAAAAGCTTCTGGGGAAAGCGAATGTCTGTGTGGCAGCGAATGCAGTTCCAAGGGACAGTGAAAACCAGCTAGAGCATTCCGTGCTGGCAGCTTTCGTGTGGGAGAAATCACTGGATGTTTCGAATTTGGCAGCCGGGCTCTTCGAGAGACACATACACTGTGTTGACCCTTTACGAACCAAAGCTTTTTTGGAAAGCGAATGTCTGTGTGGCAGCGAATGCAGTTCCAAGGGACAGTGAAAACCAGCTACAGCATTCCGTGGTGGCAGCTTTCGTGTGGGAGAAATGGCTGGACGTTTCGAATTTGGCAGCCGGGCTCTGCGAGAGACACATACACAGTGTTGCCCCTTTACGAACCAAAGCTTTTGGGGAAAGCAAATGTCTGTGTGGCAGCGAATGCAGTTCCAAGGGACAGTGAAAACCAGCTACAGCATTCCATACTGGCATATTTCGTGTGGGATAAATCGCTGGACGTTTCGAATTGGGCAGCCGGGCTCTGCGAGAGACACATACACAGTGTAGCCCCGTTACGAAGCAAAACTTTTGGGGAAAGCGAATGTCTGTGTGGCAACGAATGCAGTTCCAAGGGACAGTGAAAACCAGCTACAGCATTCCATGCTGGCAGCTTTCGTATGGGCGCAATCGCTGGACCTTTCAAATATGGCAGCCGGGCTCTGCGAGAGACACATACACAGTGTTGCCCCTTTACGAACCAAACCTTTTGGGGAAAGTGAATGTCTGTGTGGCAGCGAATGCAGTTCCAAGGGACAGTGAAAACCAGCTACAGCATTCCGTGCTGGCAGCTTTCCTGTGGGCGCAATCGCTGGACGTTTCGAATTTGGCAGCCCGGCTCTGCGAGAGTGAGATACACAGTGTTGCCCCTTTACGAACCAAAGCTTTTGGGGAAAGCGAATGCCTGTGTGGCAGCGAATGCAGTTCCAAGGGACAGTGAAAACCAGCTACAGCATTCCGTGCTGGCAGCTTTCGTGTGGGAGAAATGGCTGGACGTTTCGAATTTGGCAGCCGGGTTCTGCGAGAGACACATACACAGTGTTGCCCCTTTACGAACCAAAGCTTTTGGGGAAAGCGAATGTCTGTGTGGCAGCGAATGCAGTTCCAAAGGACAGTGAAAACCAGCTACAGCATTCCGTGCTGGCAGCTTTCGTGTGGGAGAAATCGCTGAATGTTTCGAATTTGGCAGCCGGGCTCTGCGAGAGACACATAGACAGTGTTGCCCGATTACTAGGTAAAGCTTTTGGGGAAAGCGAATGTCTGTGTGGCAGCGAATGCAGTTCCAAGGGACAGTGAATACCAGCTACAGCATTCCGTGCTGCCAGCTTTCGTGTGGGCACAATCGCTGGATGTTTCGAATTTGGCAGCCGGGCTCTGCGAGAGACACATACACAGTGTTGCCCCTTTAAGAACCAAAGCTTTCGGGGAAAGCGAATGCCTGTGTGGCAGCGAATGCAGTTCCAAGGGACAGTGAAAACCACCTACAGCATTCCGTACTGGCAGCTTTCGTGCGGGTGCAATTGCTAGACGTTTCGAATTTGGCAGCCGGGCTCTGCAAGAGTGAGATACACAGTGTTGCCCCTTTACGAACCAAAGCTTTTGGGGAAAGCGAATGTCTGTGTGGCAGTGAATGCAGTTCCAAGGGACAGTGAAAACCAGCTACAGCATTCCGTGCTGGCAGCTTTCGTGTTGGAGAAATCGCTGGATGTTTCGAATTTGGCAGCCGGGCTCTGCGAGAGACACATACACAGTGTTGCCCCTTTACGAACCAAAGCTTTTGGGGAAATCGAATGTCTGTGTGGCAGCGAATGCAGTTCCAAGGGACAGTGAAAACCAGCTACAGCATTCCGTGCTGGCAGCTTTCGTGTGGGCGCAATCGCGTGACGTTTCGAATTTGGCAGCCCGGCACTGCGAGAGTGAGATACACAGTGTTGCCCCTTTACGAACCAAAGCTTTTGGGGAAAGCGAATGCCTGTGTGGCAGCGAATGCAGTTCCAAGGGACAGTGAGAAACAGCTACAGCATTCCGTGCTGGCAGCTTTCGTGTGTCGGAAATCGCTGGACTTTTCGAATTTGGCAGCCGGGCTCTGCGAGAGACACATACACAGTGTTGCCCCTTTACGAACCAAAGCTTTTGGGGAAAGCGAATGTCTGTGTGGCAGCGAATGCAGTTCCAAGGGACAGTGAAAACCAGCTACAGAATTCCGTGCTGGCAGCTTTCGTGTGGGAGAAATCGCTGGATGTTTCGAATTTGGCAGCCGGGCTCTGCGAGAGACACATAGACAGTGTTGCCCGATTACTAGGTAAAGCTTTTGGGGAAAGCGAATGTCTGTGTGGCAGCGAATGCAGTTCCAAGGGACAATGAAAACCAGCTACAGGATTGCGTGCTGGCAGCTTTTGTGTGGGCGCAATCGCTGTATGTTTCGAATTTGGCAGCCGGGCTCTGCGAGAGACACATACAGAGTTTTGCCTCTTTACGAACCAAAGCTTTCGGGGAAAGCGAATGTCTGTGTGGCAGCGAATGCAGTTCCAAGGGACAGTGAAACCCAGCTACAGCATTATGTGCTGGCAGCTTTCCTGTGGGCGCAATCGCTGGATGTTTCGAATTTCGCAGCCGGGCTCTGAGAGAGACACATACACAGTGTTGCCCCTTTACGAACCAAAGCTTTCGGGGAAAGCGAATGCCTGTGTGGCAGCGAATGCAGTTCCAAGGGACAGTGAAAACCAGCTACAGCATTCCGTACTGGCAGCTTTCGTGCGGGTGCAATTGCTAGACGTTTCGAATTTGGCAGCCGGGCTCTGCAAGAGTGAGATACACAGTGTTGCCCCTTTACGAACCAAAGCTTTTGGGGAAAGCGAATGTCTGTGTGGCAGTGAATGCAGTTCCAAGGGACAGTGAAAACCAGCTACAGCATTCCGTGCTGGCAGCTTTCGTGTTGGAGAAATCGCTGGATGTTTCGAATTTGGCAGCCCGGCTCTGCGAGAGTGAGATACACAGTGTTGCCCCTTTACGAAGCAAAGCTTTTGGGGAAAGCGAATGCCTGTGTGGCAGCGAATGCAGTTCCAAGGGACAGTGAAAACCAGCTACAGCATTCCGTGCTGGCAGCTTTCGTGTGGGAGAAATGGCTGGACGTTTCGAATTTGGCAGCCGGGTTCTGCGAGAGACACATACACAGTGTTGCCCCTTTACGAACCAAAGCTTTTGGGGAAAGCGAATGTCTGTGTGGCAGCGAATGCAGTTCCAAGGGACAGTGAAAAGCAGCTACAGAATTCCGTGCTGGCAGCTTTCGTGTGGGACAAATCGCTGGATGTTTCGAATTTGGCAGCCGGGCTCTGCGAGAGACACATAGACAGTGTTGCCCGATTACTAGGTAAAGCTTTTGGGGAAAGCGAATGTCTGTGTGGCAGCGAATGCAGTTCCAAGGGACAGTGAATACCAGCTACAGCATTCCGTACTGGCAGCTTTCGTGCGGGTGCAATTGCTAGACGTTTCGAATTTGGCAGCCGGGCTCTGCAAGAGTGAGATACACAGTGTTGCCCCTTTACGAACCAAAGCTTTTGGGGAAAGCGAATGTCTGTGTGGCAGTGAATGCAGTTCCAAGGGACAGTGAAAACCAGCTACAGCATTCCGTGATGGCAGCTTTCGTGTGGGCGCAATCGCGTGACGTTTCGAATTGGGCAGCCGGGCTCTGCTAGACAGAGATACAGAGTCTTGCCCAATTACCAAGCAAAGCTTTTGGGGAAAGCGAATGTCTGTGTGGCAGCGAATGCAGTTCCAAGGGACAGTGAAAACCAGATACAGCATTCCGTGCTGGCAGCTTTCGTGTGGGAGAAATCGCTGGATGTTTCGAATTTGGCAGCCGGGCTCTGCTAGACAGAGATACACAGTGTTGCCCCATTACCAAGCAAATCTTTTGGGGAAAGCGAATGTCTGTGTGGCAGCAAATGCAGTTCCAAGGGACAGTGAAAACCAGCTACAGCATTCCATGCTGGTAGCTTTTGTGTGGGCGCAATCGCTGGACGTTTCGAATTTGGCAGCAGGGTTCTGCGAGAGATACATACACAGTATTGCCCCATTACCAAGCAAAGCTTTTGGGGAAAGCGAATGTCTGTTTGGCAGCGAATGAAATTCCAAGGGACAGAGAAAACCAGCTACAGCATTCCGTGCTGGCAGCTTTCGTGTGGGCGCTATGGCTGAATGTTTCGAATTTGGCAGCAGGGCTCTCGAGAGATACATACACAGTATTGCCCCATTACCAAGCAAAGCTTTTGGGGAAAGCGAATGTCTGTGTGGCAGCGAATGCAGTTCCCAGGGACAGTGATAACCAGCTACAGCATTCCGTGCTGGTACCTTTCGTGTGGGCGCAATCGCTGGACTTTTCGAATTTGGCAGCCGGGCTCTGCGAGAGACACATACACAGTTTTGCCCCTTTACGAACCAAAGCTTTCGGGGAAAGTGCATGTCAGTGTGGCAGTGAATGCAGTTCCAAGGGACAGTGAAAACCAGCTACAGCATTCCATGCTGGCAGCTTTCGTGTGGGCGCAATCGCTGGACGTTTCAAATTTGGCAGCCGGGCTCTGCGAGAGACAGATACACAGTGTTGCCCCTTTACGAACCAAAGCTTTTGGGGAAAGCGAATGTCTGTGTGGCAGCGAATGCAGTTCCAAGGGACAGTGAAAACCAGCTACAGCATTCCGTGCTGGCAGCTTTCATGTGGGCGCAATCGCGTGACGTTTCGAATTTGGCAGCCGGGCTCTGCGAGAGTGAGATACACAGTGTTGCCCCTTTACGAACCAAAGCTTTTGGGGAAAGCGAATGTCTGTGTGGCAGTGAATGCAGTTCCAAGGGACAGTGAAAACCAGCTACAGCATTCCATGCTGGCAGCTTTCGTGTGGGCGCAATCGCTGGACGTTGCAAATATGGCAGCCGGGCTCTGCGAGAGACACATACACAGTGTTGCCCCTTTAGGAACCAAAGCTTTTGGGGAAAGCGAATGTCTGTGTGACAGCGAATGCAGTTCCAAGGGACAGTGAAAACCAGCTACAGGATTGCGTGCTGGCAGCTTTTGTGTGGGCGCAATCGCTGGATGGTTCGAATTTGGCAGCCGGGCTCTGCTAGAGACACATACACAGTGTTCCCCATTACCAAGAAAAGCTTTTTGGGAAAGCGAATGTCTGTGTGGCAGCGAATGCAGTTCCAAGGGACAGTGAATAACAGGTACAGCATTCCGTGCTGGCAGATTTCGTGTTGGAGAAAACGCTGGATGTTTCGAATTTGGCAGCCGGGCTCTGCGAGAGACACATACACAGTGTTGCCCCTTTACGAACTAAAGCTTTTGGGGAAAGCGAATGTCTGTGTGGCAGCGAATGCAGTTCCAAGGGACAGTGAAAACCAGCTACAGCATTCCGTGCTGGCAGCTTTCGTGTGGGCGCAATCGCGTGACGTTTCGAATTTGGCAGCCCGGCTCTGCGAGAGTGAGATACACAGTGTTGCCCCTTTACGAACCAAAGCTTTTGGGGAAAGCGAATGTCTGTGTGGCAGCGAATGCAGTTCCAAGGGAGAGTGAAAACCAGCTACAGCATTCCATGCTGGTAGCTTTCGTGTGGGAGAAATCGCTGGATGTTTCGAATTTGGCAGCCGGGCTCTGCTAGACAGAGATACACAGTGTTGCACAATTACCAAGCAAAGCTTTTGGGGAAAGCGAATGCCTGTGTGGCAGCGAATGCAGTTCCAAGGGACAGTGAAAACCAGCTACAGCATTCCGTGCTGGCAGCTTTCGTGTGGGGGAAATCGCTGGACTTTTCGAATTTGGCAGCTGGGTTCTGCGAGAGACACATACACAGTGTTGCCCCTTTACGAACCAAAGCTTTTGGGGAAAGCGAATGTCTGTGTGGCAGCGAATGCAGTTCCAAGGGACAGTGAAAACCAGCCACAGCATTCCGTGCTGGCAGCTTTCGTGTGGGAGAAATCGCTGGACGTTTCGAATTTGGCAGCCGGGCTCTGCGAGAGACACATACAGAGTGTTGCCCCATTACCAAGCAAAGCTTTTGGGGAAAGCGAATGTCTGTGTGGCAGCGAATGCAGTTCCAAGGGACAGTGAAAACCAGCTACAGCATTCCGTGCTGGCAGCTTTCCTGTGGGCGCAATCGCTGGACGTTTCGAATTTGGCAGCCGGGCTCTGCGAGAGACACATACACAGTGTTCCCCATTACCATGAAAAACTTTTGGGGAAAGCGAATGCCTGTGTGGCAGCGAATGCAGTTCCAAGGGACAGTGAAAACCAGCTACAACAGTCCGTGCTGGCAGCTTTCGTGTGGGGGAAATCGCTGGACGTTTCGAATTTGGCAGCCGGGCTCTGCGAGAGACACATACACAGTGTTGCCCCATTACCATGAAAACCTTTTGGGGAAAGCGTATGTCTGTGTGGCAGCGAATGCAGTGCCAAGGGACAGTGAAAACCAGCTACAGCATTCCGTGCTGGTAGCTTTCGTGTGGGCGCAATCGCTGGACGTTTCGAAAATGGCAGCCAGGCTCTGCGAGAGACACATACACAATGTTGCCCCATTACCAAGCAAAGCTTTTGGGGAAAGCGAATGTCTGTGTGGCAGCGAATGCAGTTCCAAGGGGCAGTGAAAACCAGCTACAGCATTCGGTGCTGGCAGCTTTTTTGTGGGAGCAATCGCTGGACGTTTCGAATTTGGCAGCCGGGCTCTGCGAGAGAGAGATACACAGTGTTGCCCCTTTACGAACCAAAGCTTTTGGGGAAAGCGAATGTCTGTGTGGCAGCGAATGCAGTTCCAAGGGACAGTGAAAACCAGCTACAGCATTCCGTGCTGGCAGCTTTCGTGTGGGAGAAATCGCTGGACGTTTCGAATTTGGCAGCCGGGCTCTGCGAGAGACACATACACAGTGTTGCCCCTTTACCAACCAAAGCTTTTGGGGAAAGCGAATGTCTGTGTGGCAGCGAATGCAGTTCCAAGGGACAGTGAAAACCAGCTACAGCATTCCGTGCTGGCAGCTTTTTTGTGGTCGCAATCGCTGGACGTTTCGAATTTGGCAACCGGGCTCTGCGAGAGAGAGATACACAGTGTTGCCCCTTTACGAACCAAAGCTTTTGGGGAAAGCGTATGTCTGTGTGGCAGCGAATGCAGTTCCAAGGGACAGTGAAAACCAGCTACAGCATTCCGTGGTGGCAGCTTTCGTGTGGGAGAAATCGCTGGACGTTTCAAATTTGGCAGCCGGGCTCTGCGAGAGACACATAAAAAGTGTTGCCCCATTACCATGAAAACCTTTGGGGAAAGCGAATGTCTCTGTGGCAGGGAATGCAGTTCCAAGGGACAGTGAAAACCAGCTAAAGCATTCCGTGCTGGCATCTTTCGTGTGGGAGAAATCGCTGGGCGTTTCGAATTTCACAGCCGGGCTCTGCAACAGTGAGATATACAGTGTTGCGCCTTTACGAACCAAAGCTTTTGGGGAAAGCGAATGTCTGTGTGGCAGCGAATGCAGTTCCAAGGGACAGTGAAAACCAGCTACAGCATTCCGTGCTGGCAGCTTTTTTGTGGTCGCAATCGCTGGACGTTTCGAATTTGGCAGCCGGGCTCTGCGAGAGAGAGATACACAGTGTTGCCCCTTTACGAACCAAAGCTTTTGGGGAAAGCGAATGTCTGTGTGGCAGCGAATGCAGTTCCAAGGGACAGTGAAAACCAGCTACAGCATTCCGTGCTGGCAGCTTTCGTGTGGGAGAAATCGCTGGACGTTTCGAATTTGGCAGCCGGGCTCTGCGAGAGAGAGATACACAGTTTTGCCCCATTACCAAGCAAAGCTTTTGGGGAAAGCGAATGCCTGTGTGGCAGCGAATGCAGTTCCAAGGGACAGTGAAAACCAGCTACAGCATTGCATGCTGGCAGCTTTCGTGTGGGCGCAATCGCTGGATGTTTCGAATTTGGCAGCCGGGCTCTGCGAGAGAGAGATACAAAGTGTTGCCCCTTTACGAACCAAAGCTTTTGGGGAAAGCGAATGTCTGTGTGGCAGTGAATGCAGTTCCAAGGGACAGTGAAAACCAGCTACAGCATTCTGTACTGGCAGCTTTCGTGTGGGCGCAAACGCTGGACGTTTCGAATTTGGCAGTCGGGTTCTGCAAGAGAGAGATACACAGTGTTGCCCCTTTACGAACCAAAGATTTTGGGGAAAGGGAATGTCTGTGTGGCAGTGAATGCAGTTCCAAGGGACAGTGAAAACCAGCTACAGCATTCCGTGCTGGCAGCTTTTTTGTGGTCGCAATCGCTGGACGTTTCGAATTTGGCAACCGGGCTCTGCGAGAGAGAGATACACAGTGTTGCCCCTTTACGAACCAAAGCTTTTGGGGAAAGCGTATGTCTGTGTGGCAGCGAATGCAGTTCCAAGGGACAGTGAAAACCAGCTACAGCATTCCGTGCTGGCAGCTTTCGTGTGGGAGAAATCGCTGGACGTTTCGAATTTCGCAGCCGGGCTCTGCGAGAGAGAGATACACAGTTTTGCCCCATTACCAAGCAAAGCTTTTGGGGAAAGCGAATGCCTGTGTGGCAGCGAATGCAGTTCCAAGGGACAGTGAAAACCAGCTACAGCATTCCGTGCCTGCAGCTTTCGTGTGGGCGCAATCGCTGGACGTTTCGAATTGGGCAGCCGGGCTCTGCGAGAGATACATACACAGTGTTGCCCCTTAAGGAACCAAAGCTTTTGGGGAAAGCGAATGTCTGTGTGGCAGCGAATGCAGTTCCAAGGGACAGTGAAAACCAGCCACAGCATTCCGTGCTGGCAGCTTTCGTGTGGGAGAAATCGCTGGACGTTTCGAATTTGGCAGCCGGGCTCTGCGAGAGACACATACAGAGTGTTGCCCCATTACCAAGCAAAGCTTTTGGGGAAAGCGAATGTCTGTGTGGCAGCGAATGCAGTTCCAAGGGACAGTGAAAACCAGCTACAGCATTCCGTGCTGGCAGCTTTCCTGTGGGCGCAATCGCTGGACGTTTCGAATTTGGCAGCCAGGCTCTGCGAGAGACACATACACAGTGTTCCCCATTACCATGAAAAACTTTTGGGGAAAGCGAATGCCTGTGTGGCAGCGAATGCAGTTCCAAGGGACAGTGAAAACCAGCTACAACAGTCCGTGCTGGCAGCTTTCGTGTGGGGGAAATCGCTGGACGTTTCGAATTTGGCAGCCGGGCTCTGCGAGAGACACATACACAGTGTTGCCCCATTACCATGAAAACCTTTTGGGGAAAGCGTATGTCTGTGTGGCAGCGAATGCAGTGCCAAGGGACAGTGAAAACCAGCTACAGCATTCCGTGCTGGTAGCGTTCGTGTGGGCGCAATCGCTGGACGTTTCGAAAATGGCAGCCAGGCTCTGCGAGAGACACATACACAATGTTGCCCCATTACCAAGCAAAGCTTTTGGGGAAAGCGAATGTCTGTGTGGCAGCGAATGCAGTTCCAAGGGGCAGTGAAAACCAGCTACAGCATTCGGTGCTGGCAGCTTTTTTGTGGGAGCAATCGCTGGACGTTTCGAATTTGGCAGCCGGGCTCTGCGAGAGAGAGATACACAGTGTTGCCCCTTTATGAAGCAAAGCTTTTGGGGAAAGCGAATGTCTGTGTGGCAGCGAATGCAGTTCCAAGGGACAGTGAAAACCAGCTACAGCATTCCGTGCTGGCAGCTTTCGTGTGGGAGAAATCGCTGGACGTTTCGAATTTGGCAGCCGGGCTCTGCGAGAGACACATACACAGTGTTGCCCCATTACCAAGCAAAGCTTTTGGGGAAAGCGAATGTCTGTGTGGCAGCGAATGCAGTTCCAAGGGACAGTGAAAACCAGCTACAGCATTCCGTGCTGGCAGCTTTCCTGTGGGCGCAATCGCTGGACGTTTCGAATTTGGCAGCCAGGCTCTGCGAGAGACACATACACAGTGTTCCCCATTACCATGAAAAACTTTTGGGGAAAGCGAATGCCTGTGTGGCAGCGAATGCAGTTCCAAGGGACAGTGAAAACCAGCTACAACAGTCCGTGCTGGCAGCTTTCGTGTGGGGGAAATCGCTGGACGTTTCGAATTTGGCAGCCGGGCTCTGCGAGAGACACATACACAGTGTTGCCCCATTACCATGAAAACCTTTTGGGGAAAGCGTATGTCTGTGTGGCAGCGAATGCAGTGCCAAGGGACAGTAAAAACCAGCTACAGCATTCCGTGCTGGTAGCTTTCGTGTGGGCGCAATCGCTGGACGTTTCGAAAATGGCAGCCAGGCTCTGCGAGAGACACATACACAATGTTGCCCCATTACCAAGCAAAGCTTTTGGGGAAAGCGAATGTCTGTGTGGCAGCGAATGCAGTTCCAAGGGGCAGTGAAAACCAGCTACAGCATTCGGTGCTGGCAGCTTTTTTGTGGGAGCAATCGCTGGACGTTTCGAATTTGGCAGCCGGGCTCTGCGAGAGAGAGATACACAGTGTTGCCCCTTTACGAACCAAAGCTTTTGGGGAAAGCGAATGTCTGTGTGGCAGCGAATGCAGTTCCAAGGGACAGTGAAAACCAGCTACAGCATTCCGTGCTGGCAGCTTTCGTGTGGGAGAAATCGCTGGACGTTTCGAATTTGGCAGCCGGGCTCTGCGAGAGACACATACACAGTGTTGCCCCATTACCATGAAAACCTTTTGGGGAAAGCGAATGTCTGTGTGGCAGCGAATGCAGTTCCAAGGGACAGTTAAAACCATCTGCAGCATTCCGTGCTGGCAGCTTTCGTGTGGGAGAAATTGCTGGACGTATAGAATTTGGCAGCCAGGCTCTGCGAGAGAGAGATACAAAATATTGCCCCATTACCAAGAAAACCTTTTGGGGAAAGCGAATGTCTGTGTGGCAGCGAATGCAGTTCCAAGGGACAGTGAAAACCAGCTACAGCATTCTGTGCTGGTAGCTTTCGTGTGGGCGCAATGGCTGGACGTTTCGAATTTGGCAACCGGGTTCTGCAAGTGTGAGATACACATTGTTGCCCCTTTACGAACCAAAGCTTTTGGGGAAAGCGAATGTCTGTGTGGCAGCGAATGCAGTTCCAAGGGACAGTGAAAACCAGCTATAGCATTCCGTGCTGGCAGCTTTCGTGTGGGCGCAATCGCTGGATGTTTCGAATTTGGCAGCCGGGCTCTGCGAGAGACACATACACAGTGTTGCTCCTTTACGAACCAAATCTTTTGGGGAAAGCGTATGTCTGTGTGGCAGCGAATGCAGTTCCAAGGGACAGTGAAAACCAGCTACAGCTTTGCGATCTGGCAGCTTTGATGTGGGCGCAATCGCTGGACGTTTCGAATTTGGCAGCCGGGCTCTGCGAGAGAGAGATACACAGTGTTGCCCCTTTACGAACCAAAGCTTTTGGGGAAAGCGAATGTCTGTGTGGCAGCGAATGCAGTTCCAAGGGACAGTGAAAACCAGCCACAGCATTCCGTGCTGGCAACTTTCGTGTGGGGGAAATCGCTGGACGTTTCGAATTTGGCAGCCGGGCTCTGCGAGAGACACATACACAATGTTGCCCCATTACGAAGCAAAGCTTTTGGGGAAAGCGAATGTCTGTGTGGCAGCGAATGCAGTTCCAAGGGGCAGTGAAAACCAGCTACAGCATTCGGTGCTGGCAGCTTTTTTGTGGGAGCAATTGCTGGACGTTTCGAATTTGGCAGCCGGGCTCTGCGAGAGAGAGATACAGAGTGTTGCCCCTTTACGAACCAAAGCTTTTGGGGAAAGCGAATGTCTGTGTGGCAGCGAATGCAGTTCCAAGGGACAGTGAAAACCAGCTACAGCATTCCGTGCTGGCAGCTTTCGTGTGGGAGAAATCGCTGGACGTTTCGAATTTGGCAGCCGGGCTCTGCGAGAGACACATACACAGTGTTGCCCCTTTACCAACCAAAGCTTTTGGGGAAAGCGAATGTCTGTGTGGCAGCGAATGCAGTTCCAAGGGACAGTGAAAACCAGCTACAGCATTCCGTGCTGGCAGCTTTTTTGTGGTCGCAATCGCTGGACGTTTCGAATTTGGCAACCGGGCTCTGCGAGAGAGAGATACACAGTGTTGCCCCTTTACGAACCAAAGCTTTTGGGGAAAGCGTATGTCTGTGTGGCAGCGAATGCAGTTCCAAGGGACAGTGAAAACCAGCTACAGCATTCCGTGGTGGCAGCTTTCGTGTGGGAGAAATCGCTGGACGTTTCAAATTTGGCAGCCGGGCTCTGCGAGAGACACATAAAAAGTGTTGCCCCATTACCATGAAAACCTTTGGGGAAAGCGAATGTCTCTGTGGCAGGGAATGCAGTTCCAAGGGACAGTGAAAACCAGCTAAAGCATTCCGTGCTGGCATCTTTCGTGTGGGAGAAATCGCTGGGCGTTTCGAATTTCACAGCCGGGCTCTGCAACAGTGAGATATACAGTGTTGCGCCTTTACGAACCAAAGCTTTTGGGGAAAGCGAATGTCTGTGTGGCAGCGAATGCAGTTCCAAGGGGCAGTGAAACCAGCTACAGCATTCGGTGCTGGCAGCTTTTTTGTGGGAGCAATCGCTGGACGTTTCGAATTTGGCAGCCGGGCTCTGCGAGAGAGAGATACAGAGTGTTGCCCCTTTACGAACCAAAGCTTTTGGGGAAAGCGAATGTCTGTGTGGCAGCGAATGCAGTTCCAAGGGACAGTGAAAACCAGCTACAGCATTCCGTGCTGGCAGCTTTCGTATGGGAGAAATTGGTGGACGTTTCGAATTTGGCAGCCGGGCTCTGCGAGAGAGAGATACACAGTGTTGCCCCTTTACCAACCAAAGCTTTTGGGGAAAGCGAATGTCTGTGTGGCAGCGAATGCAGTTCCAAGGGACAGTGAAAACCAGCTACAGCATTCCGTGCTGGCAGCTTTTTTGTGGTCGCAATCGCTGGACGTTTCGAATTTGGCAACCGGGCTCTGCGAGAGAGAGATACACAGTGTTGCCCCTTTACGAACCAAAGCTTTTGGGGAAAGCGAATGTCTGTGTGGCAGCGAATGCAGTTCCAAGGGACAGTGAAAACCAGCTACAGCATTCCGTGCTGGCAGCTTTCGTGTGGGAGAAATCGCTGGACGTTTCGAATTTGGCAGCCGGGCTCTGCGAGAGAGAGATACACAGTTTTGCCCCATTACCAAGCAAAGCTTTTGGGGAAAGCGAATGCCTGTGTGGCAGCGAATGCAGTTCCAAGGGACAGTGAAAACCAGCTACAGCATTGCATGCTGGCAGCTTTCGTGTGGGCGCAATCGCTGGATGTTTCGAATTTGGCAGCCGGGCTCTGCGAGAGAGAGATACAAAGTGTTGCCCCTTTACGAACCAAAGCTTTTGGGGAAAGCGAATGTCTGTGTGGCAGTGAATGCAGTTCCAAGGGACAGTGAAAACCAGCTACAGCATTCTGTACTGGCAGCTTTCGTGTGGGCGCAAACGCTGGACGTTTCGAATTTGGCAGTCGGGTTCTGCAAGAGAGAGATACACAGTGTTGCCCCTTTACGAACCAAAGATTTTGGGGAAAGGGAATGTCTGTGTGGCAGCGAATGCAGTTCCAAGGGACAGTGAAAACCAGCTACAGCATTCCGTGCTGGCAGCTTTCGTGTGGGAGAAATCGCTGGACGTTTCGAATTTGGCAGCCGGGCTCTGCTAGACAGAGATACACAGTGTTGCCTCTTTACGAACCAAAGCTTTTGCAGAAAGCGAATGTCTGTGTGGCAGCGAATGCAGTTCCAAGGGACAGTGAAAAGCAGCTACAGCATTCCGTGCTGGCAGCTTTCGTGTGGGAGAAATTGCTGGACGTTTCCAATTTGGCAGCCGGGCTCTGCGAGAGACACATACACAGTGTTGCCCCATTACCAAGAAAACCTTTGGGGAAAGCGAATGTCTGTGTGGCAGCGAATGCAGTTCCAAGGGACAGTGAAAACCAGCTACAGCATTCCGTGCTGGCATCTTTCGTGTGGGAGAAATCGCTGGACGTTTCGAATTTCACAGCCGGGCTCTGCAACAGTGAGATACACAGTGTTGCCCCTTTACGAACCAAAGCTTTTGGGGAAAGCGAATGTCTGTGTGGCAGCGAATGCAGTTCCAAGGGACAGTGAAAACCAGCTACAGCATTCCGTGCTGGCAGCTTTCGTGTGGGAGAAATCGCTGGACGTTTCGAATTTGGCAGCGGGGCTCTGCGACAGACACATACACAGTGTTGCCACTTACCAAGAAAAGCTTTTGGGGAAAGCGAATGTCTGTGTGGCAGCGAATGCAGTTCCAAGGGACAGTGAAAACCAGCTACAGCATTCCGTGCTGGCCGCTTTCGTGTGGGAGAAATTGCTGGACGTTTCCAATTTGGCAGCTGGGCTCTGCGAGAGACACATACACAGTGTTGCCCCATTACCAAGAAAACCTTTGGGGAAAGCGAATGTCTGTGTGGCAGCGAATGCACTTCCAAGGGACAGTGAAAACCAGCTACAGCATTCCGTGCTGGCAGCTTTCGTGTGGGAGATATCGCTGGACGTTTCGAATTTGACAGCCGGGCTCTGCTAGACAGAGATACACAGTGTTGCCCCTTTACGAACCAAAGCTTTTGCAGAAAGCGAATGTCTGTGTGGCAGCGAATGCAGTTCCAAGGGACAGTGAAAACCAGCTACAGCATTCCGTGCTGGCAGCTTCCGTGTGGGCGCAATCGCTGGACTTTTCAAATTTGACAGCCGGGCTCTGCGAGAGACACATACACAGTGTTGCCCCTTTACGAACCAAAGCTTGCGGGGAAAGCGAATGTCTGTGTGGCACCGAATGCAGTTCCAAGGGACAGTGAAAACCAGCTACAGCATTCCGTGCTGGCAGCTTTCGTGTGGCGAAATTGCTAGACGTTGAGAAATTGGCAGCCGGGCGCTGCGAGAGAGAGATACACATTATTCCCACTTACCAAGAAAAGCTTTTGGGGAAAGCGAATGTCTGTGTGGCAGCGAATGCAGTTCCAAGGGACATTGAAAACCAGCTAGAGCATTCCGTGCTGGCAGCTTTCGTGTGGGAGAAATCGCTGGACGTTTCGAATTTGGCAGCCGGGCTCTGCGAGAGACACATACACAGTGTTGCCCCATTACCAAGAAAACCTTTGGGGAAAGCGAATGTCTGTGTGGCAGCGAATGCAGTTCCAAGTGACAGTGAAAACCAGCTACAGCATTCCGTGCTGGCAGCTTTCGTGTGGGAGATATCGCTGGACGTTTCGAATTTGACAGCCGGGCTCTGCTAGACAGAGATACACAGTGTTGCCCCTTTACGAACCAAAGCTTTTGCAGAAAGCGAATGTCTGTGTGGCAGCGAATGCAGTTCCAAGGGATAGTGAAAACCAGCTAGAGCATTCCGTGCTGGCAGCTTTCGTGTGGCGAAATCGCTAGACGTTGAGAAATTGGCAGCCGGGCTCTGCGAGAGACACATACACAGTTTTGCCCCTTTACGAACCAAAGCTTTTGGGGCAAGCGAATGTCTGTGTGGCAGCGAATGCAGTTCCAAGGGACAGTGAATACCAGCTACAGCATTCCGTGCTGGCAGCTTTCGTGTGGGAGAAATCGCTGCATGTTTCGAATTTGGCAGCGGGGCTCTGCGACAGACACATACACAGTGTTGCCCCTTTACGAACCAAAGCTTTTGCAGAAAGCGAATGTCTGTGTGGCAGCGAATGCAGTTCCAAGGGACAGTGAAAACCATCTACAGCATTCCGTGCTGGCAGCTTTCTTGTGGGAGAAATCGCTGGACGTTTCGAATTTGCAGCCGGGCTCTGCTAGACAGAGATACAGAGTGTTGCCCCTTTACGAACCAAGGCCTTTGCAGAAAGCAAATGTCTGTGTGGCAGCGAATGCAGTTCCAAGGGACAGTGAAAACCAGCTAGAGCATTCCGTGCTGGCAGCTTTCGTGTGGGAGAAATCGCTGGACGTTTCGAATTTGGCAGGTGGGCTCTGCGAGAGACACATACACAGTGTTGCCCCTTTACGAACCAAAGCTTTCGGGGAAAGCGAATGTCTGTGTGGCAGCGAATGCAGTTCCAAGGGACAGTGAAAACCAGCTACAGCATTCCGTGCTGGCAGCTTTCGTGTGGGAGAAATCGCTGGACGTTTGGAATTTGGCAGCCGACCTCTGCGAGAGAGAGATACACATTATTGCCACTTACCAAGAAAAGCTTTTGGGGAAAGCGAATGTCTGTGTGGCAGTGAATGCAGTTCCAAGGGACAGTGAAAACCAGTTACAGCATTCCGTGCTGGCAGCTTTCGTGTGGGAGAAATCGCTGGACATTTCGAATTTGGCAGCCGGGCTCTGCGAGAGACAGATACACAGTGTTGCCCCATTACCAAGAAAACCTTTGGGGAAAGCGAATGTCTGTGTGGCAGCGAATGCAGTTCCAAGGGACAGTGAAAACCAGCTACAGCATTCCGTGCTGGCAGCTTTCGATGGGAGAAATCGCTGGACGTTTCGAATTTGGCAGCCGGGCTCTGCTAGACAGAGATACACAGTGTTGCCCCTTTACGAACCAAAGCTTTTGGGGAAAGCGAATGTCTGTGTGGCAGCGAATGCAGTTCCAAGGGACAGTGAAAACCAGCTACAGCATTCCGTGCTGGCAGCTTTCGTGTGGGAGAAATCACTGGACGTTTCGAATTTGGCAGCGGGGCTCTGCGACAGACACATACACAGTGTTGCCACTTACCAAGAAAAGCTTTTGGGGAAAGCGAATGTCTGTGTGGCAGCGAATGCAGTTCCAAGGGACAGTGAAAACCAGCTAGAGCATTCCGTGCTGGCAGCTTTCGTGTGGGAGAAATCGCTGGACGTTTCGAATTTGGCATCCGGGCTTTGCAAGAGACACATACACAGTGTTGCTCCTTTACGAACCAAAGCTTTTGGGGAAAGCGAATGCCTGTGTGGCAGCGAATGCAGTTTCAAGGGACAGTGAAAACCAGCTACAGCATTCTGTGCTGGTAGCTTTCGTGTGGGCGCAATCGCTGGACGTTTCAAATTTGGCAGCCGGGCTCTGCGAGAGACACATACACAGTGTTGCCCCTTTACGAACCAAAGCTTTAGGGGAAAGCGAATGTCTGTGTGGCAGCGAATGCAGTTCCAAGGGACAGTGAAAACCAGCTAGAGCATTCCGTGCTGGCAGCTTTCGTGTGGCGCAAATGCTAGACGTTGAGAAATTGGCAGCCGGGCTCTGCGAGAGACACATACACAGTATTGCCCCTTTACGAACCAAAGCTTTTGGGGAAAGCGAATGTCTGTGTGGCAGCGAATGCAGTTCCAAGGGACAGTGAAAAGCAGCTACAGCATTCCGTGCTGGCAGCTTTCGTGTGGGAGAAATTGCTGGACGTTTCGAATTTGGCAGCTGGGCTCTGCGACAGACACATGCACAGTATTGCCACTTACCAAGAAAAGCTTTTGGGGAAAGCGAATGTCTGTGTGGCAGTGAATGCAGTTCCAAGGGACAGTGAAAACCAGCTACAGCATTCCGTGCTGGCAGCTTTCGTGTGGGAGAAATCGCTGGACGGTTCGAATTTGGCAGCCGTGCTCTGCAAGAGACACATACACAGTGTTGCCCCTTTACGAACCAAAGCTTTTGGGGAAAGCGAATGCCTGTGTGGCAGCGAATGCAGTTCCAAGGGACAGTGAAAACCAGCTACAGCATTCTGTGCTGGTAGCTTTCGTGTGGGCGCAATCGCTGGACGTTTCAAATTTGGCAGCCGGGCTCTGCGAGAGACACATACACAGTGTTGCCCCTTTACGAACCAAAGCTTTCGGGGAAAGCGAATGTCTGTGTGGCAGCGAATGCAGTTCCAAGGGACAGTGAAAACCAGCTACAGCATTCCGTGCTGGCAGCTTTCGTGTGGCGCAATTGCTAGACGTTGAGAAATTGGCAGCCGGGCTCTGTGAGAGACACATACACAGTTTTGCCCCTTTACGAACCAAAGCTTTTGGGGCAAGCGAATGTCTGTGTGGCAGCGAATGCAGTTCCAAGGGACAGTGAAAAGAAGCTACAGCATTCCGTGCTGGCAGCTTTCGTGTGGGAGAAATTGCTGGACGTTTCGAATTTGGCAGCCGGGCTCTGCGAGAGACACATACACAGTGTTGGCCCATTACCAAGAAAACCTTTGGGGAAAGCGAATGTCTGTGTGGCAGCGAATGCAGTTCCAAGGGACAGTAAAACCAGCTACAGCATTCCGTGCTGGCAGCTTTCGTGTGGGAGAAATCGCTGGAAGTTTCGAATTTGGCAGCCGGGCTCTGCTAGACAGAGATACACAGTGTTGCCCCATTACCAAGAAAAGCTTATGGGGAAAGCGAATGTCTGTGTGGCAGGGAATGCAGTTCCAAGGGACAGTGAAAACCAGCTACAGCATTCCGTGCTGGCAGC
Source organism: Mycteria americana (assembly GCF_035582795.1). NCBI lineage: Eukaryota > Metazoa > Chordata > Aves > Ciconiiformes > Ciconiidae > Mycteria > Mycteria americana. The sequence goes on along the minus strand of NW_027445436.1, from coordinate 2,502,894 downwards.
TTTCGTGTGGGAGAAATCGCTGGACGTTTCGAATTTGGCAGCGGGGCTCTGCGACAGACACATACACAGTATTGCCACTTACCAAGCAAAGCTTTTGGGGAAAGCGAATGTCTGTGTGGCAGCGAATGCAGTTCCAAGGGACAGTGAAAACCAGCTACAGCATTCCGTGCTGGCAGCTTTCGTGTGGGAGAAATCGCTGGACGTTTCGAATTTGGCATCCGGGCTCTGCAAGAGACACATACACAGTGTTGCTCCTTTACGAACCAAAGCTTTTGGGGAAAGCGAATGCCTGTGTGGCAGCGAATGCAGTTCCAAGGGACAGTGAAAACCAGCTACAGCATTCTGTGCTGGTAGCTTTCGTGTGGGCGCAATCGCTGGACGTTTCAAATTTGGCAGCCGGGCTCTGCGAGAGACACATACACAGTGTTGCCCCTTTACGAACCAAAGCTTTCGGGGAAAGCGAATGTCTGTGTGGCAGCGAATGCAGTTCCAAGGGACAGTGAAAACCAGCTACAGCATTCCGTGCTGGCAGCTTTCGTGTGGCGCAATCGCTAGACGTTGAGAAATTGGCAGCCGGGCTCTGCGAGAGACACATACACAGTTTTGCCCCTTTACGAACCAAAGCTTTTGGGGCAAGCGAATGTCTGTGTGGCAGCGAATGCAGTTCCAAGGGACAGTGAAAAGAAGCTACAGCATTCCGTGCTGGCAGCTTTCGTGTGGGAGAAATTGCTGGACGTTTCGAATTTGGCAGCCGGGCTCTGCGAGAGACACATACACAGTGTTGGCCCATTACCAAGAAAACCTTTGGGGAAAGCGAATGTCTGTGTGGCAGCGAATGCAGTTCCAAGGGACAGTAAACCCAGCTACAGCATTCCGTGCTGGCAGCTTTCGTGTGGGAGAAATCGCTGGAAGTTTCGAATTTGGCAGCCGGGCTCTGCTAGACAGAGATACACAGTGTTGCCCCATTACCAAGAAAAGCTTTTGGGGAAAGCGAATGTCTGTGTGGCAGGGAATGCAGTTCCAAGGGACAGTGAAAACCAGCTACAGCATTCCGTGCTGGCAGCTTTCGTGTGGGAGAAATCGCTGGACGTTTCGAATTTGGCAGCGGGGCTCTGCGACAGACACATACACAATGTTGCCACTTACCAAAAAAAGCTTTTGGGGAAAGCGAATGTCTGTGTGGCAGCGAATGCAGTTCCAAGGGACAGTGAAAACCAGCTACAGCATTCCGTGCTGGCAGCTTTCGTGTGGGAGAAATCGCTGGACGTTTCGAATTTGCAGCCGGGGTCTGCTAGACAGAGATACAGAGTGTTGCCCCTTTACGAACCAAAGCTTTTGCAGAAAGCGAATGTCTGTGTGGCAGCGAATGCAGTTCCAAGGGACAGTGAAAACCAGCTACAGCATTCCGTGCTGGCAGCTTTCGTGTGGGAGAAATCGCTGGACGTTTCGAATTTGGCAGCCGGGCTCTGCGAGAGAGAGATACACATTATTGCCACTTACCAAGAAAAGCTTTTGGGGAAAGCGAATGTCTGTGTGGCAGTGAATGCAGTTCCAAGGGACAGTGAAAACCAGCTACAGCATTCCGTGCTGGCAGCTTTCGTGTGGGAGAAATCGCTGGACGTTTCGAATTTGACAGCCGGGCTCTGCAAGAGACACATACACAGTGTTGCCCCTTTACGAATCAAAGCTTTTGGGGAAAGCGAATGTCTGTGTGGCAGCGAATGCAGTTCCAAGGGACAGTGAAAAGCAGCTACAGCTTTCTGTGCTGGTAGCTTTCGTGTGGGCGCAATCGCTGGACGTTTCAAATTTGGCAGCCGGGCTCTGCGAGAGACACATACACAGTGTTGCCCCTTTACGAACTAAAGCTTTTGGGGCAAGCGAATGTCTGTGTGGCAGCGAATGCAGTTCCAAGGGACAGTGAAAACCAGCTACAGCATTCCGTGCTGGCAGCTTTCGTGTGGGAGAAATTGCTGGACGTTTCGAATTTGGCAGCCGGGCTCTGCGAGAGACAGATACACAGTGTTGCCCCATTACCAAGAAAACCTTTGGGGAAAGCGAATGTCTGTGTGGCAGCGAATGCAGTTCCAAGGGACAGTGAAAACCAGCTACAGCATTCCGTGCTGGCAGCTTTCGATGGGAGAAATTGCTGGACGTTTCAAATTTGGCAATCGGGCTCTGCGAGAGAGATACACAGTGTTGCCCCTTTACGAACCAAAGCTTTTGGGGAAAGCGAATGTCTGTGTGGCAGCGAATGCAGTTCCAAGGGACAGTGAAAAGCAGCTACAGCATTCCGTGCTGGCAGCTTTCGTGTGGGAGAAATTGCTGGACGTTTCGAATTTCGCAGCCGGGCTCTGCGACAGACACATGCACAGTATTGCCACTTACCAAGAAAAGCTTTTGGGGAAAGCGAATGTCTGTGTGGCAGTGAATGCAGTTCCAAGGGACAGTGAAAACCAGCTACAGCATTCCGTGCTGGCAGCTTTCGTGTGGGAGAAATCGCTGGACGTTTCGAATTTGGCAGCCGTGCTCTGCAAGAGACACATACACAGTGTTGCCCCTTTACGAACCAAAGCTTTTGGGGAAAGCGAATGCCTGTGTGGCAGCGAATGCAGTTCCAAGGGACAGTGAAAACCAGCTACAGCATTCCGTGCTGGCAGCTTTCGTGTGGGAGAAATCGCTGGAAGTTTCGAATTTGGCAGCCGGGCTCTGCTAGACAGAGATACACAGTGTTGCCCCTTTACGAACCAAAGCTTTTGGGGAAAGCGAATGTCTGTGTGGCAGCGAATGCAGTTCCAAGGGACAGTGAAAACCAGCTACAGCATTCCGTGCTGGCAGCTTTCGTGTGGGAGAAATCGCTGGACGTTTCGAATTTGGCAGCGGGGCTCTGCGACAGACACATACAGAATGTTGCCACTTACCAAGAAAAGCTTTTGGGAAAAGCGAATGCCTGTGTGGCAGCGAATGCAGTTCCAAGGGACAGTGAAAACCAGCTACAGCATTCTGTGCTGGTAGCTTTCGTGTGGGCGCAATCGCTGGACGTTTCAAATTTGGCAGCCGGGCTCTGCGAGAGACACATACACAGTGTTGCCCCTTTACGAACCAAAGCTTTCGGGGAAAGCGAATGTCTGTGTGGCAGCGAATGCAGTTCCAAGGGACAGTGAAAACCAGCTACAGCATTCCGTGCTGGCAGCTTTCGTGTGGCGCAATCGCTAGACGTTGAGAAATTGGCAGCCGGGCTCTGCGAGAGACACATACACAGTTTTGCCCCTTTACGAACCAAAGCTTTTGGGGCAAGCGAATGTCTGTGTGGCAGCGAATGCAGTTCCAAGGGACAGTGAAAAGAAGCTACAGCATTCCGTGCTGGCAGCTTTCGTGTGGGAGAAATTGCTGGACGTTTCGAATTTGGCAGCCGGGCTCTGCGAGAGACACATACACAGTGTTGGCCCATTACCAAGAAAACCTTTGGGGAAAGCGAATGTCTGTGTGGCAGCGAATGCAGTTCCAAGGGACAGTAAACCCAGCTACAGCATTCCGTGCTGGCAGCTTTCGTGTGGGAGAAATCGCTGGAAGTTTCGAATTTGGCAGCCGGGCTCTGCTAGACAGAGATACACAGTGTTGCCCCATTACCAAGAAAAGCTTTTGGGGAAAGCGAATGTCTGTGTGGCAGGGAATGCAGTTCCAAGGGACAGTGAAAACCAGCTACAGCATTCCGTGCTGGCAGCTTTCGTGTGGGAGAAATCGCTGGACGTTTCGAATTTGGCAGCGGGGCTCTGCGACAGACACATACACAATGTTGCCACTTACCAAAAAAAGCTTTTGGGGAAAGCGAATGTCTGTGTGGCAGCGAATGCAGTTCCAAGGGACAGTGAAAACCAGCTACAGCATTCCGTGCTGGCAGCTTTCGTGTGGGAGAAATCGCTGGACGTTTCGAATTTGCAGCCGGGGTCTGCTAGACAGAGATACAGAGTGTTGCCCCTTTACGAACCAAAGCTTTTGCAGAAAGCGAATGTCTGTGTGGCAGCGAATGCAGTTCCAAGGGACAGTGAAAACCAGCTACAGCATTCCGTGCTGGCAGCTTTCGTGTGGGAGAAATCGCTGGACGTTTCGAATTTGGCAGCCGGGCTCTGCGAGAGAGAGATACACATTATTGCCACTTACCAAGAAAAGCTTTTGGGGAAAGCGAATGTCTGTGTGGCAGTGAATGCAGTTCCAAGGGACAGTGAAAACCAGCTACAGCATTCCGTGCTGGCAGCTTTCGTGTGGGAGAAATCGCTGGACGTTTCGAATTTGACAGCCGGGCTCTGCAAGAGACACATACACAGTGTTGCCCCTTTACGAATCAAAGCTTTTGGGGAAAGCGAATGTCTGTGTGGCAGCGAATGCAGTTCCAAGGGACAGTGAAAACCAGCTACAGCTTTCTGTGCTGGTAGCTTTCGTGTGGGCGCAATCGCTGGACGTTTCAAATTTGGCAGCCGGGCTCTGCGAGAGACACATACACAGTGTTGCCCCTTTACGAACTAAAGCTTTTGGGGCAAGCGAATGTCTGTGTGGCAGCGAATGCAGTTCCAAGGGACAGTGAAAACCAGCTACAGCATTCCGTGCTGGCAGCTTTCGATGGGAGAAATTGCTGGACGTTTCAAATTTGGCAATCGGGCTCTGCGAGAGAGATACACAGTGTTGCCCCTTTACGAACCAAAGCTTTTGGGGAAAGCGAATGTCTGTGTGGCAGCGAATGCAGTTCCAAGGGACAGTGAAAAGCAGCTACAGCATTCCGTGCTGGCAGCTTTCGTGTGGGAGAAATTGCTGGACGTTTCGAATTTGGCAGCCGGGCTCTGCGACAGACACATGCACAGTATTGCCACTTACCAAGAAAAGCTTTTGGGGAAAGCGAATGTCTGTGTGGCAGTGAATGCAGTTCCAAGGGACAGTGAAAACCAGCTACAGCATTCTGTGCTGGCAGCTTTCGTGTGGGAGAAATCGCTGGACGTTTCGAATTTGGCAGCCGTGCTCTGCAAGAGACACATACACAGTGTTGCCCCTTTACGAACCAAAGCTTTTGGGGAAAGCGAATGCCTGTGTGGCAGCGAATGCAGTTCCAAGGGACAGTGAAAACCAGCTACAGCATTCCGTGCTGGCAGCTTTCGTGTGGGAGAAATCGCTGGACGTTTCGAATTTGCAGCCGGGCTCTGCTAGACAGAGATACACAGTGTTGCCCCTTTACGAACCAAAGCTTTTGCAGAAAGCGAATGTCTGTGTGGCAGGGAATGCAGTTCCAAGGGACAGTGAAAACCAGCTACAGCATTCCGTGCTGGCAGCTTTCGTGTGGGAGAAATCGCTGGACGTTTCGAATTTGGCAGCGGGGCTCTGCGACAGACACATACACAGTATTGCCAGTTACCAAGAAAAGCTTTTGGGGAAAGCGAATGTCTGTGTGGCAGTGAATGCAGTTCCAAGGGACAGTGAAAACCAGCTACAGCATTCCGTGCTGGCAGCTTTCGTGTGGGAGAAATCGCTGGACGTTTCGAATTTGGCAGCTCGGCTCTGCGAGAGACACATACACAGTGTTGTCCCTTTACGAACCAAAGCTTTCGGGGAAAGCGAATGTCTGTGTGGCAGCGAATGCAGTTCCAAGGGACAGTGAAAGCCAGCTACAGCATTCCGTGCTGGCAGCTTTCGTGTGGGAGAAATCGCTGGACGTTTCGAATTTGCAGCCGGGGTCTGCTAGACAGAGATACAGAGTGTTGCCCCTTTACGAACCAAAGCTTTTGCAGAAAGCGAATGTCTGTGTGGCAGCGAATGCAGTTCCAAGGGACAGTGAAAACCAGCTACAGCATTCCGTGCTGGCAGCTTTCGTGTGGGAGAAATTGCTGGACGTTTCAAATTTGGAAGCCGGGCTCTGCGAGAGACACATACACAGTGTTGCCCCTTTACGAACTAAAGCTTTTGGGGCAAGCGAATGTCTGTGTGGCAGCGAATGCAGTTCCAAGGGACAGTGAAAACCAGCTACAGCATTCTGTGCTGGCAGCTTTCGTGTGGGAGAAATTGCTGGACGTTTCGAATTTGGCAGCGGGGCTCTGCGAGAGACACATACACAGTGTTGCCCCATTACCAAGAAAACCTTTGGGGAAAGCGAATGTCTGTGTGGCAGCGAATGCAGTTCCAAGGGACAGTGAAAACCAGCTACAGCATTCCGTGCTGGCAGCTTTCGTGTGGGCGCAATCGCTGGACGTTTCGAATTTGGCAGCGGGGCTCTGCGACAGACACATACACAGTGTTGCCCCTTACCAAGAAAAGCTTTTGGGGAAAGCGAATGTCTGTGTGGCAGCGAATGCAGTTCCAAGGGACAGTGAAAACCAGCTACAGCATTCCATGCTGGCAGCTTTCTTGTGGGAGAAATCGCTGGACGTTTCGAATTTGCAGCCGGGCTCTGCTAGACAGAGATACACAGCGTTGCCCCTTTACGAACCAAAGCCTTTGCAGAAAGCAAATGTCTGTGTGGCAGCGAATGCAGTTCCAAGGGACAGTGAAAACCAGCTAGAGCATTCCGTGCTGGCAGCTTTTGTGTGGGAGAAATCGCTGGACGTTTCGAATTTGGCAGCTGGGCTCTGCAAGAGACACATACACAGTGTTGCCCCTTTACGAACCAAAGCTTTCGGGGAAAGCGAATGTCTGTGTGGCAGCGAATGCAGTTCCAAGGGACAGTGAAAACCAGCTACAGCATTCCGTGCTGGCAGCTTTCGTGTGGGAGAAATCGCTGGACGTTTCAAATTTGGCAGCCGGGCTCTGCGAGAGACACATACACAGTGTTGCCCCTTTACGAACCAAAGCTTTCGGGGAAAGCGAATGTCTGTGTGGCAGCGAATGCAGTTCCAAGGGACAGTGAAAACCAGCTACAGCATTCCGTGCTGGCAGCTTTCGTGTGGCGCAATTGCTAGACGTTGAGAAATTGGCAGCCGGGCTCTGCGAGAGACACATACACAGTGTTGCCCCTTTACGAACCAAAGCTTTTGGGGCAAGCAAATGTCTGTGTGGCAGCGAATGCAGTTCCAAGGGACAGTGAAAAGCAGCTACAGCATTCCGTGCTGGCAGCTTTCGTGTGGGAGAAATTGCTGGACGTTTCGAATTTGGCAGCCGGGCTCTGCGAGAGACATATACACAGTGTTGGCCCATTACCAAGAAAACCTTTGGGGAAAGCGAATGTCTGTGTGGCAGCGAATGCAGTTCCAAGGGACAGTAAAACCAGCTACAGCATTCCGTGCTGGCAGCTTTCGTGTGGCGCAATTGCTAGACGTTGAGAAATTGGTAGCCGGGCTCTGCGAGAGACACATACACAGTGTTGCCCCTTTACGAACCAAAGCTTTTGGGGAAAGCGAATGCCTGTGTGGCAGCGAATGCAGTTCCAAGGTACAGTGAAAACCAGCTACAGCATTCCGTGCTGGCAGCTTTCGTGTGGTCGCAATCGCTGGGTGTTTCAAATTGGGTAGCCGGGTCTGCGAGAGAGAGATAAGCAGTGTTGCCCCATTAAGAACCAAAGCTTTTGGGGAAAGCGAATATCTGTGTGGTAGCGAATGCAGTTCCAAGGGACAGTGAAAACCAGTTACAGCATTAGGTGCTGGCAGCTTTCGTGTGGGCGCAGTCGCTGAACGTTGCGAATTTGGCAGCCGGGCTCTGCTAGACAGAGATACAAAGTGTTGCCCCTTTACGAAGCAAAGCTTTTGGGGAAAGCGAAAGCCTGTGTGGCAGCGAATGCAGTTCTAAGGTACAGTGAAAACCAGCTACAGCATTCCGTACTGGCAGCTCTCGTGTGGGCGCAATCGCTGGACATTTCGAATTTGGCAGCCGGGCTCTGCGAGAGACACATACACAGTGTTGCCCCATTACCATGAAAAACTTTAGGGGAAAGCGAATGTCTGTGTGGCAGCGAATGCAGTTCCAAGGGACAGTGAAAACCAGCTACAGCATTCCGTGCTGGCAGCTTTCGTGTGGGCGCAATCGCTGGACGTTTCGAATTTGGCAATCGGGCTCTGCGAGAGAGATACACAGTGTTGCCCCTTTACGAACCAAAGCTTTTGGGGAAAGTGAATGTCTGTGTGGCAGCGAATGCAGTTCCAAGGGACAGTGAAAACCAGCTACAGCGTTCCGTTCTGGCAGCTTTCGTGTGGGCGCAACAGCTGGACGTTTCAAATTTGGAAGCCAGGCTCTGCGAGAGACACATACACAGTGTTGCCCCTTTATGAACCAAAGCTTTTGGGGAAAGCGAATGTCTGTGTGGCAGCGAATGCAGTTCCAAGGGACAGTGAAAACCAGCTACAGCATTCCGTGCTGGCAGCTTTCGTGTGGGCGCAATCGCTGGACGTTTCGAATTTGGCAGCCGGGCTCTGCGAGAGAGAGATACACAGTGTTGCCCCTTTACGAAGCAAAGCTTTTGGGGAAAGCGAATGTCTGTGTGGCAGCGAATGCCGTTCCAAGGGACAGTGAAAACCAGCTACAGCATTCCGTGCTGGTAGCTTTCGTGTGGGCGCAATCGCTCGACTTTTCGAATTTGGCATCCGGGCTCTGCGAGGGAGAGAGATGCAGAGCATTGCCTGATTACTAGGGAAAGCTTTTGGGGAAAGCGAATGTCTGTGTGGCAGCGAATGCACTTCCAAGGGACAGTGAAAACCAGCTACAGCATTCCGTGCTGGCAGCTTTCGTGTGGGCGCAATCGCTGGACGTTTCAAATTTGGCAATCGGGCTCTGCAAGAGAGATACACACTGTTGCCCCTTTACGAACCAAAGCTTTTGGGGAAAGTGAATGTCTGTGTGGCAGCGAATGCAGTTCCAAGGGACAGTGAAAACCAGCTACAGCGTTCCATGCTGGCAGCTTTCGTGTGGGCGCAACAGCTGGACGTTTCAAATTTGGAAGCCGGGCTCTGCGAGAGACACATACACAGTGTTGCCCCTTTATGAACCAAAGCTTTTGGGGAAAGCGAATGCCTGTGTGGCAGCGAATGCAGTTCCAAGGGACAGTGAAAACCAGCCACAGCATTCCATGCTGGCAGCTTTCGTGTGGGCGCAGTCGCTGGAAGTTTCGAATTTGGCAGCTGGGCTCTGCGAGAGACACATACACAGTGTTGCCCCTTTACGAACCAAAGCTTTTGGGGAAAGCGAATGTCTGTGTGGCAGCGGATGCAGTTCCAAGGGACAGTGAAAACCAGCTACAGCATTCCGTGCTGGTAGCTTTCGTGTGGGCGCAATCGCTCGACGTTTCGAATTTGGCAGCCGGGCTCTGCGAGGGAGAGAGATACAGAGCGTTGCCCGATTACTAGGGAAAGCTTTTGGGGAAAGCGAATGTCTGTGTGGCAGCGAATGCAGTTCCAAGGGACAGTGAAAACCAGCTACAGCATTCTGTGCTGGTAGCTTTCGTGTGGGCGCAGTCGCTAGACGTTTCAAATTTGGCAGCCGGGCTCTGCGAGAGATACACAGTGTTGCCCCATTACGAACAAAAGCTTTTGGGGAAAGCGAATGTCTGTGTGGCAGCGAATGCAGTTCCAAGGGACAGTGAAAACCAGCTACAGCATTCCGTGCTGGCAGCTTTTGTGTTGGAGATATCGCTGGATGTTTCGAATTTGGCAGCTAGGCTCTGCTAGACAGAGATACACAGTGTTGCCCCATTACCAAGCAAAGCTTTTGGGGAAAGCGAGTGTCTGTGTGGCAGCGAATGCAGTTCCAAGGGACAGTGAATACCAGCTACAGCATAGCATGCTGGCAGCTTTGGTGTGGGCGCAATCACTGGATGTTTCGAATTTGGCAGCCGGGATCTGCTAGAGACACATACACAGTGTTGCCCCTTAATGAACCAAAGCTTTTGGGGAAAGCGAATGTCTGTGTGGCAGCGAATGCAGTTCCAAGGGACAGTGAAAACCAGCTACAGCATTCCGTTCTGGCAGCTTTTGTGTGGGCGCAATCGCTGGACGTTTCGAATTTGGCAGCCGGGCTCTGCTAGAGTGAGATACACAGTGTTGCCCCTTTACGAACCTAAGCTTTTGGGGAAAGCGAATGTCTGTGTGGCAGCGAATGCAGTTGCAAGGGACAGTGAAAACCAGCTACAGCATTCCGTGCTGGCAGCTTTCCTGTGGGCGCAGTCGCTGGATGTTTCGAATTTGGCAGCCGGGCTCTGCAAGAGTGAGATACACAGTGTTGCCCCTTTACGAACCAAAGATTTGGGGAAAGCGAATGTCTGTGTGGCAGTGAATGCAGTTCCAAGGGACAGTGAAAACCAGCTACAGCATTCCGTGCTGGCAGCTTTCGTGTTAGAGAAATCGCTGGATGTTTCGAATTTGGCAGCCGGGCTCTGCGAGAGACACATACACAGTGTTGCCCCTTTACGAACCAAAGCTTTTGGGGAAAGCGAATGTCTGTGTGGCAGCGAATGCAGTTCCAAGGGACAGTGAAAACCAGCTACAGCATTCCGTGCTGGCAGCTTTCGTGTGGGAGAAATCGCTGGATGTTTCGAATTTGGCAGCCGGGCTCTGCAAGAGTGAGATACACAGTGTTGCCCAACTACCAAGCAAAGCTTTTGTGGAAAGCGAATGTCTGTGTGGCAGCGAATGCAGTTCCAAGGGACAGTGAAAACCAGCTACAGCATTCCGTACTGGCAGCTTTCGTGCGGGTGCAATTGCTAGACGTTTCGAATTTGGCAGCCGGGCTCTGCAAGAGTGAGATACACAGTGTTGCCCCTTTACGAACCAAAGCTTTTGGGGAAAGCGAATGTCTGTGTGGCAGCGAATGCAGTTCCAAGGGACAGTGAAAACCAGCTACAGCATTCCGTGCTGCCAGCTTTCGTGTGGGCGCTATCGCTGGATGTTTCGAATTTGGCAGCCGGGCTCTGCGAGAGACACATTAACAGTGTTGCCCCTTTACAAACCAAAGCTTTCGGGGAAAGCGAATGCCTGTGTGGCAGCGAATGCAGTTCCAAGGGACAGTGAAAACCAGCTACAGCATTCCGTGCTGGCAACTTTCGTGTGGGAGAAATGGCTGGACGATTCGAATTTGGCAGTCGGGTTCTGCGAGAGAGAGATACACAGTGTTGCCCCTTTACGAAACAAATCTTTTGGGGAAAGCGAATGTCTGTGTGGCAGTGAATGCAGTTCCAAGGGACAGTGAAAACCAGGTACAGCATTCCGTGCTGGCAGCTTTCGTGTTGGAGAAATCGCTGGATGTTTCGAATATGGCAGCTGGGCTCTGCTAGACAGAGATACACAGTGTTGCCCCATTACCAAGCAAAGCTTTTGGGGAAAGCGAATGTCTGTGTGGCAGCGAATGCAGTTCCAAGGGACAGTGAATACCAGCTACAGCATTGTGTGCTGGCAGCTTTCGTGTGGGCGCAATCGCTGGACGTTTCGAATTTGGCAGCCGGGCTCTGCGAGAGAGAGATACACAGTGTTGCCCCATTACCAAGCAAAGCTTTTGGGGAAAGCGAATGTCTGTGTGGCAGCGAATGCAGTTCCAAGGGACAGTGAAAACCAGCTACAGCATTCCGTACTGGCAGCTTTCGTGTGGGCGCAATCGCTGGACGTTTCGAATTTGGCAGTCGGGTTCTGTGAGAGAGAGATACACAGTGTTGCGCCTTTACGAACCAAAGCTTTTGGGGAAAGCGAATGTCTGTGTGGCAGCGAATGCAGTTCCAAGGGACAGTGAAAACCAGCTACAGCATTCCGTGCTGGCATCTTTCGTGTGGGAGAAATGGCTTGACGTTTCGAATTTGGCAGCCCGGCTCTGCGAGAGACACATACACAGTGTTGCCCCTTTACGAACCAAAGCTTTTGGGGAAAGCGAATGTCTGTGTGGCAGCGAATGCAGTTCCAAGGGACAGTGAAAACCAGCTACAGCATTCCGTGCTGGCAGCTTTCGTGTGGGCGCAATCGCGTGACGTTTCGAATTTGGCAGCCGGGCTCTGCGAGATTGAGATACAGAGTGTTGCCCCTTTACGAACCAAAGCTTTTGGGGAAAGCGAATGTCTGTGTGGCAGCGAATGCAGTTCCAAGGGACAGTGAAAACCAGCTACAGCATTCCATGCTGGCTGCTTTTTTTGTGGGAGAAATCGCTGGATGTTTCGAATTTGGCAGCCGGGCTCTGCTAGACAGAGATACACAGTGTTGCACAATTACCAAGCAAAGCTTTTGGGGAAAGCGAATGCCTGTGTGGCAGCGAATGCAGTTCCAAGGGACAGTGAAAACCAGCTACAGCATTCCGTGCTGGCAGCTTTCGTGTGGGGGAAATCGCGTGACGTTTCGAATTTGGAAGCCGGGTTCTGCGAGAGACACATACACAGTGTTGCCCCTTTACGAACCAAAGCTTTTGGGGAAAGCGAATGTCTGTGAGGCAGCGAATGCAGTTCCAAGGGACAGTGAAAACCAGCTACAGAATTCCGTGCTGGCAGCTTTCGTGTGGCGAAATTGCTAGACGTTGAGAAATTGGCAGCCGGGCGCTGCGAGAGAGAGATACACATTATTGCCACTTACCAAGAAAAGCTTTTGGGGAAAGCGAATGCCTGTGTGGCAGCGAATGCAGTTCCAAGGGACAGTGAAAACCAGCTACAGCATTCCGTGCTGGCAGCTTTCGTGTGGGACAAATCGCTGGACGTTTCGAACTTGGCAGCCGGGCTCTGCGAGAGACACATACACAGTGTTGCCCCATTACCAAGAAAACCTTTGGGGAAAGCGAATGTCTGTGTGGCAGCGAATGCAGTTCAAAGGGACAGTGAAAACCAGCTACAGCATTCCGTGCTGGCAGCTTTCGTGTGGGAGAAATCGCTGGACGTATCGAATTTGACAGCCGGGCTCTGCTAGACAGAGATACACAGTGTTGCCCCTTTACGAACCAAAGTTTTTGCAGAAAGCGAATGTCTGTGTGGCAGCGAATGCAGTTCCAAGGGACAGTGAAAACCAGCTACAGCATTCCGTGCTGGCAGCTTTCGTGTGGGAGAAATCGCTGGACGTTTCGAATTTGGCAGCGGGGCTCTGCGACAGACACATACACAGTGTTGCCACTTACCAAGAAAAGCTATTGGGGAAAGCGAATGTCTGTGTGGCACCGAATGCAGTTCCAAGGGACAGTGAAAAGCAGCTACAGCATTCCGTGCTGGCAGCTTTCGTGTGGGAGAAATTGCTGGACGTTTCCAATTTGGCAGCCGGGCTCTGCGAGAGACACATACACAGTGTTGCCCCATTACCAAGAAAACCTTTGGGGAAAGCGAATGTCTGTGTGGCAGCGAATGCAGTTCCAAGGGACAGTGAAAACCAGCTACAGCATTCCGTGCTGGCATCTTTCGTGTGGGAGAAATCGCTGGACGTTTCGAATTTCACAGCCGGGCTCTGCAACAGTGAGATACACAGTGTTGCCCCTTTACGAACCAAAGCTTTTGGGGAAAGCGAATGTCTGTGTGGCAGCGAATGCAGTTCCAAGGGACAGTGAAAACCAGCTACAGCATTCCGTGGTGGTATCTTTCGTGTGGGAGAAATCGCTGGACGTTTCGAATTTGGCAGCGGGGCTCTGCGACAGACACATACACAATGTTGCCACTTACCAAAAAAAGCTTTTGGGGAAAGCGACTGTCTGTGTGGCAGCGAATGCAGTTCCAAGGGACAGTGAAAACCAGCTACAGCATTCCGTGCTGGCAGCTTTCGTGTGGGAGAAATCGCTGGACGTTTCGAATTTGCAGCCGGGGTCTGCTAGACAGAGATACAGAGTGTTGCCCCTTTACGAACCAAAGCTTTTGCAGAAAGCGAATGTCTGTGTGGCAGCGAATGCAGTTCCAAGGGACAGTGAAAACCAGCTACAGCATTCCGTGCTGGCAGCTTTCGTGTGGGAGAAATCGCTGGACGTTTCGAATTTGGCAGCCGGGCTCTGCGAGAGAGAGATACACATTATTGCCACTTACCAAGAAAAGCTTTTGGGGAAAGCGAATGTCTGTGTGGCAGTGAATGCAGTTCCAAGGGACAGTGAAAACCAGCTACAGCATTCCGTGCTGGCAGCTTTCGTGTGGGAGAAATCGCTGGACGTTTCGAATTTGACAGCCGGGCTCTGCAAGAGACACATACACAGTGTTGCCCCTTTACGAATCAAAGCTTTTGGGGAAAGCGAATGTCTGTGTGGCAGCGAATGCAGTTCCAAGGGACAGTGAAAACCAGCTACAGCTTTCTGTGCTGGTAGCTTTCGTGTGGGCGCAATCGCTGGACGTTTCAAATTTGGCAGCCGGGCTCTGCGAGAGACACATACACAGTGTTGCCCCTTTACGAACTAAAGCTTTTGGGGCAAGCGAATGTCTGTGTGGCAGCGAATGCAGTTCCAAGGGACAGTGAAAACCAGCTACAGCATTCCGTGCTGGCAGCTTTCGTGTGGGAGAAATTGCTGGACGTTTCGAATTTGGCAGCCGGGCTCTGCGAGAGACAGATACACAGTGTTGCCCCATTACCAAGAAAACCTTTGGGGAAAGCGAATGTCTGTGTGGCAGCGAATGCAGTTCCAAGGGACAGTGAAAACCAGCTACAGCATTCCGTGCTGGCAGCTTTCGATGGGAGAAATTGCTGGACGTTTCGAATTTGGCAATCGGGCTCTGCGAGAGAGATACACAGTGTTGCCCCTTTACGAACCAAAGCTTTTGGGGAAAGCGAATGTCTGTGTGGCAGCGAATGCAGTTCCAAGGGACAGTGAAAAGCAGCTACAGCATTCCGTGCTGGCAGCTTTCGTGTGGGAGAAATTGCTGGACGTTTCGAATTTCGCAGCCGGGCTCTGCGACAGACACATGCACAGTATTGCCACTTACCAAGAAAAGCTTTTGGGGAAAGCGAATGTCTGTGTGGCAGTGAATGCAGTTCCAAGGGACAGTGAAAACCAGCTACAGCATTCCGTGCTGGCAGCTTTCGTGTGGGAGAAATCGCTGGACGTTTCAAATTTGGCAGCCGTGCTCTGCAAGAGACACATACACAGTGTTGCCCCTTTACGAACCAAAGCTTTTGGGGAAAGCGAATGCCTGTGTGGCAGCGAATGCAGTTCCAAGGGACAGTGAAAACCAGCTACAGCATTCCGTGCTGGCAGCTTTCGTGTGGGAGAAATCGCTGGAAGTTTCGAATTTGGCAGCCGGGCTCTGCTAGACAGAGATACACAGTGTTGCCCCTTTACGAACCAAAGCTTTTGGGGAAAGCGAATGTCTGTGTGGCAGCGAATGCAGTTCCAAGGGACAGTGAAAACCAGCTACAGCATTCCGTGCTGGCAGCTTTCGTGTGGGAGAAATCGCTGGACGTTTCGAATTTGGCAGCGGGGCTCTGCGACAGACACATACAGAATGTTGCCACTTACCAAGAAAAGCTTTTGGGGAAAGCGAATGTCTGTGTGGCAGCGAATGCAGTTCCAAGGGACAGTGAAAACCAGCTACAGCATTCTGTGCTGGTAGCTTTCGTGTGGGCGCAATCGCTGGACGTTTCAAATTTGGCAGCCGGGCTCTGCGAGAGACACATACACAGTGTTGCCCCTTTACGAACCAAAGCTTTCGGGGAAAGCGAATGTCTGTGTGGCAGCGAATGCAGTTCCAAGTGACAGTGAAAACCAGCTACAGCATTCCGTGCTGGCAGCTTTCGTGTGGCGCAATTGCTAGACGTTGAGAAATTGGCAGCCGGGCTCTGCGAGAGACACATACAGAGTGTTGCCCCTTTACGAACCAAAGCTTTTGGGGCAAGCGAATGTCTGTGTGGCAGCGAATGCAGTTCCAAGGGACAGTGAAAAGCAGCTACAGCATTCCGTGCTGGCAGCTTTCGTGTGGGAGAAATCGCTGAATGTTTCGAATTTGGCAGCGGGGCTCTGCGACAGGCACATACACAGTGTTGCCACTTACCAAGAAAAGCTTTTGGGGAAAGCGAATGTCTGTGTGGCAGCGAATGCAGTTCCAAGCGACAGTGAAAACCAGCTACAGCATTCCGTGCTGGCAGCTTTCTTGTGGGAGAAATCGCTGGACGTTTCGAATTTGCAGCCGGGCTCTGCTAGACAGAGATACACAGTGTTGCCCCTTTACGAACCAAAGCCTTTGCAGAAAGCAAATGTCTGTGTGGCAGCGAATGCAGTTCCAAGGGACAGTGAAAACCAGCTAGAGCATTCCGTGCTGGCAGCTTTCGTGTGGGAGAAATCGCTGGACGTTTCGAATTTGGCAGCTGGGCTCTGGAAGAGACACATACACAGTGTTGCCCCTTTACGAACCAAACCTTTCGGGGAAAGCGAATGTCTGTGTGGCAGCGAATGCAGTTCCAAGGGACAGTGAAAACCAGCTACAGCATTCCGTGCTGGCAGCTTTCGTGTGGGAGAAATCGCTGGACGTTACGAATTTGGCAGCCGGGCTCTGCGACAGACACATGCACAGTATTGCCACTTACCAAGAAAAGCTTTTGGGGAAAGCGAATGTCTGTGTGGCAGTGAATGCAGTTCCAAGGGACAGTGAAAACCAGCTACAGCATTCCGTGCTGGCAGCTTTCGTGTGGGAGAAATCGCTGGACGTTTAGAATTTGGCATCCGGGCTCTGCAAGAGACACATACACAGTGTTGCCCCTTTACGAACCAAAGCTTTTGGGGCAAGCGAATGTCTGTGTGGCAGCGAATGCAGTTCCAAGGGACAGTAAAACCAGCTACAGCATTCCGTGCTGGCAGCTTTCGTGTGGGAGAAATCGCTGGACGTTTCGAATTTGGCAGCGGGGCTCTGCGACACACACATACACAGTGTTGCCACTTACCAAGAAAAGCTTTTGGGGCAAGCGAATGTCTGTGTGGCAGCGAATGCAGTTCCAAGGGACAGTGAAAAGCAGCTACAGCATTCGGTGCTGGCAGCTTTCGTGTGGGAGAAATTGCTGGACGTTTCGAATTTGGCAGCTGGGCTCTGCGAGTGACACATACACAGTGTTGGCCCATTACCAAGAAAACCTTTGGGGAAAGCGAATGTCTGTGTGGCAGCGAATGCAGTTCCAAGGGACAGTGAAAACCAGCTACAGCATTCCGTGCTGGCAGCTTTCGTGTGGGAGAAATCGCTGGACGTTTGGAATTTGGCAGCCGGGCTCTGCGAGAGAGAGATAAACATTATTGCCACTTACCAAGAAAACCTTTGGGGAAAGCGAATGTCTGTGTGGCAGCGAATGCAGTTCCAAGGGACAGTGAAAACCAGCTACAGCATTCCGTGCTGGCAGCTTTCGATGGGAGAAATTGCTGGACGTTTCAAATTTGGCAATCGGGCTCTGCGAGAGAGATACACAGTGTTGCCCCTTTACGAACCAAAGCTTTTGGGGAAAGCGAATGTCTGTGTGGCAGCGAATGCAGTTCCAAGGGACAGTGAAAAGCAGCTACAGCATTCCGTGCTGGCAGCTTTCGTGTGGGAGAAATTGCTGGACGTTTCGAATTTGGCAGCCGGGCTCTGCGACAGACACATGCACAGTATTGCCACTTACCAAGAAAAGCTTTTGGGGAAAGCGAATGTCTGTGTGGCAGTGAATGCAGTTCCAAGGGACAGTGAAAACCAGCTACAGCATTCCGTGCTGGCAGCTTTCGTGTGGGAGAAATCGCTGGACGTTTCGAATTTGGCAGCCGTGCTCTGCAAGAGACACATACACAGTGTTGCCCCTTTACGAACCAAAGCTTTTGGGGAAAGCGAATGCCTGTGTGGCAGCGAATGCAGTTCCAAGGGACAGTGAAAACCAGCTACAGCATTCCGTGCTGGCAGCTTTCGTGTGGGAGAAATCGCTGGAAGTTTCGAATTTGGCAGCCGGGCTCTGCTAGACAGAGATACACAGTGTTGCCCCTTTACGAACCAAAGCTTTTGGGGAAAGCGAATGTCTGTGTGGCAGCGAATGCAGTTCCAAGGGACAGTGAAAACCAGCTACAGCATTCCGTGCTGGCAGCTTTCGTGTGGGAGAAATCGCTGGACGTTTCGAATTTGGCAGCGGGGCTCTGCGACAGACACATACAGAATGTTGCCACTTACCAAGAAAAGCTTTTGGGGAAAGCGAATGTCTGTGTGGCAGCGAATGCAGTTCCAAGGGACAGTGAAAACCAGCTACAGCATTCCGTGCTGGCAGCTTTCTTGTGGGAGAAATCGCTGGACGTTTCGAATTTGCAGCCGGGCTCTGCTAGACAGAGATACACAGTGTTGCCCCTTTACGAACCAAAGCTTTTGCAGAAAGCGAATGTCTGTGTGGCAGGGAATGCAGTTCCAAGGGACAGTGAAAACCAGCTACAGCATTCCGTGCTGGCAGCTTTCGTGTGGGAGAAATCGCTGGACGTTTCGAATTTGGCAGCGGGGCTCTGCGACAGACACATACACAGTATTGCCACTTACCAAGAAAAGCTTTTGGGGAAAGCGAATGTCTGTGTGGCAGTGAATGCAGTTCCAAGGGACAGTGAAAACCAGCTACAGCATTCCGTGCTGGCAGCTTTCGTGTGGGAGAAATCGCTGGACGTTTCGAATTTGACAGCTGGGCTCTGCGAGAGACACATACACAGTGTTGTCCCTTTACGAACCAAAGCTTTCGGGGAAAGCGAATGTCTGTGTGGCAGCGAATGCAGTTCCAAGGGACAGTGAAAGCCAGCTACAGCATTCCGTGCTGGCAGCTTTCGTGTGGGAGAAATCGCTGGACGTTTCGAATTTGCAGCCGGGGTCTGCTAGACAGAGATACAGAGTGTTGCCCCTTTACGAACCAAAGCTTTTGCAGAAAGCGAATGTCTGTGTGGCAGCGAATGCAGTTCCAAGGGACAGTGAAAACCAGCTACAGCATTCCGTGCTGGCAGCTTTCGTGTGGGAGAAATCGCTGGACGTTTCAAATTTGGCAGCCGGGCTCTGCGAGAGACACATACACAGTGTTGCCCCTTTACGAACTAAAGCTTTTGGGGCAAGCGAATGTCTGTGTGGCAGCGAATGCAGTTCCAAGGGACAGTGAAAACCAGCTACAGCATTCCGTGCTGGCAGCTTTCGTGTGGGAGAAATTGCTGGACGTTTCGAATTTGGCAGCGGGGCTCTGCGAAAGACACATACACAGTGTTGCCCCATTACCAAGAAAACCTTTGGGGAAAGCGAATGTCTGTGTGGCAGCGAATGCAGTTCCAAGGGACAGTGAAAACCAGCTACAGCATTCCGTGCTGGCAGCTTTCGTGTGGGCGCAATCGCTGGACGTTTCGAATTTGGCAGCGGGGCTCTGCGACAGACACATACACAGTGTTGCCACTTACCAAGAAAAGCTTTTGGGGAAAGCGAATGTCTGTGTGGCAGCGAATGCAGTTCCAAGGGACAGTGAAAACCAGCTACAGCATTCCGTGCTGGCAGCTTTCTTGTGGGAGAAATCGCTGGACGTTTCGAATTTGCAGCCGGGCTCTGCTAGACAGAGATACACAGCGTTGCCCCTTTACGAACCAAAGCCTTTGCAGAAAGCAAATGTCTGTGTGGCAGCGAATGCAGTTCCAAGGGACAGTGAAAACCAGCTAGAGCATTCCGTGCTGGCAGCTTTTGTGTGGGAGAAATCGCTGGACGTTTCGAATTTGGCAGCTGGGCTCTGCAAGAGACACATACACAGTGTTGCCCCTTTACGAACCAAAGCTTTCGGGGAAAGCGAATGTCTGTGTGGCAGCGAATGCAGTTCCAAGGGACAGTGAAAACCAGCTACAGCATTCCGTGCTGGCAGCTTTCGTGTGGGAGAAATCGCTGGACGTTTCAAATTTGGCAGCCGGGCTCTGCGAGAGACACATACACAGTGTTGCCCCTTTACGAACCAAAGCTTTCGGGGAAAGCGAATGTCTGTGTGGCAGCGAATGCAGTTCCAAGGGACAGTGAAAACCAGCTACAGCATTCCGTGCTGGCAGCTTTCGTGTGGCGCAATTGCTAGACGTTGAGAAATTGGCAGCCGGGCTCTGCGAGAGACACATACACAGTGTTGCCCCTTTACGAACCAAAGCTTTTGGGGCAAGCAAATGTCTGTGTGGCAGCGAATGCAGTTCCAAGGGACAGTGAAAAGCAGCTACAGCATTCCGTGCTGGCAGCTTTCGTGTGGGAGAAATTGCTGGACGTTTCGAATTCGGCAGCCGGGCTCTGCGAGAGACATATACACAGTGTTGGCCCATTACCAAGAAAACCTTTGGGGAAAGCGAATGTCTGTGTGGCAGCGAATGCAGTTCCAAGGGACAGTAAAACCAGCTACAGCATTCCGTGCTGGCAGCTTTCGTGTGGGAGAAATCGCTGGAAGTTTCGAATTTGGCAGCCGGGCTCTGCTAGACAGAGATACACAGTGTTGCCCCTTTACGAACCAAAGCTTTTGCAGAAAGCGAATGTCTGTGTGGCAGCGAATGCAGTTCCAAGGGACAGTGAAAACCAGCTACAGCATTCCGTGCTGGCAGCTTTCGTGTGGCGCAATTGCTAGACGTTGAGAAATTGGCAGCCGGGCTCTGCGAGAGACACATACACAGTTTTGCCCCTTTACGAACCAAAGCTTTTGGGGAAAGCGAATGTCTGTGTGGCAGCGAATGCAGTTCCAAGGGACAGTGAAAAGCAGCTACAGCATTCCGTGCTGGCAGCTTTCGTGTGGGAGAAATTGCTGGACGTTTCGAATTTGGCAGCCGGGCTCTGCGAGAGACACATACACAGTGTTGGCCCATTACCAAGAAAACCTTTGGGGAAAGCGAATGTCTGTGTGGCAGCGAATGCAGTTCCAAGGGACAGTGAAAACCAGCTACAGCATTCCGTGCTGGCAGCTTTCGTGTGGGAGAAATCGATGGACGTTTGGAATTTGGCAGCCGGGCTCTGCGAGAGAGAGATACACATTATTGCCACTTACCAAGAAAAGCTTTTGGGGAAAGCGAATGTCTGTGTGGCAGTGAATGCAGTTCCAAGGGACAGTGAAAACCAGTTACAGCATTCCGTGCTGGCAGCTTTCGTGTGGGAGAAATCGCTGGACATTTCGAATTTGGCAGCCGGGCTCTGCGAGAGACAGATACACAGTGTTGCCCCATTACCAAGAAAACCTTTGGGGAAAGCGAATGTCTGTGTGGCAGCGAATGCAGTTCCAAGGGACAGTGAAAACCAGCTACAGCATTCCGTGCTGGCAGCTTTCGATGGGAGAAATCGCTGGACGTTTCGAATTTCGCAGCCGGGCTCTGCTAGACAGAGATACACAGTGTTGCCCCTTTACGAACCAAAGCTTTTGGGGAAAGCGAATGTCTGTGTGGCAGCGAATGCAGTTCCAAGGGACAGTGAAAACCAGCTACAGCATTCCGTGCTGGCAGCTTTCGTGTGGGAGAAATCACTGGACGTTTCGAATTTGGCAGCGGGGCTCTGCGACAGACACATACACAGTGTTGCCAATTACCAAGAAAAGCTTTTGGGGAAAGCGAATGTCTGTGTGGCAGCGAATGCAGTTCCAAGGGACAGTGAAAACCAGCTACAGCATTCCGTGCTGGCAGCTTTCGTGTGGGAGAAATCGCTGGACGTTTCGAATTTGGCATCCGGGCTCTGCAAGAGACACATACACAGTGTTGCTCCTTTACGAACCAAAGCTTTTGGGGAAAGCGAATGCCTGTGTGGCAGCGAATGCAGTTCCAAGGGACAGTGAAAACCAGCTACAGCATTCTGTGCTGGTAGCTTTCGTGTTGGCGCAATCGCTGGACGTTTCAAATTTGGCAGCCGGGCTCTGCGAGAGACACATACACAGTGTTGCCCCTTTACGAACCAAAGCTTTAGGGGAAAGCGAATGTCTGTGTGGCAGCGAATGCAGTTCCAAGGGACAGTGAAAACCAGCTACAGCATTCCGTGCTGGCAGCTTTCGTGTGGCGCAATTGCTAGACGTTGAGAAATTGGCAGCCGGGCTCTGCGAGAGACACATACACAGTTTTGCACCTTTACGAACCAAAGCTTTTGGGGAAAGCGAATGTCTGTGTGGCAGCGAATGCAGTTCCAAGGGACAGTGAAAAGCAGCTACAGCATTCCGTGCTGGCAGCTTTCGTGTGGGAGAAATTGCTGGACGTTTCGAATTTGGCAGCCGGGCTCTGCGACAGACACATGCACAGTATTGCCACTTACCAAGAAAAGCTTTTGGGGAAAGCGAATGTCTGTGTGGCAGCGAATGCAGTTCCAAGGGACAGTGAAAACCAGCTACAGCATTCCGTGCTGGCAGCTTTCGTGTGGGAGAAATCGCTGGACGTTTCGAATTTGGCAGCCTTGCTCTGCAAGAGACACATACACAGTGTTGCCCCTTTACGAACCAAAGCTTTTGGGGAAAGCGAATGCCTGTGTGGCAGCGAATGCAGTTCCAAGGGACAGTGAAAACCAGCTACAGCATTCTGTGCTGGTAGCTTTCGTGTGGGCGCAATCGCTGGACGTTTCAAATTTGGCAGCCGGGCTCTGCGAGAGACACATACACAGTGTTGCCCCTTTACGAACCAAAGCTTTCGGGGAAAGCGAATGTCTGTGTGGCAGCGAATGCAGTTCCAAGGGACAGTGAAAACCAGCTACAGCATTCCGTGCTGGCAGCTTTCGTGTGGCGCAATTGCTAGACGTTGAGAAATTGGCAGCCAGGCTCTGCGAGAGACACATACACAGTTTTGCCCCTTTACGAACCAAAGCTTTTGGGGCAAGCGAATGTCTGTGTGGCAGCGAATGCAGTTCCAAGGGACAGTGAAAAGAAGCTACAGCATTCCGTGTTGGCAGCTTTCGTGTGGGAGAAATTGCTGGACGTTTCGAATTTGGCAGCCGGGCTCTGCGAGAGACACATACACAGTGTTGGCACATTACCAAGAAAACCTTTGGGGAAAGCGAATGTCTGTGTGGCAGCGAATGCAGTTCCAAGGGACAGTAAAACCAGCTACAGCACTCCGTGCTGGCAGCTTTCGTGTGGGAGAAATCGCTGGAAGTTTCGAATTTGGCAGCCGGGCTCTGCTAGACAGAGATACACAGTGTTGCCCCATTACCAAGAAAAGCTTTTGGGGAAAGCGAATGTCTGTGTGGCAGCGAATGCAGTTCCAAGGGACAGTGAAAACCAGCTACAGCATTCCGTGCTGGCAGCTTTCGTGTCGGAGAAATCGCTGGACGTTTCGAATTTGGCAGCGGGGCTCTGCGACAGACACATACACAATGTTGCCACTTACCAAGAAAAGCTTTTGGGGAAAGCGAATGTCTGTGTGGCAGCGAATGCAGTTCCAAGGGACAGTGAAAACCAGCTACAGCATTCCGTGCTGGCAGCTTTCTTGTGGGAGAAATCGCTGGACGTTTCGAATTTGCAGCCGGGCTCTGCTAGACAGAGATACACAGTGTTGCCCCTTTACGAACCAAAGCTTTTGCAGAAAGCGAATGTCTGTGTGGCAGGGAATGCAGTTCCAAGGGACAGTGAAAACCAGCTACAGCATTCCGTGCTGGCAGCTTTCGTGTGGGAGAAATCGCTGGACGTTTCGAATTTGACAGCGGGGCTCTGCGACAGACACATACACAGTATTGCCACTTACCAAGAAAAGCTTTTGGGGAAAGCAATGTCTGTGTGGCAGCGAATGCAGTTCCAAGGGACAGTGAAAACCAGCTACAGCATTCCGTGCTGGCAGCTTTCGTGTGGGAGAAATCGCTGGACGTTTCGAATTTGGCATCCGGGCTCTGCAAGAGACACATACACAGTGTTGCTCCTTTACGAACCAAAGCTTTTGGGGAAAGCGAATGCCTGTGTGGCAGCGAATGCAGTTCCAAGGGACAGTGAAAACCAGCTACAGCATTCTGTGCTGGTAGCTTTCGTGTGGGCGCAATCGCTGGACGTTTCAAATTTGGCAGCCGGGCTCTGCGAGAGACACATACACAGTGTTGCCCCTTTACGAACCAAAGCTTTCGGGGAAAGCGAATGTCTGTGTGGCAGCGAATGCAGTTCCAAGGGACAGTGAAAACCAGCTACAGCATTCCGTGCTGGCAGCTTTCGTGTGGCGCAATTGCTAGACGTTGAGAAATTGGCAGCCGGGCTCTGCGAGAGACACATACACAGTTTTGCCCCTTTACGAACCAAAGCTTTTGGGGCAAGCGAATGTCTGTGTGGCAGTGAATGCAGTTCCAAGGGACAGTGAAAAGAAGCTACAGCATTCCGTGCTGGCAGCTTTCGTGTGGGAGAAATTGCTGGACGTTTCGAATTTGGCAGCCGGGCTCTGCGAGAGACACATACACAGTGTTGGCCCATTACCAAGAAAACCTTTGGGGAAAGCGAATGTCTGTGTGGCAGCGAATGCAGTTCCAAGGGACAGTAAACCCAGCTACAGCATTCCGTGCTGGCAGCTTTCGTGTGGGAGAAATCGCTGGAAGTTTCGAATTTGGCAGCCGGGCTCTTCTAGACAGAGATACCCAGTGTTGCCCCATTACCAAGAAAAGCTTTTGGGGAAAGCGAATGTCTGTGTGGCAGCGAATGCAGTTCCAAGGGACAGTGAAAACCAGCTACAGCATTCCGTGCTGGCAGCTTTCGTGTGGGAGAAATCGCTGGACGTTTCGAATTTGGCAGCGGGGCTCTGCGACAGACACATACACAATGTTGCCACTTACCAAGAAAAGCTTTTGGGGAAAGCGAATGTCTGTGTGGCAGCGAATGCAGTTCCAAGGGACAGTGAAAACCAGCTACAGCAATCCGTGCTGGCAGCTTTCTTGTGGGAGAAATCGCTGGACGTTTCGAATTTGCAGCCGGGCTCTGCTAGACAGAGATACACAGTGTTGCCCCTTTACGAACCAAAGCTTTTGCAGAAAGCGAATGTCTGTGTGGCAGGGAATGCAGTTCCAAGGGACAGTGAAAACCAGCTACAGCATTCCGTGCTGGCAGCTTTCGTGTGGGAGAAATCGCTGGACGTTTCGAATTTGGCAGCGGGGCTCTGCGACAGACACATACACAGTATTGCCACTTACCAAGAAAAGCTTTTGGGGAAAGCGAATGTCTGTGTGGCAGTGAATGCAGTTCCAAGGGACAGTGAAAACCAGCTACAGCATTCCGTGCTGGCAGCTTTCGTGTGGGAGAAATCGCTGGACGTTTCGAATTTGGCAGCCGGGCTCTGCAAGAGACACATACACAGTGTTGCCCCTTTACGAATCAAAGCTTTTGGGGAAAGCGAATGTCTGTGTGGCAGCGAATGCAGTTCCAAGGGACAGTGAAAACCAGCTACAGCATTCCGTGCTGGCAGCTTTCGTGTGGGAGAAATCGCTGGACGTTTCGAATTTGGCAGCCAGGCTCTGCTAGACAGAGATACACAGTGTTGCCCCTTTACGAACCAAAGCTTTTGCAGAAAGCGAATGTCTGTGTGGCAGCGAATGCAGTTCCAAGGGACAGTGAAAACCAGCTACAGCATTCCGTGCTGGCAGCTTTCGTGTGGGAGAAATCGCTGGACGTTTCGAATTTGGCAGCGGGGCTCTGCGACAGACACATACACAGTGTTGCCACTTACCAAGAAAAGCTTTTGGGGAAAGCGAATGTCTGTGTGGCAGCGAATGCAGTTCCAAGGGACAGTGAAAACCAGCTACAGCATTCCGTGCTGGCAGCTTTCTTGTGGGAGAAATCGCTGGACGTTTCGAATTTGCAGCCGGGCTCTGCTACACAGAGATACACAGTGTTGCCCCTTTACGAACCAAAGCCTTTGCAGAAAGCAAATGTCTGTGTGGCAGCGAATGCAGTTCCAAGGGACAGTGAAAACCAGCTAGAGCATTCCGTGCTGGCAGCTTTCGTGTGGGAGAAATCGCTGGACGTTTCGAATTTGGCAGCTGGGCTCTGCAAGAGACACATACACAGTGTTGCCCCTTTACGAACCAAAGCTTTCGGGGAAAGCGAATGTCTGTGTGGCAGCGAATGCAGTTCCAAGGGACAGTGAAAACCAGCTACAGCATTCCGTGCTGGCAGCTTTCGTGTGGCGCAATTGCTAGACGTTGAGAAATTGGCAGCCGGGCTCTGCGAGAGACACATACACAGTGTTGCCCCTTTACGAACCAAAGCTTTTGGGGCAAGCGAATGTCTGTGTGGCAGCGAATGCAGTTCCAAGGGACAGTGAAAAGCAGCTACAGCATTCCGTGCTGGCAGCTTTCGTGTGGGAGAAATTGCTGGATGTTTCGAATTTGGCAGCCGGGCTCTGCGAGAGACACATACACAGTGTTGGCCCATTACCAAGAAAACCTTTGGGGAAAGCGAATGTCTGTGTGGCAGCGAATGCAGTTCCAAGGGACAGTAAAACCAGTTACAGCATTCCGTGCTGGTAGCTTTCGTGTGGGAGAAATCGCTGGAAGTTTCGAATTTGGCAGCCGGGCTCTGCTAGACAGAGATACACAGTGTTGCCCCTTTACGAACCAAAGCTTTTGCAGAAAGCGAATGTCTGTGTGGCAGCGAATGCAGTTCCAAGGGACAGTGAAAACCAGCTACAGCATTCCGTGCTGGCAGCTTTCGTGTGGGAGAAATCGCTGGACGTTTCGAATTTGGCAGCGGGGCTCTGCGACAGACACATACACAATGTTGCCACTTACCAAGAAAAGCTTTTGGGGAAAGCGAATATCTGTGTGGCAGCGAGTGCAGTTCCAAGGGACAGTGAAAACCAGCTACAGCATTCCGTGCTGGCAGCTTTCGTGTGGGAGAAATCGCTGGACGTTTCGAATTTGCAGCCGGGCTCTGCTAGACAGAGATACACAGTGTTGCCCCTTTACGAACCAAAGCTTTTGGAGAAAGCGAATGTCTGTGTGGCAGGGAATGCAGTTCCAAGGGACAGTGAAAACCAGCTACAGCATTCCGTGCTGGCAGCTTTCGTGTTGGAGAAATCGCTGGACGTTTCGAATTTGGCAGCGGGGCTCTGCGACAGACACATACACAATATTGCCACTTAGCAAGAAAAGCTTTTGGGGAAAGCGAATGTCTGTGTGGCAGTGAATGCAGTTCCAAGGGACAGTGAAAACCAGCTACAGCATTCCGTGCTGGCAGCTTTCGTGTGGGAGAAATCGCTGGACGTTTCGAATTTGGCAGCTGGGCTCTGCGAGAGACACATACACAGTGTTGCCCCTTTACGAACCAAAGCTTTTGCAGAAAGCGAATGTCTGTGTGGCAGCGAATGCAGTTCCAAGGGACAGTGAAAACCAGCTACAGCATTCCGTGCTGGCAGCTTTCGTGTGGGAGAAATCGCTGGACGTTTAGAACTTGCAGCGGGGGTCTGTTAGACAGAGATACAGAGTGTTGCCCCTTTACGAACCAAAGCTTTTGCAGAAAGCGAATGTCTGTGTGGCAGCGAATGCAGTTCCAAGGGACAGTGAAAACCAGCTACAGCATTCCGTGCTGGCAGCTTTCGTGTGGGAGAAATCGCTGGACGTTTCGAATTTGGCAGCCGGGCTCTGCGAGAGAGAGATATACATTATTGCCACTTACCAAGAAAAGCTTTTGGGGAAAGCGAATGTCTGTGTGGCAGTGAATGCAGTTCCAAGGGACAGTGAAAACCACCTACAGCATTCCGTGCTGGCAGCTTTCGTGTGGGAGAAATCGCTGGACGTTTCCAATTTGACAGCCGGGCTCTGCAAGAGACACATACACAGTGTTGCCCCATTACCAAGAAAACCTTTTGGGAAAGCGAATGTCTGTGTGGCAGCGAATGCAGTTCCAAGGGACAGTGAAAACCAGCTACAGCATTCCGTGCTGGCAGCTTTCGTGTGGGAGAAATCGCTGGACGTTTCGAATTTGGCAGCCGGGCTCTGCTAGACAGAGATACACAGTGTTGCCCCTTTACGAACCAAAGCTTTTGGGGAAAGCGAATGTCTGTGTGGCAGCGAATGCAGTTCCAAGGGACAGTGAAAACCAGCTACAGCATTCCGTGCTGCCAGCTTTCGTGTGGGAGAAATCACTGCACGTTTCGAATTTGGCAGCGGGGCTCTGCGACAGACACATACACAGTGTTGCCACTTACCAAGAAAAGCTTTTGGGGAAAGCGAATGTCTGTGTGGCAGCGAATGCAGTTCCAAGGGACAGTGAAAACCAGCTACAGCATTCCGTGCTGGCAGCTTTCATGTGGGCGCAATCGCTGGACGTTTCGAATTTGGCAGCCGGGCTCTGCTAGACAGAGATACACAGTGGTGGCTCTTTACGAACCAAAGCTTTTGCAGAAAGCGAATGTCTGTGTGGCAGCGAATGCAGTTCCAAGGGACAGTGAAAACCAGCTACAGCATTCCGTGCTGGCAGCTTTCGTGTGGGAGAAATCGCTGGACGTTTCGAAGTTGGCAGCCGGGCTCTGCGAGAGAGAGATACACATTATTGCCACTTACCAAGAAAAGCTTTTGGGGAAAGCGAATGTCTGTGTGGCAGTGAATGCAGTTCCAAGGGACAGTGAAAACCACCTACAGCATTCCGTGCTGGCAGCTTTCGTGTGGGAGAAATCGCTGGACGTTTCGAATTTGACAGCCGGGCTCTGCAAGAGACACATACACAGTGTTGCCCCTTTACGAATCAAAGCTTTTGGGGAAAGCGAATGTCTGTGTGGCAGCGAATGCAGTTCCAAGGGACAGTGAAAACCAGCTACAGCATTCCGTGCTGGCAGCTTCTGTGTGGGAGAAATCGCTGGACGTTTCGAATTTGGCAGCCAGGCTCTGCTAGACAGAGATACACAGTGTTGCCCCTTTACGAACCAAAGCTTTTGCAGAAAGCGAATGTCTGTGTGGCAGCGAATGCAGTTCCAAGGGACAGTGAAAACCAGCTACAGCATTCCGTGCTGGCAGCTTTCGTGTGGGAGAAATCGCTGGACGTTTCGAATTTGGCAGCGGGGCTCTGCGACAGACACATACACAGTGTTGCCACTTACCAAGAAAAGCTTTTGGGGAAAGCGAATGTCTGTGTGGCAGCGAATGCAGTTCCAAGGGACAGTGAAAACCAGCTACAGCATTCCGTGCTGGCAGCTTTCGTGTGGGAGAAATCGCTGGACGTTTCGAATTTGCAGCCGGGCTCTGCTAGACAGAGATACACAGTGTTGCCCCTTTACGAACCAAAGTCTTTGCAGAAAGCAAATGTCTGTGTGGCAGCGAATGCAGTTCCAAGGGACAGTGAAAACCAGCTAGAGCATTCCGTGCTGGCAGCTTTCGTGTGGGAGAAATCGCTGGACGTTTCGAATTTGGCAGCTGGGCTCTGCAAGAGACACATACACAGTGTTGCCCCTTTACGAACCAAAGCTTTCGGGGAAAGCGAATGTCTGTGTGGCAGCGAATGCAGTTCCAAGGGACAGTGAAAACCAGCTACAGCATTCCGTGCTGGCAGCTTTCGTGTGGGAGAAATCGCTGGATGTTACGAATTTGGCAGCCGGGCTCTGCGACAGACACATGCACAGTATTGCCACTTACCAAGAAAAGCTTTTGGGGAAAGCGAATGTCTGTGTGGCAGTGAATGCAGTTCCAAGGGACAGTGAAAACCAGCTACAGCATTCCATGCTGGCAGCTTTCGTGTGGGAGAAACCGCTAGACGTTTCGAATTTGGCAGCCGGGCTCTGCGAGAGTGAGATACACAGTGTTGCCCCTTTACGAAGCAAAGCTTTTGGGGAAAGCGAATGTCTGTGTGGCAGCGAATGCAGTTCCAAGGGACAGTGAAAACCAGCTACAGCATTCCGTGCTGGCAGCTTCCGTATGAGCGCAGTCGCTGAAAGTTTCGAATTTGGCAGCTGGGCTCTGCGAGAGACAGATACACAGTGTTGCCCCTTTATGAACCAAAGCTTTTGGGGAAAGCGAATGCCTGTGTGGCAGCGAATGCAGTTCCAAGGGACAGTGAAAACCAGCTACAGCATTCCGTGCTGGCAGCTTTCGTGTGGGCGCAATCGCTGGATGTTTCGAATTTGGCAGCTGGGCTCTGCGAGAGACACATACACAGTGTTGCCCCTTTACGAAGCAAAGCTTTTGGGGAAAGCGAATGTCTGTGTGGCAGTAAATGCAGTTCGAAGGGACAGTGAAAACCAGCTACAGCATTCCGTGCTGGCAGCTTTCGTGTGGGCGCAATCGCTGGACGTTTCAAATTTGGCAGCCGGGCTCTGCGAGAGACACATACACATTGTTGCCCCTTTACGAACCAAAACTTTTGGGGAAAGCGAATGTCTGTGTGGCAGCGAATGCAGTTCCAAGGGACAGTGAAAACCAGCTACAGCATTCCCTACTGGCAGCTTTCGTGTGGGCGCAATCGCTGGACGTTTCGAATTTGGCAGCCGGGCTCTGCAAGAGTGAGATACACAGTGTTGCCCCATTACCAAGAAAAGCTTTTGGGGAAAGCGAATGTCTGTGTGGCAGCGAATGCAGTTCCAAGGGACAGTGAAAACCAGCTACAGCATTCCGTGCTGGCAGCTGTCGTGTGGGCGCAATCGCTGGACGTTTCGAATTTGGCAGTCGGGCTCTGCGAGAGAGATACACAATGTTGCCCCTTTACGAACCAAAGCTTTTGGGGAAAGCGAATGTCTGTGTGGCAGCGAATGCAGTTCCAAGGGACAGTAAAAAGCAGTTACAGCATTAGGTGCTGGCAGCTTTCGTGTGGGCGCTATCGCTGGATGTTTCAAATTTGGAAGCCGGGCTCTGCGAGAGACACATACACAGTGTTGCCCCTTTACGAACCAAAGCTTTTGGGGAAAGCGAATGCCTGTGTGGCAGCGAATGCAGTTCCAAGGGACAGTGTAAACCAGCCACAGCATTCCATGCTGGCTGCTTTCGTGTGGGCGCAGTCGCTGGAAGTTTCGAATTTGGAAGCTGGGCTCTGCGAGAGACACATACACAGTGTTGCCCCTTTACGAACCAAAGCTTTTGGGGAAAGCGAATGTCTGTGTGGCAGCGAATGCAGTTCCAAGGGACAGTGAAAACCAGCTACAGCATTCCGTGCTGGCAGGTTTCGTGTGGGCGCAATCGCTGGACGTTTCGAATTTGGCAGCCGGGCTCTGCAAGAGTGAGATACAGAGTGTTGCCCCTTTACGAACCAAAGCTTTTGGGGAAAGCGAATGTCTGTGTGGCAGCGAATGCAGTTCCAAGGGGCAGTGAATACCAGCTACAGCATTCCGTGCTGGTAGCTTTCGTGTGGGCGCAATCGCTCGACTTTTCGAATTTGGCAGCCGGGCTCTGCGAGGGAGAGAGATACAGAGCGTTGCCCGATTACTAGGGAAAGCTTTTGGGGAAAGCGAATGTCTGTGTGGCAGCGAATGCAGTTCCAAGTGACAGTGAAAACCAGCTACAGCATTCTGTGCTGGGAGCTTTCGTGTGGGCGCAGTCGCTAGACGTTTCAAATTTGGCAGCCGGGCTCTGTGATAGAGAGATACGCAGTGTTGCCGCTTTACCAACCAAATCTTTTGGGGAAAGCGAATGTCTGTGTGGCAGCGAATGCAATTCCAAGGGACAGTGAAAACCAGCTACAGCATTCCGTGCTGGCAGCTTTCTTATGGGAGAAATCGCTGGACGTTTCGAATTTGGCAGCCGGGCTCTGCGAGAGACACATATACAGTGTTGCCCCATTACCAAGAAAACCTTTTGGGGAAAGTGAATGTCTGTGTGGCAGCGAATGCAGTTCCAAGGGACAGTGAAAACCAGCTACAGCATTCCGTGCTGGCAGCTTTCGTGTGGGAGAAATCGCTGGACGTTTCGAACTTGGCAGCCGGGGTCTGCGAGAGACACATAGACAGTGTTGCCACATTACCAAGCAAAGCTTTTGGGGAAAGCGAATGCCTGTGTGGCAGCGAATGCAGTTCCAAGGGACAGTGAAAACCAGCTACAGCGTTCCGTTCTGGCAGCTTTCGTGTGGGCGCAATCGCTGGACGTTTCGAATTTTGCAATCGGGCTCTGCGAGAGAGATACACAGTGTTGCTCCTTTACGAA
This sequence comes from Mycteria americana, assembly GCF_035582795.1. Lineage (NCBI taxonomy): Eukaryota > Metazoa > Chordata > Aves > Ciconiiformes > Ciconiidae > Mycteria > Mycteria americana. Next base: position 2,471,060 of record NW_027445436.1, on the reverse strand, counting down.
CCAAAGCTTTTGGGGAAAGTGAATGTCTGTGTGGCAGCGAATGCAGTTCCAAGGGACAGTGAAAACCAGCTACAGCGTTCCGTTCTGGCAGCTTTCGTGCGGGCGCAACAGCTGGACGTTTCAAATTTGGAAGCCGGGCTCTGCGAGAGACACATACAGAGTGTTGCCCCTTTATGAACCAAAGCTTTTGGGGAAAGCGAATGCCTGTGTGGCAGCGAATGCAGTTCCAAGGGACAGTGAAAACCAGTTACAGCATTCCGTGCTGGCAGCTTTCGTGTGGGCGCAATCGCTGGACGTTTCGAATTTGGCAGCCGGGCTCTGCGAGAGAGAGATGCACAGTGTTGCCCCTTTATGAATCAAAGCTTTTGGGGAAAGGGAATGCCTGTGTGGCAGCGAATGCGGTTCCAAGGGACAGTGAAAACCAACTACAGCATTGCGAGCTAGCAGCTTTCGTGTGGGCACAGTCGCTGGACGTTTCGAATTTGGCAGCCGGGCTCTGCTAGACAGAGATACACAGTGTTGCCCCTTTACGAACCAAAGCTTTTGGCGAAAGTGAATGTCTGTGTGGCAGCGAATGCAGTTCCAAGGGACAGTGAAAACCAGCTACAACATTCCGTGCTGGCAGCTTTCGTGTGGGAGAAATCGCTGGACGTTTTGAATTTGGCAGCCGGGCTCTGCTAGACAGAGATACACAGTGTTGTCCCTTTAGGAACCAAAGCTTTTGGGGAAAGCGAATGTCTGTGTGGCAGCGAATGCAGTTCCAAGGGACAGTGAAAACCAGCTACAGCATTCCGTGCTGGCAGCTTTCGTGTGGGAGAAATAGCTGGACGTTTCGAATTGGGCAGCCGGGCTCTGCGAGAGAGAGACACACAGTGTTGCCCCATTACCAAGCAAAGCTTTTGGGGAAAGCGAATGTCTGTGTGGCAGCGAATGCAGTTCCAAGGGACAGTGAAAACCAGCTACAGCATTCCGTGCTGGCAGCTTTCGTGCGGGCGCAATCGCTGGACGTTTCGAATTTGGCAGCCGGGCTCTGCTAGACAGAGATACACAATGTTGCCCCTTTACGAACCAAAGCTTTTGGGGAAAGCGAATGTCTGTGTAGCAGCGAATGCAGTTCCAAGGGACAGTGAAAACCAGCTACCGCATTCCATGCTGGCAGCTTTCGTGTGGGCGCAATCGCTGGACGTTTCGAATTTGTCAGCCGGGCTCTGCGAGAGAGAGATACACATTGTTGCCCCTTTACGAACCAAAGCTTTTGGGGAAAGCGAATGTCTGTGTGGCAGCGAATGCACTTCCAAGGGACAGTGAAAACCAACTACAGCATTGCGAGCTGGCAGCTTTCGTGTGGGCACAGTCGCTGGACGTTTCGAATTTGGCAGGCGGGCTCTGCGAGAGAGAGATACACAGTGTTGCCCCTTTACGAACCAAAGCTTTTGGGGAAACCGAATGTCTGTGTGGCAGCGCATGCAGTTCCAAGGGACAGTGAAAACCAGCTACAGCATTCCGTGCTGGCAGCTTTCGTGTGGGAGAAATCGCTGGACGTTTCGAATTGGGCAGCCGGTATCTGCGAGAGACACATACACAGTGTTGCCCCATTACCAAGAAAAACTTTTGGGGAAAGCGAATGTCTTTGTGGCAGCGAATGCAGTTCCAAGGGACAGTGAAAACCAGCTACAGCATTCCGTGCTGGCAGCTTTCGTGTGGGCGCAATCGCTGGACGTTTCGAATTTGGCAGCCGGGCTCTGCGAGAGAGAGATACACAGTGTTGCCCCTTTACGAAGCAAAGCTTTTGGGGAAAGCGAATGTCTGTGTGGCAGCGAATGCAGTTCCAAGGGACAGTGAAAACCACCTACAGCATTCCGTGCTGGCAGCTTTCGTGTGGGAGAAATCGCTGAATGTTTCGAATTTGGCAGCCGGGCTCTGCTAGACAGAGATACACAGTGTTGCCCCTTTACGAACCAAAGCTTTTGGGGAAAGCGAATGTCTGTGTGGCAGAGAATGCAGTTCCAAGGGACAGTGAAAACCAGTTACAGCATTAGGTGCTGGCAGCTTTCGTGTGGGCGCAATCGCTGGAAGTTTCGAATTTGGCAGATGGGCTCTGCTAGACAGAGATACACAGTGTTGCCCCATTACCAAGAAAAGCTTTTGGGGAAAGCGAATGTCTGTGTGGCAGCGAATGCAGTTCCAAGGGACAGTGAAAACCAGCTACAGCATTCCGTGCTGGCAGCTTTCGTGTGGGCGCAATCGCTGGACGTTTCGAATTTGGCAATCGGGCTCTGCGAGAGAGATACATAGTGTTGCCCCTTTACGAACCAAAGCTTTTGGGGAAAGCGAATGCCTGTGTGGCAGCGAATGCAGTTCCAAGGGACAGTGAAAACCAGCCACAGCATTCCGTGCTGGCAGCTTTCGTGCGGGCGCAATCGCTGGACGTTTCGAATTTGGCAGCCTGGCTCTGCAAGAGACAAATACACAGTGTTGCCCCTATATGAATCAAAGCTTTTGGGGAAAGCGAATGCCTGTGTGGCAGCGAATGCAGTTCCAAGGGACAGTGAAAACCAGCTACAACATTCCGTGCTGGCAGCTTTCCTGTGGGAGAAATCGCTGGACGTTTCGAATTTGGCAGCCGGGCTCTGCTAGACAGAGATACATATTGTTGCCAAATTACCAAGAAAAGCTTTTGGGGAAAGCGACTGTCTGTGTGGCAGCGAATGCAGTTCCAAGGGACAGTGAAAACCAGCTACAGCATTCCGTGCTGGCAGGTTTCGTGTGGGCGCAATCGCTGGACGTTTCGAATTTGGCAGCTGGGCTCTGCTAGACAGAGATACAGAGTGTTGCCCCATTACCAAGAAAAGCTTTTGGGGAAAGCGAATGTCTGTGTGGCAGCGAATGCAGTTCCAAGGGACAGTGAAAACCAGCTACAGCGTTCCGTTCTGGTAGCTTTCGTGTGGGGGCATTCGCTCGACTTTTAGAATTTTGCAGCCGGGCTCTGCTAGACAGAGATACGCAGTGTTGCCCCTTTACGAACCAAAGCTTTTGGGGAAAGCGAATGTCTGTGTGGCAGCGAGTGCAGTTCCAAGGGACAGTGAAAACCAGCTACAGCATTAGGTGCTGGCAGCTTTCGTGTGGGCGCAATCGCTGGACGTTTCGAATTTGGCAGCTGGGCTCTGCTAGACAGAGATACAGAGTGTTGCCCCATTACCAAGAAAAGCTTTTGGGGAAAGCGAATGTCTGTGTGGCAGCGAATGCAGTTCCAAGGGACAGTGAAAACCAGCTACAGCATTCCGTGCTGGTAGCTTTCGTGTGGGCGCAGTCGCTGGACGTTTCGAATTTGGCAGTCGGGCTCTGCGAGAGAGAGATACACAGTGTTGCCCCTTTACGAACCAAAGCTTTTAGGGAAAGCGAATGTCTGTGTGGCAGCGAATGCAGTTCCAAGGGACAGTGAAAACCAGCTACAGCATTCCGTGCTGGCAGCTTTCGTGTGGGCGCAATCACTGGACGTTTCGAATTTGGCAGCCGGGCTCTGCGAGAGACACATACACAGTGTTGCCCCATTACCAAGAAAAACTTTTGGGGAAAGCGAATGTCTTTGTGGCAGCGAATGCAGTTCCAAGGGACAGTGAAAACCAGCTAGAGCATTCCGTGCTGGCAGCTTTCGTGTGGGCGCAATCGCTGGACGTTTCGAATTTTGCAGCCGGGCTCTGCGAGAGAGAGATACACAGTGTTGCCCCTTTACGAAGCAAAGCTTTTGGGGAAAGCGAATGTCTGTGTGGCAGCGAATGCAGTTCCAAGGGACAGTGAAAACCACCTACAGCATTCCGTGCTGGCAGCTTTCGTGTGGGAGAAATCGCTGAATGTTTCGAATTTGGCAGCCGGGCTCTGCTAGACAGAGATAGACAGTGTTGCCCCTTTACGAACCAAAGCTTTTGGGGAAAGCGAATGTCTGTGTGGCAGCGAATGCAGTTCCAAGGGACAGTGAAAACCAGTTACAGCATTAGGTGCTGGCAGCTTTCGTGTGGGCGCAATCGCTGGAAGTTTCGAATTTGGCAGATGGGCTCTGCTAGACAGAGATACACAGTGTTGCCCCATTACCAAGAAAAGCTTTTGGGGAAAGCGAATGTCTGTGTGGCAGCGAATGCAGTTCCAAGGGACAGTGAAAACCAGCTACAGCATTCCGTGCTGGCAGCTTTCGTGTGGGCGCAATCGCTGGACGTTTCGAATTTGGCAATCGGGCTCTGCGAGAGAGATACATAGTGTTGCCCCTTTACGAACCAAAGCTTTTGGGGAAAGCGAATGCCTGTGTGGCAGCGAATGCAGTTCCAAGGGACAGTGAAAACCAGCCACAGCATTCCGTGCTGGCAGCTTTCGTGCGGGCGCAATCGCTGGACGTTTCGAATTTGGCAGCCTGGCTCTGCGAGAGACAAATACACAGTGTTGCCCCTATATGAATCAAAGCTTTTGGGGAAAGCGAATGCCTGTGTGGCAGCGAATGCAGTTCCAAGGGACAGTGAAAACCAGCTACAACATTCCGTGCTGGCAGCTTTCCTGTGGGAGAAATCGCTGGACGTTTCGAATTTGGCAGCCGGGCTCTGCTAGACAGAGATACATATTGTTGCCAAATTACCAAGAAAAGCTTTTGGGGAAAGCGACTGTCTGTGTGGCAGCGAATGCAGTTCCAAGGGACAGTGAATACCAGCTACAGCATTCCGTGCTGGCAGGTTTCGTGTGGGCGCAATCGCTGGACGTTTCGAATTTGGCAGCTGGGCTCTGCTAGACAGAGATACAGAGTGTTGCCCCATTACCAAGAAAAGCTTTTGGGGAAAGCGAATGTCTGTGTGGCAGCGAATGCAGTTCCAAGGGACAGTGAAAACCAGCTACAGCGTTCCGTTCTGGTAGCTTTCGTGTGGGGGCATTCGCTCGACTTTTAGAATTTTGCAGCCGGGCTCTGCTAGACAGAGATACGCAGTGTTGCCCCTTTACGAACCAAAGCTTTTGGGGAAAGCGAATGTCTGTGTGGCAGCGAGTGCAGTTCCAAGGGACAGTGAAAACCAGCTACAGCATTAGGTGCTGGTAGCTTTCGTGTGGGCGCAATCGCTGGACGTTTCGAATTTGGCAGCCGGGCTCTGCGAGAGACACATACACAGTGTTGCCCCATTACCATGAAAAACTTTAGGGGAAAGCGAATGTCTGTGTGGCAGCGAATGCAGTTCCAAGGGACAGTGAAAACCAGCTACAGCATTCCGTGCTGGCAGCTTTCGTGTGGGCGCAATCGCTGGACGTTTCGAATTTGGCAATCGGGCTCTGCGAGAGACATACACAGTGTTGCCCCTTTACGAACCAAAGCTTTTGGGGAAAGTGAATGTCTGTGTGGCAGCGAATGCAGTTCCAAGGGACAGTGAAAACCAGCTACAGCGTTCCGTTCTGGCAGCTTTCGTGTGGGCGCAGTCGCTGGAAGTTTCGAATTTGGCAGCTGGGCTCTGCGAGAGACACATACAAAGTGTTGCCCCTTTACGAACCAAAGCTTTTGGGGAAAGCGAATGTCTGTGTGGCAGCGAATGCAGTTCCAAGGGACAGTGAAAACCAGCTACAGCATTCCGTGCTGGCAGGTTTCGTGTGGGCGCAATCGCTGGACGTTTCGAATTTGGAAGCCGGGCTCTGCGAGAGACACATACACAGTGTTGCCCCTTTATGAACCAAAGCTTTTGGGGAAAGCGAATGCCTGTGTGGCAGCGAATGCAGTTCCAAGGGACAGTGAAAACCAGCCACAGCATTCCATGCTGGCAGCTTTCGTGTGGGCGCAGTCGCTGGAAGTTTCGAATTTGGCAGCTGGGCTCTGCGAGAGACACATACACAGTGTTGCCCCTTTACGAACCAAAGCTTTTGGGGAAAGCGAATGTCTGTGTGGCAGCGAATGCAGTTCCAAGGGACAGTGAAAACCAGCTACAGCATTCCGTGCTGGCAGGTTTCGTGTGGGCGCAATCGCTGGACGTTTCGAATTTGGCAGCCGGGCTCTGCAAGAGTGAGATACAGAGTGTTGCCCCTTTACGAACCAAAGCTTTTGGGGAAAGCGAATGTCTGTGTGGCAGCGAATGCAGTTCCAAGGGGCAGTGAATACCAGCTACAGCATTCCGTGCTGGTAGCTTTCGTGTGGGCGCAATCGCTCGACTTTTCGAATTTGGCATCCGGGCTCTGCGAGGGAGAGAGATACAGAGCGTTGCCCGATTACTAGGGAAAGCTTTTGGGGAAAGCGAATGTCTGTGTGGCAGCGAATGCACTTCCAAGGGACAGTGAAAACCAGTTACAGCATTAGGTGCTGGCAGCTTTCGTGTGGGCGCAATCGCTGGACGTTTCGAATTTGGCAGCCGGGCTCTGCTAGACAGAGATACACAGTGTTGCCCCATTACGAAGAAAAGCTTTTGGGGAAAGTGAATGTCTGTGTGGCAGCGAATGCAGTTCCAAGGGACAGTGAAAACCAGCTACAGCATTCCGTGCTGGCAGCTTTCGTGTGGGCGCAATCGCTGGACGTTTCGAATTTGGCAATCGGGCTCTGCGAGAGAGATACACAGTGTTGCCCCTTTACGAACCAAAGCTTTTGGGGAAAGTGAATGTCTGTGTGGCAGCGAATGCAGTTCCAAGGGACAGTGAAAACCAGCTACAGCGTTCCGTTCTGGCAGCTTTCGTGTGGGCGCAACAGCTGGACGTTTCAAATTTGGAAGCCGGGCTCTGCGAGAGACACATACACAGTGTTGCCCCTTTATGAACCAAAGCTTTTGGGGAAAGCGAATGCCTGTGTGGCAGCGAATGCAGTTCCAAGGGACAGGGAAAACCAGCCACAGCATTCCATGCTGGCAGCTTTCGTGTGGGCGCAGTCGCTGGAAGTTTCGAATTTGGCAGCTGGGCTCTGCGAGAGACACATACACAGTGTTGCCCCTTTACGAACCAAAGCTTTTGGGGAAAGCGAATGCCTGTGTGGCAGCGAATGCAGTTCCAAGGTACAGTGAAAACCAGCTACAGCATTCCGTGCTGGCAGCTTTCGTGTGGTCGCAATCGCTGGGTGTTTCAAATTGGGTAGCCGGGTCTGCGAGAGAGAGATAAGCAGTGTTGCCCCATTAAGAACCAAAGCTTTTGGGGAAAGCGAATATCTGTGTGGTAGCGAATGCAGTTCCAAGGGACAGTGAAAACCAGTTACAGCATTAGGTGCTGGCAGCTTTCGTGTGGGCGCAGTCGCTGAACGTTGCGAATTTGGCAGCCGGGCTCTGCTAGACAGAGATACAAAGTGTTGCCCCTTTACGAAGCAAAGCTTTTGGGGAAAGCGAAAGCCTGTGTGGCAGCGAATGCAGTTCTAAGGTACAGTGAAAACCAGCTACAGCATTCCGTACTGGCAGCTCTCGTGTGGGCGCAATCGCTGGACATTTCGAATTTGGCAGCCGGGCTCTGCGAGAGACACATACACAGTGTTGCCCCATTACCATGAAAAACTTTAGGGGAAAGCGAATGTCTGTGTGGCAGCGAATGCAGTTCCAAGGGACAGTGAAAACCAGCTACAGCATTCCGTGCTGGCAGCTTTCGTGTGGGCGCAATCGCTGGACGTTTCGAATTTGGCAATCGGGCTCTGCGAGAGAGATACACAGTGTTGCCCCTTTACGAACCAAAGCTTTTGGGGAAAGTGAATGTCTGTGTGGCAGCGAATGCAGTTCCAAGGGACAGTGAAAACCAGCTACAGCGTTCCGTTCTGGCAGCTTTCGTGTGGGCGCAACAGCTGGACGTTTCAAATTTGGAAGCCAGGCTCTGCGAGAGACACATACACAGTGTTGCCCCTTTATGAACCAAAGGTTTTGGGGAAAGTGAATGTCTGTGTGGCAGCGAATGCAGTTCCAAGGGACAGTGAAAACCAGCCACAGCATTCCATGCTGGCAGCTTTCGTGTGGGCGCAGTCGCTGTAAGTTTCGAATTTGGCAGCTGGGCTCTGCGAGAGACACATACACAGTGTTGCCCCTTTACGAACCAAAGCTTTTGGGGAAAGCGAATGTCTGTGTGGCAGCAAATGCAGTTCCAAGGGACAGTGAAAACCAGCTACAGCATTCCGTGCTGGCAGGTTTCGTGTGGGCGCAATCGCTGGACGTTTCGAATTTGGCAGCCAGGCTCTGCAAGAGTGAGAGATGCAGAGCATTGCCCGATTACTAGGGAAAGCTTTTGGGGAAAGCGAATGTCTGTGTGGCAGCGAATGCACTTCCAAGGCACAGTGAAAACCAGCTACAGCATTCCGTACTGGCAGCTTTCGTGTGGGCGCAATCGCTGGACGTTTCGAATTTGGCAGCCGGGCTCTGCGAGAGACACATACACAGTGTTGCCCCATTACCATGAAAAACTTTAGGGGAAAGCGAATGTCTGTGTGGCAGCGAATGCAGTTCAAAGGGACAGTGAAAACCAGCTACAGCATTCCGTGCTGGCAGCTTTCGTGTGGGCGCAATCGCTGGACGTTTTGAATTTGGCAGCCGGGCTCTGCGAGAGAGAGATACACAGTGTTGCCCCTTTACGAAGCAAAGCTTTTGGGGAAAGCGAATGTCTGTGTGGCAGCGAATGCAGTTCCAAGGGACAGTGAAAACCAGCTACAGCATTCCGTGCTGGCAGCTTTCGTGTGGGAGAAATCGCTGAATGTTTCGAATTTGGCAGCCGGGCTGTGCTAGACAGAGATACACAGTGTTGCCCCTTTACGAAGCAAAGCTTTTGGGGAAAGCGAATGTCTGTGTGGCAGCGAATGCAGTTCCAAGGGGCAGTGAATACCAGCTACAGCATTCCGTGCTGGTAGCTTTCGTGTGGGCGCAATCGCTCGACTTTTCGAATTTGGCATCCGGGCTCTGCGAGGGAGAGAGATGCAGAGCATTGCCCGATTACTAGGGAAAGCTTTTGGGGAAAGCGAATGTCTGTGTGGCAGCGAATGCAGTTCCAAGGGACAGTGAAAACCAGCTACAGCATTCCGTACTGGCAGCTTTCGTGTGGGCGCAATCGCTGGACGTTTCTAATTTGGCAGCCGGGCTCTGCGAGAGACACATACACAGTGTTGCCCCATTACCATGAAAAACTTTAGGGGAAAGCGAATGTCTGTGTGGCAGCGAATGCAGTTCCAAGGGACAGTGAAAACCAGCTACAGCATTCCGTGCTGGCAGCTTTCGTGTGGGCGCAATCGCTGGACGTTTCGAATTTGGCAGCCGGGCTCTGCGAGAGAGAGATACACAGTGTTGCCCCTTTATGAAGCAAAGCTTTTGGGGAAAGCGAATGTCTGTGTGGCAGCGAATGCAGTTCCAAGGGACAGTGAAAACCAGCTACAGCATTCCGTGCTGGCAGCTTTCGTGTGGGAGAAATCGCTGAATGTTTCGAATTTGGCAGCCGGGCTCTGCTAGACAGAGATACACAGTGTTGCCCCTTTACGAAGCAAAGCTTTTGGGGAAAGCGAATGTCTGTGTGGCAGCGAATGCAGTTCCAAGGGACAGTGAAAACCAGTTACAGCATTCCGTGCTGGCAGCTTTCGTGTGGGCGCAATCGCTGGACGTTTCGAATTTGGTAGCCGGGCTCTGCTAGACAGAGATACACAGTGTTGCCCCATTACCAAGCAAAGCTTTTGGGGAAAGCGAATGTCTGTGTGGCAGCGAATGCAGTTCCAAGGGACAGTGAAAACCAGCTGCAGCATTCCGTGCTGGCAGCTTTCGTGTGGGCGCAATCGCTGGACGTTTCGAATTTGGAAGCCGGGCTCTGCGAGAGACACATACACAGTGTTGCCCCTTTATGAACCAAAGCTTTTGGGGAAAGCGAATGCCTGTGTGGCAGCGAATGCAGTTCCAAGGGACAGTGAAAACCAGCCACAGCATTCCATGCTGGCAGCTTTCGTGTGGGCGCAGTCGCTGGAAGTTTCGAATTTGGCAGCTGGGCTCTGCGAGAGACACATACACAGTGTTGCCCCTTTACGAACCAAAGCTTTTGGGGAAAGCGAATGTCTGTGTGGCAGCGAATGCAGTTCCAAGGGACAGTGAAAACCAGCTACAGCATTCCGTGCTGGCAGGATTCGTGTGGGCGCAATCGCTGGACGTTTCGAATTTGGCAGCCGGGCTCTGCAAGAGTGAGATACAGAGTGTTGCCCCTTTACGAACCAAAGCTTTTGGGGAAAGCGAATGTCTGTGTGGCAGCGAATGCAGTTCCAAGGGGCAGTGAATACCAGCTACAGCATTCCGTGCTGGTAGCTTTCGTGTGGGCGCAATCGCTCGACTTTTCGAATTTGGCAGTTGGGCTCTGCGAGGGAGAGAGATACAGAGCGTTGCCCGATTACTAGGGAAAGCTTTTGGGGAAAGCGAATGTCTGTGTGGCAGCGAATGCACTTCCAAGGGACAGTGAAAACGAGTTACAGCATTAGGTGCTGGCAGCTTTCGTGTGGGCGCAATGGCTCGACTTTTCGAATTTGGCAGCCGGGCTCTGCGAGAGACACATACACAGTGTTGCCCCATTACCATGAAAAACTTTAGGGGAAAGCGAATGTCTGTGTGGCAGCGAATGCAGTTCCAAGGGACAGTGAAAACCAGCTATAGCATTCCGTGCTGGCAGCTTTCGTGTGGGCGCAATCGCTGGACGTTTCGAATTTGGCAATCGGGCTCTGCGAGAGAGATACACAGTGTTGCCCCTTTACGAACCAAAGCTTTTGGGGAAAGCGAATGTCTGTGTGGCAGCGAATGCAGTTCCAAGGGACAGTGAAAACCAGCTACAGCATTCCGTGCTGGCAGCTTTCGTGTGGGAGAAATCGCTGGACGTTTCGAATTTGCAGCCGGGCTCTGCTAGACAGAGATACACAGTGTTGCCCCTTTACGAACCAAAGTCTTTGCAGAAAGCAAATGTCTGTGTGGCAGCGAATGCAGTTCCAAGGGACAGTGAAAACCAGCTACAGCATTCCGTGCTGGCAGCTTTCGTGTGGGAGAAATCGCTGGATGTTACGAATTTGGCAGCCGGGCTCTGCGACAGACACATGCACAGTATTGCCACTTACCAAGAAAAGCTTTTGGGGAAAGCGAATGTCTGTGTGGCAGTGAATGCAGTTCCAAGGGACAGTGAAAACCAGCTACAGCATTCCATGCTGGCAGCTTTCGTGTGGGAGAAACCGCTAGACGTTTCGAATTTGGCAGCCGGGCTCTGCGAGAGTGAGATACACAGTGTTGCCCCTTTACGAAGCAAAGCTTTTGGGGAAAGCGAATGTCTGTGTGGCAGCGAATGCAGTTCCAAGGGACAGTGAAAACCAGCTACAGCATTCCGTGCTGGCAGCTTCCGTATGAGCGCAGTCGCTGAAAGTTTCGAATTTGGCAGCTGGGCTCTGCGAGAGACAGATACACAGTGTTGACCCTTTATGAACCAAAGCTTTTGGGGAAAGCGAATGCCTGTGTGGCAGCGAATGCAGTTCCAAGGGACAGGGAAAACCAGCTACAGCATTCCGTGCTGGCAGCTTTCGTGTGGGCGCAATCGCTGGATGTTTCGAATTTGGCAGCTGGGCTCTGCGAGAGACACATACACAGTGTTGCCCCTTTACGAAGCAAAGCTTTTGGGGAAAGCGAATGTCTGTGTGGCAGTAAATGCAGTTCGAAGGGACAGTGAAAACCAGCTACAGCATTCCGTGCTGGCAGCTTTCGTGTGGGCGCAATCGCTGGACGTTTCAAATTTGGCAGCCGGGCTCTGCGAGAGACACATACACATTGTTGCCCCTTTACGAACCAAAACTTTTGGGGAAAGCGAATGTCTGTGTGGCAGCGAATGCAGTTCCAAGGGACAGTGAAAACCAGCTACAGCATTCCCTACTGGCAGCTTTCGTGTGGGCGCAATCGCTGGACGTTTCGAATTTGGCAGCCGGGCTCTGCAAGAGTGAGATACACAGTGTTGCCCCTTTACGAACCAAAGCTTTTGGGGAAAGCGAATGTCTGTGTGGCAGCGAATGCAGTTACAAAGGACAGTGAAAACCAGCTACAGCATTCGGTGCTGGCAGCTTTCGTGTGGGAGAAATCGCTGGACGTTTCGAATTTAGCAGCCGGGCTCTGCTAGACAGAGATACACAGTGTTGCCCCATTACCAAGAAAAGCTTTTGGGGAAAGCGAATGTCTGTGTGGCAGCGAATGCAGTTCCAAGGGACAGTGAAAACCAGCTACAGCATTCCGTGCTGGCAGCTGTCGTGTGGGCGCAATCGCTGGACGTTTCGAATTTGGCAGTCGGGCTCTGCGAGAGAGATACACAATGTTACCCCTTTACGAACCAAAGCTTTTGGGGAAAGCGAATGTCTGTGTGGCAGCGAATGCAGTTCCAAGGGACAGTAAAAAGCAGTTACAGCATTAGGTGCTGGCAGCTTTCGTGTGGGCGCTATCGCTGGATGTTTCAAATTTGGAAGCCGGGCTCTGCGAGAGACACATACACAGTGTTGCCCCTTTACGAACCAAAGCTTTTGGGGAAAGCGAATGCCTGTGTGGCAGCGAATGCAGTTCCAAGGGACAGTGTAAACCAGCCACAGCATTCCATGCTGGCAGCTTTCGTGTGGGCGCAGTCGCTGGAAGTTTCGAATTTGGAAGCTGGGCTCTGCGAGAGACACATACACAGTGTTGCCCCTTTACGAACCAAAGCTTTTGGGGAAAGCGAATGTCTGTGTGGCAGCGAATGCAGTTCCAAGGGACAGTGAAAACCAGCTACAGCATTCCGTGCTGGCAGGTTTCGTGTGGGCGCAATCGCTGGACGTTTCGAATTTGGCAGCCGGGCTCTGCAAGAGTGAGATACAGAGTGTTGCCCCTTTACGAACCAAAGCTTTTGGGGAAAGCGAATGTCTGTGTGGCAGCGAATGCAGTTCCAAGGGGCAGTGAATACCAGCTACAGCATTCCGTGCTGGTAGCTTTCGTGTGGGCGCAATCGCTCGACTTTTCGAATTTGGCAGCCGGGCTCTGCGAGGGAGAGAGATACAGAGCGTTGCCCGATTACTAGGGAAAGCTTTTGGGGAAAGCGAATGTCTGTGTGGCAGCGAATGCAGTTCCAAGTGACAGTGAAAACCAGCTACAGCATTCTGTGCTGGGAGCTTTCGTGTGGGCGCAGTCGCTAGACGTTTCAAATTTGGCAGCCGGGCTCTGTGATAGAGAGATACGCAGTGTTGCCGCTTTACCAACCAAATCTTTTGGGGAAAGCGAATGTCTGTGTGGCAGCGAATGCAATTCCAAGGGACAGTGAAAACCAGCTACAGCATTCCGTGCTGGCAGCTTTCTTATGGGAGAAATCGCTGGACGTTTCGAATTTGGCAGCCGGGCTCTGCGAGAGACACATATACAGTGTTGCCCCATTACCAAGAAAACCTTTTGGGGAAAGTGAATGTCTGTGTGGCAGCGAATGCAGTTCCAAGGGACAGTGAAAACCAGCTACAGCATTCCGTGCTGGCAGCTTTCGTGTGGGAGAAATCGCTGGACGTTTCGAACTTGGCAGCCGGGGTCTGCGAGAGACACATAGACAGTGTTGCCACATTACCAAGCAAAGCTTTTGGGGAAAGCGAATGCCTGTGTGGCAGCGAATGCAGTTCCAAGGGACAGTGAAAACCAGCTACAGCGTTCCGTTCTGGCAGCTTTCGTGTGGGCGCAATCGCTGGACGTTTCGAATTTTGCAATCGGGCTCTGCGAGAGAGATACACAGTGTTGCTCCTTTACGAACCAAAGCTTTTGGGGAAAGTGAATGTCTGTGTGGCAGCGAATGCAGTTCCAAGGGACAGTGAAAACCAGCTACAGCGTTCCGTTCTGGCAGCTTTCGTGCGGGCGCAACAGCTGGACGTTTCAAATTTGGAAGCCGGGCTCTGCGAGAGACACATACAGAGTGTTGCCCCTTTATGAACCAAAGCTTTTGGGGAAAGCGAATGCCTGTGTGGCAGCGAATGCAGTTCCAAGGGACAGTGAAAACCAGTTACAGCATTCCGTGCTGGCAGCTTTCGTGTGGGCGCAATCGCTGGACGTTTCGAATTTGGCAGCCGGGCTCTGCGAGAGAGAGATGCACAGTGTTGCCCCTTTATGAATCAAAGCTTTTGGGGAAAGGGAATGCCTGTGTGGCAGCGAATGCGGTTCCAAGGGACAGTGAAAACCAACTACAGCATTGCGAGCTAGCAGCTTTCGTGTGGGCACAGTCGCTGGACGTTTCGAATTTGGCAGCCGGGCTCTGCTAGACAGAGATACACAGTGTTGCCCCTTTACGAACCAAAGCTTTTGGCGAAAGTGAATGTCTGTGTGGCAGCGAATGCAGTTCCAAGGGACAGTGAAAACCAGCTACAACATTCCGTGCTGGCAGCTTTCGTGTGGGAGAAATCGCTGGACGTTTTGAATTTGGCAGCCGGGCTCTGCTAGACAGAGATACACAGTGTTGTCCCTTTAGGAACCAAAGCTTTTGGGGAAAGCGAATGTCTGTGTGGCAGCGAATGCAGTTCCAAGGGACAGTGAAAACCAGCTACAGCATTCCGTGCTGGCAGCTTTCGTGTGGGAGAAATAGCTGGACGTTTCGAATTGGGCAGCCGGGCTCTGCGAGAGAGAGACACACAGTGTTGCCCCATTACCAAGCAAAGCTTTTGGGGAAAGCGAATGTCTGTGTGGCAGCGAATGCAGTTCCAAGGGACAGTGAAAACCAGCTACAGCATTCGGTGCTGGCAGCTTTTTTGTGGTCGCAATCGCTGGACGTTTCGAATTTGACAGCCGGGCTCTGCGAGAGAGAGATACACAGTGTTGCGCCTTTGCGAAGCAAAGCTTTTGGGGAAAGCGAATGTCTGTGTGGCAGCGAATGCAGTTCCAAGGGACAGTGAAAACCAGCTACAGCATTCCGTGCTGGCAGCTTTCGTGTGGGAGAAATCGCTGAATGTTTCGAATTTGGCAGCCGGGCTCTGCTAGACAGAGATACACAGTGTTGCCCCTTTACGAACCAAAGCTTTTGGGGAAAGCGAATGTCTGTGTGGCAGCGAATGCAGTTCCAAGGGACAGTGAAAAGCAGTTACAGCATTAGGTGCTGGCAGGTTTCGTGTGGGCGCAATCGCTGGACGTTTCGAATTTGGCAGCCGGGCTCTGCTAGACAGAGATACACAGTGTTGCCCCATTACCAAGAAAAGCTTTTGGGGAAAGCGAATGCCTGTGTGGCAGCGAATGCAGTTCCAAGGGACAGTGAAAACCAGCTACAGCATTCCGTGCTGGCAGCTTTCGTGTGGGCGCAATCGCTGGACGTTTCTAATTTGGCAGTCGTGCTCTGCGAGAGAGATACACAATGTTGCCCCTTTACGAACCAAAGCTTTTGGGGAAAGCGAATGTCTGTGTGGCAGCGAATGCAGTTCCAAGGGACAGTGAAAAGCAGTTACAGCATTAGGTGCTGGCAGATTTCGTGTGGGCGCAACAGCTGGACGTTTCAAATTTGAAAGCCGGGCTCTGCGAGAGACACATACACAGTGTTGCCCCTTTACGAACCAAAGCTTTTGGGGAAAGCGAATGCCTGTGTGGCAGCGAATGCAGTTCCAAGGGACAGTGAAAACCAGCCACAGCATTCCATGCTGGCAGCTTTCGTGTGGGCGCAGTCGCTGGAAGTTTCGAATTTGGAAGCTGGGCTCTGCGAGAGACACATACACAGTGTTGCCCCTTTACGAACCAAAGCTTTTAGGGAAAGCGAATGTCTGTGTGGCAGCGAATGCAGTTCCAAGGGACAGTGAAAACCAGCTACAGCATTCCGTGCTGGCAGGTTTCGTGTGGGCGCAATCGCTGGACGTTTCGAATTTGGCAGCCGGGCTCTGCAAGAGTGAGATACACAGTGTTGCCCCTTTACGAACCAAAGCTTTTGGGGAAAGCGAATGTCTGTGTGGCAGCGAATGCAGTTCCAAGGGGCAGTGAATACCAGCTACAGCATTCCGTGCTGGTAGCTTTCGTGTGGGCGCAATCGCTCGACTTTTCGAATTTGGCATCCGGGCTCTGCGAGGGAGAGAGATACAGAGCGTTGCCCGATTACTAGGGAAAGCTTTTGGGGAAAGCGAATGTCTGTGTGGCAGCGAATGCAGTTCCAAGTGACAGTGAAAACCAGCTACAGCATTCTGTGCTGGGAGATTTCGTGTGGGCGCAGTCGCTAGACGTTTCAAATTTGGCAGCCGGGCTCTGCGAGAGAGAGATACGCAGTGTTGCCGCTTTACCAACCAAAGCTTTTGGGGAAAGCGAATGTCTGTGTGGCAGCGAATGCAATTCCAAGGGACAGTGAAAACCAGCTACAGCATTCCGTGCTGGCAGCTTTCTTATGGGAGAAATCGCTGGACGTATCGAATTTGGCAGCCGGGCTCTGCGAGAGACACATACACAGTGTTGCCCCATTACCAAGAAAAACTTTCGGAGAAAGTGAATGTCTGTGTGGCAGCGAATGCAGTTCCAAGGGACAGTGAAAACCAGCTACAGCATTCCGTGCTGGCAGCTTTCGTGTGGGAGAAATCGCTGGACGTTTCGAACTTGGCAGCCGGGCTCTGCGAGAGACACATAGACAGTGTTGCCCCTTTATGAACCAAAGCTTTTTGGGAAAGCGAATGTCTGTGTGGCAGCGAATGCAGTTCCAAGGGACAGTGAAAACCAGCTACAGCATTCCGTGCTGGCAGCTTTCGTGTGGGAGAAATCGCTGGACGTTTCGAATTTGGCAGCCGGGGTCTGCGAGAGAGAGATAAACAGTGTTGCCCCTTTATGAACCAAAGCTTTTGGGGAAAGCAAAACACTGTGTGGCAGCGAATGCAGTTCCAAGGGACAGTGAAAACCAGCTACAGCATTCCGTGCTGGCAGCTTTCGTGTGGGCGGAATCGCTGGACGTTTCAAATTTGGCAACCGGGTTCTGCGAGAGACACATAGACAGTGTTGCCACATTACCAAGCAAAGCTTTTGGGGAAAGCGAATGCCTGTGTGGCAGCGAATGCAGTTCCAAGGGACAGTGAAAACCAGCTACAGCATTCCGTGGTGGCAGCTTTCGTGCGGGCGCAGTTGCTGGACGTTTCCAATTTGGCAGCTGGGCTCTGCGAGAGACACATACAGAGTGTTGCCCCTTTATGAATCAAAGCTTTTGGGGAAAGCGAATGCCTGTGTGGCAGCGAATGCAGTTCCAAGGGACAGTGAAAACCAGCTACAGCATTCCGTGCTGGCAGCTTTCGTGCGGGCGCAATCGCTGGACGTTTCGAATTTGGCAGCCGGGCTCTGCTAGACAGAGATACACAATGTTGCCCCTTTACGAACCAAAGCTTTTGGGGAAAGCGAATGTCTGTGTAGCAGCGAATGCAGTTCCAAGGGACAGTGAAAACCAGCTACCGCATTCCATGCTGGCAGCTTTCGTGTGGGCGCAATCGCTGGACGTTTCGAATTTGTCAGCCGGGCTCTGCGAGAGAGAGATACACATTGTTGCCCCTTTACGAACCAAAGCTTTTGGGGAAAGCGAATGTCTGTGTGGCAGCGAATGCACTTCCAAGGGACAGTGAAAACCAACTACAGCATTGCGAGCTGGCAGCTTTCGTGTGGGCACAGTCGCTGGACGTTTCGAATTTGGCAGGCGGGCTCTGCGAGAGAGAGATACACAGTGTTGCCCCTTTACGAACCAAAGCTTTTGGGGAAACCGAATGTCTGTGTGGCAGCGCATGCAGTTCCAAGGGACAGTGAAAACCAGCTACAGCATTCCGTGCTGGCAGCTTTCGTGTGGGAGAAATCGCTGGACGTTTCGAATTGGGCAGCCGGTATCTGCGAGAGACACATACACAGTGTTGCCCCATTACCAAGAAAAACTTTTGGGGAAAGCGAATGTCTTTGTGGCAGCGAATGCAGTTCCAAGGGACAGTGAAAACCAGCTACAGCATTCCGTGCTGGCAGCTTTCGTGTGGGCGCAATCGCTGGACGTTTCGAATTTGGCAGCCGGGCTCTGCGAGAGAGAGATACACAGTGTTGCCCCTTTACGAAGCAAAGCTTTTGGGGAAAGCGAATGTCTGTGTGGCAGCGAATGCAGTTCCAAGGGACAGTGAAAACCACCTACAGCATTCCGTGCTGGCAGCTTTCGTGTGGGAGAAATCGCTGAATGTTTCGAATTTGGCAGCCGGGCTCTGCTAGACAGAGATACACAGTGTTGCCCCTTTACGAACCAAAGCTTTTGGGGAAAGCGAATGTCTGTGTGGCAGAGAATGCAGTTCCAAGGGACAGTGAAAACCAGTTACAGCATTAGGTGCTGGCAGCTTTCGTGTGGGCGCAATCGCTGGAAGTTTCGAATTTGGCAGATGGGCTCTGCTAGACAGAGATACACAGTGTTGCCCCATTACCAAGAAAAGCTTTTGGGGAAAGCGAATGTCTGTGTGGCAGCGAATGCAGTTCCAAGGGACAGTGAAAACCAGCTACAGCATTCCGTGCTGGCAGCTTTCGTGTGGGCGCAATCGCTGGACGTTTCGAATTTGGCAATCGGGCTCTGCGAGAGAGATACATAGTGTTGCCCCTTTACGAACCAAAGCTTTTGGGGAAAGCGAATGCCTGTGTGGCAGCGAATGCAGTTCCAAGGGACAGTGAAAACCAGCCACAGCATTCCGTGCTGGCAGCTTTCGTGCGGGCGCAATCGCTGGACGTTTCGAATTTGGCAGCCTGGCTCTGCAAGAGACAAATACACAGTGTTGCCCCTATATGAATCAAAGCTTTTGGGGAAAGCGAATGCCTGTGTGGCAGCGAATGCAGTTCCAAGGGACAGTGAAAACCAGCTACAACATTCCGTGCTGGCAGCTTTCCTGTGGGAGAAATCGCTGGACGTTTCGAATTTGGCAGCCGGGCTCTGCTAGACAGAGATACATATTGTTGCCAAATTACCAAGAAAAGCTTTTGGGAAAGCGACTGTCTGTGTGGCAGCGAATGCAGTTCCAAGGGACAGTGAAAACCAGCTACAGCATTCCGTGCTGGCAGGTTTCGTGTGGGCGCAATCGCTGGACGTTTCGAATTTGGCAGCTGGGCTCTGCTAGACAGAGATACAGAGTGTTGCCCCATTACCAAGAAAAGCTTTTGGGGAAAGCGAATGTCTGTGTGGCAGCGAATGCAGTTCCAAGGGACAGTGAAAACCAGCTACAGCGTTCCGTTCTGGTAGCTTTCGTGTGGGGGCATTCGCTCGACTTTTAGAATTTTGCAGCCGGGCTCTGCTAGACAGAGATACGCAGTGTTGCCCCTTTACGAACCAAAGCTTTTGGGGAAAGCGAATGTCTGTGTGGCAGGGAGTGCAGTTCCAAGGGACAGTGAAAACCAGCTACAGCATTAGGTGCTGGCAGCTTTCGTGTGGGCGCAATCGCTGGACGTTTCGAATTTGGCAGCTGGGCTCTGCTAGACAGAGATACAGAGTGTTGCCCCATTACCAAGAAAAGCTTTTGGGGAAAGCGAATGTCTGTGTGGCAGCGAATGCAGTTCCAAGGGACAGTGAAAACCAGCTACAGCATTCCGTGCTGGTAGCTTTCGTGTGGGCGCAGTCGCTGGACGTTTCGAATTTGGCAGTCGGGCTCTGCGAGAGAGAGATACACAGTGTTGCCCCTTTACGAACCAAAGCTTTTAGGGAAAGCGAATGTCTGTGTGGCAGCGAATGCAGTTCCAAGGGACAGTGAAAACCAGCTACAGCATTCCGTGCTGGCAGCTTTCGTGTGGGCGCAATCACTGGACGTTTCGAATTTGGCAGCCGGGCTCTGCGAGAGACACATACACAGTGTTGCCCCATTACCAAGAAAAACTTTTGGGGAAAGCGAATGTCTTTGTGGCAGCGAATGCAGTTCCAAGGGACAGTGAAAACCAGCTACAGCATTCCGTGCTGGCAGCTTTCGTGTGGGCGCAATCGCTGGACGTTTCGAATTTTGCAGCCGGGCTCTGCGAGAGAGAGATACACAGTGTTGCCCCTTTACGAAGCAAAGCTTTTGGGGAAAGCGAATGTCTGTGTGGCAGCGAATGCAGTTCCAAGGGCCAGTGAAAACCACCTACAGCATTCCGTGCTGGCAGCTTTCGTGTGGGAGAAATCGCTGAATGTTTCGAATTTGGCAGCCGGGCTCTGCTAGACAGAGATAGACAGTGTTGCCCCTTTACGAACCAAAGCATTTGGGGAAAGCGAATGTCTGTGTGGCAGCGAATGCAGTTCCAAGGGACAGTGAAAACCAGTTACAGCATTAGGTGCTGGCAGCTTTCGTGTGGGCGCAATCGCTGGAAGTTTCGAATTTGGCAGATGGGCTCTGCTAGACAGAGATACACAGTGTTGCCCCATTACCAAGAAAAGCTTTTGGGGAAAGCGAATGTCTGTGTGGCAGCGAATGCAGTTCCAAGGGACAGTGAAAACCAGCTACAGCATTCCGTGCTGGCAGCTTTCGTGTGGGCGCAATCGCTGGACGTTTCGAATTTGGCAATCGGGCTCTGCGAGAGAGATACATAGTGTTGCCCCTTTACGAACCAAAGCTTTTGGGGAAAGCGAATGCCTGTGTGGCAGCGAATGCAGTTCCAAGGGACAGTGAAAACCAGCCACAGCATTCCGTGCTGGCAGCTTTCGTGCGGGCGCAATCGCTGGACGTTTCGAATTTCGCAGCCTGGCTCTGCGAGAGACAAATACACAGTGTTGCCCCTATATGAATCAAAGCTTTTGGGGAAAGCGAATGCCTGTGTGGCAGCGAATGCAGTTCCAAGGGACAGTGAAAACCAGCTACAACATTCCGTGCTGGCAGCTTTCCTGTGGGAGAAATCGCTGGACGTTTCGAATTTGGCAGCCGGGCTCTGCTAGACAGAGATACATATTGTTGCCAAATTACCAAGAAAAGCTTTTGGGGAAAGCGACTGTCTGTGTGGCAGCGAATGCAGTTCCAAGGGACAGTGAATACCAGCTACAGCATTCCGTGCTGGCAGGTTTCGTGTGGGCGCAATCGCTGGACGTTTCGAATTTGGCAGCTGGGCTCTGCTAGACAGAGATACAGAGTGTTGCCCCATTACCAAGAAAAGCTTTTGGGGAAAGCGAATGTCTGTGTGGCAGCGAATGCAGTTCCAAGGGACAGTGAAAACCAGCTACAGCGTTCCGTTCTGGTAGCTTTCGTGTGGGGGCATTCGCTCGACTTTTAGAATTTTGCAGCCGGGCTCTGCTAGACAGAGATACGCAGTGTTGCCCCTTTACGAACCAAAGCTTTTGGGGAAAGCGAATGTCTGTGTGGCAGCGAGTGCAGTTCCAAGGGACAGTGAAAACCAGCTACAGCATTAGGTGCTGGTAGCTTTCGTGTGGGCGCAATCGCTGGACGTTTCGAATTTGGCAGCCGGGCTCTGCGAGAGACACATACACAGTGTTGCCCCATTACCATGAAAAACTTTAGGGGAAAGCGAATGTCTGTGTGGCAGCGAATGCAGTTCCAAGGGACAGTGAAAACCAGCTACAGCATTCCGTGCTGGCAGCTTTCGTGTGGGCGCAATCGCTGGACGTTTCGAATTTGGCAATCGGGCTCTGCGAGAGACATACACAGTGTTGCCCCTTTACGAACCAAAGCTTTTGGGGAAAGTGAATGTCTGTGTGGCAGCGAATGCAGTTCCAAGGGACAGTGAAAACCAGCTACAGCGTTCCGTTCTGGCAGCTTTCGTGTGGGCGCAGTCGCTGGAAGTTTCGAATTTGGCAGCTGGGCTCTGCGAGAGACACATACAAAGTGTTGCCCCTTTACGAACCAAAGCTTTTGGGGAAAGCGAATGTCTGTGTGGCAGCGAATGCAGTTCCAAGGGACAGTGAAAACCAGCTACAGCATTCCGTGCTGGCAGGTTTCGTGTGGGCGCAATCGCTGGACGTTTCGAATTTGGAAGCCGGGCTCTGCGAGAGACACATACACAGTGTTGCCCCTTTATGAACCAAAGCTTTTGGGGAAAGCGAATGCCTGTGTGGCAGCGAATGCAGTTCCAAGGGACAGTGAAAACCAGCCACAGCATTCCATGCTGGCAGCTTTCGTGTGGGCGCAGTCGCTGGAAGTTTCGAATTTGGCAGCTGGGCTCTGCGAGAGACACATACACAGTGTTGCCCCTTTACGAACCAAAGCTTTTGGGGAAAGCGAATGTCTGTGTGGCAGCGAATGCAGTTCCAAGGGACAGTGAAAACCAGCTACAGCATTCCGTGCTGGCAGGTTTCGTGTGGGCGCAATCGCTGGACGTTTCGAATTTGGCAGCCGGGCTCTGCAAGAGTGAGATACAGAGTGTTGCCCCTTTACGAACCAAAGCTTTTGGGGAAAGCGAATGTCTGTGTGGCAGCGAATGCAGTTCCAAGGGGCAGTGAATACCAGCTACAGCATTCCGTGCTGGTAGCTTTCGTGTGGGCGCAATCGCTCGACTTTTCGAATTTGGCATCCGGGCTCTGCGAGGGAGAGAGATACAGAGCGTTGCCCGATTACTAGGGAAAGCTTTTGGGGAAAGCGAATGTCTGTGTGGCAGCGAATGCACTTCCAAGGGACAGTGAAAACCAGTTACAGCATTAGGTGCTGGCAGCTTTCGTGTGGGCGCAATCGCTGGACGTTTCGAATTTGGCAGCCGGGCTCTGCTAGACAGAGATACACAGTGTTGCCCCATTACGAAGAAAAGCTTTTGGGGAAAGTGAATGTCTGTGTGGCAGCGAATGCAGTTCCAAGGGACAGTGAAAACCAGCTACAGCATTCCGTGCTGGCAGCTTTCGTGTGGGCGCAATCGCTGGACGTTTCGAATTTGGCAATCGGGCTCTGCGAGAGAGATACACAGTGTTGCCCCTTTACGAACCAAAGCTTTTGGGGAAAGTGAATGTCTGTGTGGCAGCGAATGCAGTTCCAAGGGACAGTGAAAACCAGCTACAGCGTTCCGTTCTGGCAGCTTTCGTGTGGGCGCAACAGCTGGACGTTTCAAATTTGGAAGCCGGGCTCTGCGAGAGACACATACACAGTGTTGCCCCTTTATGAACCAAAGCTTTTGGGGAAAGCGAATGCCTGTGTGGCAGCGAATGCAGTTCCAAGGGACAGTGAAAACCAGCCACAGCATTCCATGCTGGCAGCTTTCGTGTGGGCGCAGTCGCTGGAAGTTTCGAATTTGGCAGCTGGGCTCTGCGAGAGACACATACACAGTGTTGCCCCTTTACGAACCAAAGCTTTTGGGGAAAGCGAATGCCTGTGTGGCAGCGAATGCAGTTCCAAGGTACAGTGAAAACCAGCTACAGCATTCCGTGCTGGCAGCTTTCGTGTGGTCGCAATCGCTGGGTGTTTCAAATTGGGTAGCCGGGTCTGCGAGAGAGAGATAAGCAGTGTTGCCCCATTAAGAACCAAAGCTTTTGGGGAAAGCGAATATCTGTGTGGTAGCGAATGCAGTTCCAAGGGACAGTGAAAACCAGTTACAGCATTAGGTGCTGGCAGCTTTCGTGTGGGCGCACTCGCTGAACGTTGCGAATTTGGCAGCCGGGCTCTGCTAGACAGAGATACAAAGTGTTGCCCCTTTACGAAGCAAAGCTTTTGGGGAAAGCGAAAGCCTGTGTGGCAGCGAATGCAGTTCTAAGGTACAGTGAAAACCAGCTACAGCATTCCGTACTGGCAGCTCTCGTGTGGGCGCAATCGCTGGACATTTCGAATTTGGCAGCCGGGCTCTGCGAGAGACACATACACAGTGTTGCCCCATTACCATGAAAAACTTTAGGGGAAAGCGAATGTCTGTGTGGCAGCGAATGCAGTTCCAAGGGACAGTGAAAACCAGCTACACCATTCCGTGCTGGCAGCTTTCGTGTGGGCGCAATCGCTGGACGTTTCGAATTTGGCAATCGGGCTCTGCGAGAGAGAGATACACAGTGTTGCCCCTTTACGAACCAAAGCTTTTGGGGAAAGTGAATGTCTGTGTGGCAGCGAATGCAGTTCCAAGGGACAGTGAAAACCAGCTACAGCGTTCCGTTCTGGCAGCTTTCGTGTGGGCGCAACAGCTGGACGTTTCAAATTTGGAAGCCAGGCTCTGCGAGAGACACATACACAGTGTTGCCCCTTTATGAACCAAAGCTTTTGGGGAAAGTGAATGTCTGTGTGGCAGCGAATGCAGTTCCAAGGGACAGTGAAAACCAGCCACAGCATTCCATGCTGGCAGCTTTCGTGTGGGCGCAGTCGCTGTAAGTTTCGAATTTGGCAGCTGGGCTCTGCAAGAGTGAGAGATGCAGAGCATTGCCCGATTACTAGGGAAAGCTTTTGGGGAAAGCGAATGTCTGTGTGGCAGCGAATGCACTTCCAAGGGACAGTGAAAACCAGCTACAGCATTCCGTACTGGCAGCTTTCGTGTGGGCGCAATCGCTGGACTTTTCGAATTTGGCAGCCGGGCTCTGCGAGAGACACATACACAGTGTTGCCCCATTACCATGAAAAACTTTAGGGGAAAGCGAATGTCTGTGTGGCAGCGAATGCAGTTCAAAGGGACAGTGAAAACCAGCTACAGCATTCCGTGCTGGCAGCTTTCGTGTGGGCGCAATCGCTGGACGTTTCGAATTTGAGAGCCGGGCTCTGCGAGAGAGAGATACACAGTGTTGCCCCTTTACGAAGCAAAGCTTTTGGGGAAAGCGAATGTCTGTGTGGCAGCGAATGCAGTTCCAAGGGACAGTGAAAACCAGCTACAGCATTCCGTGCTGGCAGCTTTCGTGTGGGAGAAATCGCTGAATGTTTCGAATTTGGCAGCCGGGCTGTGCTAGACAGAGATACACAGTGTTGCCCCTTTACGAAGCAAAGCTTTTGGGGAAAGCGAATGTCTGTGTGGCAGCGAATGCAGTTCCAAGGGGCAGTGAATACCAGCTACAGCATTCCGTGCTGGTAGCTTTCGTGTGGGCGCAATCGCTCGACTTTTCGAATTTGGCATCCGGGCTCTGCGAGGGAGAGAGATGCAGAGCATTGCCCGATTACTAGGGAAAGCTTTTGGGGAAAGCGAATGTCTGTGTGGCAGCGAATGCAGTTCCAAGGGACAGTGAAAACCAGCTACAGCATTCCGTACTGGCAGCTTTCGTGTGGGCGCAATCGCTGGACGTTTCTAATTTGGCAGCCGGGCTCTGCGAGAGACACATACACAGTGTTGCCCCATTACCATGAAAAACTTTAGGGGAAAGCGAATGTCTGTGTGGCAGCGAATGCAGTTCCAAGGGACAGTGAAAACCAGCTACAGCATTCCGTGCTGGCAGCTTTCGTGTGGGCGCAATCGCTGGACGTTTCGAATTTGGCAGCCGGGCTCTGCGAGAGAGAGATACACAGTGTTGCCCCTTTATGAAGCAAAGCTTTTGGGGAAAGCGAATGTCTGTGTGGCAGCGAATGCAGTTCCAAGGGACAGTGAAAACCAGCTACAGCATTCCGTGCTGGCAGCTTTCGTGTGGGAGAAATCGCTGAATGTTTCGAATTTGGCAGCCGGGCTCTGCTAGACAGAGATACACAGTGTTGCCCCTTTACAAAGCAAAGCTTTTGGGGAAAGCGAATGTCTGTGTGGCAGCGAATGCAGTTCCAAGGGACAGTGAAAACCAGTTACAGCATTCCGTGCTGGCAGCTTTCGTGTGGGCGCAATCGCTGGACGTTTCGAATTTGGCAGCCGGGCTCTGCTAGACAGAGATACACAGTGTTGCCCCATTACCAAGCAAAGCTTTTGGGGAAAGCGAATGTCTGTGTGGCAGCGAATGCAGTTCCAAGGGACAGTGAAAACCAGCTACAGCATTCCGTGCTGGCAGCTTTCGTGTGGGCGCAATCGCTGGACGTTTCGAATTTGGAAGCCGGGCTCTGCGAGAGACACATACACAGTGTTGCCCCTTTATGAACCAAAGCTTTTGGGGAAAGCGAATGCCTGTGTGGCAGCGAATGCAGTTCCAAGGGACAGTGAAAACCAGCCACAGCATTCCATGCTGGCAGCTTTCGTGTGGGCGCAGTCGCTGGAAGTTTCGAATTTGGCAGCTGGGCTCTGCGAGAGACACATACACAGTGTTGCCCCTTTACGAACCAAAGCTTTTGGGGAAAGCGAATGTCTGTGTGGCAGCGAATGCAGTTCCAAGGGACAGTGAAAACCAGCTACAGCATTCCGTGCTGGCAGGATTCGTGTGGGCGCAATCGCTGGACGTTTCGAATATGGCAGCCGGGCTCTGCAAGAGTGAGATACAGAGTGTTGCCCCTTTACGAACCAAAGCTTTTGGGGAAAGCGAATGTCTGTGTGGCAGCGAATGCAGTTCCAAGGGGCAGTGAATACCAGCTACAGCATTCCGTGCTGGTAGCTTTCGTGTGGGCGCAATCGCTCGACTTTTCGAATTTGGCAGTTGGGCTCTGCGAGGGAGAGAGATACAGAGCGTTGCCCGATTACTAGGGAAAGCTTTTGGGGAAAGCGAATGTCTGTGTGGCAGCGAATGCACTTCCAAGGCACAGTGAAAACGAGTTACAGCATTAGGTGCTGGCAGCTTTCGTGTGGGCGCAATGGCTCGACTTTTCGAATTTGGCAGCCGGGCTCTGCGAGAGACACATACACAGTGTTGCCCCATTACCATGAAAAACTTTAGGGGAAAGCGAATGTCTGTGTGGCAGCGAATGCAGTTCCAAGGGACAGTGAAAACCAGCTATAGCATTCCGTGCTGGCAGCTTTCGTGTGGGCGCAATCGCTGGACGTTTCGAATTTGGCAATCGGGCTCTGCGAGAGAGATACACAGTGTTGCCCCTTTATGAACCAAAGCTTTTGGGGAAAGTGAATGTCTGTGTGGCAGCGAATACAGTTCCAAGGGACAGTGAAAACCAGCTACAGCGTTCCGTTCTGGCAGCTTTCGTGTGGGCGCAACAGCTGGACGTTTCAAATTTGGAAGCCAGGCTCTGCGAGAGACACATACACAGTGTTGCCCCTTTATGAACCAAAGCTTTTGGGGAAAGCGAATGCCTGTGTGGCAGCGAATGCAGTTCCAAGGGACAGTGAAAACCAGCCACAGCATTCCATGCTGGCAGCTTTCGTGTGGGCGCAGTCGCTGTAAGTTTCCAATTTGGCAGCTGGGCTCTGCGAGAGACACATACACAGTGTTGCCCCTTTACGAACCAAAGCTTTTGGGGAAAGCGAATGTCTGTGTGGCAGCAAATGCAGTTCCAAGGGACAGTGAAAACCAGCTACAGCATTCCGTGCTGGCAGGTTTCGTGTGGGCGCAATCGCTGGACGTTTCGAATTTGGCAGCCGGGCTCTGCAAGAGTGAGATACAGAGTGTTGCCCCTTTACGAACCAAAGCTTTTGGGGAAAGCGAATGTCTGTGTGGCAGCGAATGCAGTTCCAAGGGGCAGTGAATACCAGCTACAGCATTCCGTGCTGGTAGCTTTCGTGTGGGCGCAATCGCTCGACTTTTCGAATTTGGCATCCGGGCTCTGCGACGGAGAGAGATGCAGAGCATTGCCTGATTACTAGGGAAAGCTTTTGGGGAAAGCGAATGTCTGTGTGGCAGCGAATACACTTCCAAGGGACAGTGAAAACCAGCTACAGCATTCCGTACTGGCAGCTTTCGTGTGGGCGCAATCGCTGGACGTTTCGAATTTGGCAGCCGGGCTCTGCGAGAGACACATACACAGTGTTGCCCCATTACCATGAAAAACTTTAGGGGAAAGCGAATGTCTGTGTGGCAGCGAATGCAGTTCCAAGGGACAGTGAAAACCAGTTACAGCATTCCGTGCTGGCAGCTTTCGTGTGGGCGCAATCGCTGGACGTTTCGAATTTGGCAGCCGGGCTCTGCTAGACAGAGATACACAGTGTTGCCCCATTACCAAGAAAAGCTTTTGGGGAAAGCGAATGTCTGTGTGGCAGTGAATGCAGTTCCAAGGGACAGTGAAAACCAGCTACAGCATTCCGTGCTGGCAGCTTTCGTGTGGGCGCAATCGCTGGACGTTTCAAATTTGGCAATCGGGCTCTGCAAGAGAGATACACACTGTTGCCCCTTTACGAACCAAAGCTTTTGGGGAAAGTGAATGTCTGTGTGGCAGCGAATGCAGTTCCAAGGGACAGTGAAAACCAGCTACAGCGTTCCATGCTGGCAGCTTTCGTGTGGGCGCAGTCGCTGGAAGTTTCGAATTTGGCAGCTGGGCTCTGCGAGAGACACATACACAGTGTTGCCCCTTTACGAACCAAAGCTTTTGGGGAAAGCGAATGTCTGTGTGGCAGCGAATGCAGTTCCAAGGGACAGTGAAAACCAGCTACAGCATTCCGTGCTGGCAGCTTTCGTGTGGGGGAAATCGCTGGACGTTTCGAATTTGGCAGCCGGGCTCTGCAAGAGTGAGATACAGAGTGTTGCCCCTTTACGAAGCAAAGCTTTTGGGGAAAGCGAATGTCTGTGTGGCAGCGAATGCAGTTCCAAGGGACAGTGAAAACCAGCTACAGCATTCCGTGCTGGCAGCTTTCATGTGGGTGCAATCGCTGGACGTTTCGAATTTGGCAGTCGGGCTCTGCGAGAGAGAGATACACAGTGTTGGCCCTTTACGAACCAAAGCTTTTGGGGAAAGCGAATGTCTGTGTGGCAGCGAATGCAGTTCCAAGGGACAGTGAAAACCAGCTACAGCATTCCGTGCTGGCAGCTTTCGTGTGGGCGCAATCGCTGGACGTTTCGAATTTGGCAGCCGGGCTCTGCGAGAGAGAGATACACAGTGTTGCCCCTTTACGAAGCAAAGCTTTTGGGGAAAGCGAATGTCTGTGTGGCAGCGAATGCCGTTCCAAGGGACAGTGAAAACCAGCTACAGCATTCCGTGCTGGCAGCTTTCGTCTGGGAGAAATCGCTGAATGTTTCGAATTTGGCAGCCGGGCTCTGCTAGACAGAGATACACAGTGCTGCCCCTTTACGAACCAAAGCTTTTGGGGAAAGCGAATGTCTGTGTGGCAGCGAATGCAGTTCCAAGGGACAGTGAAAACCAGCTACAGCATTAGGTGCTGGCAGCTTTCGTGTGGGCGCAATCGCTGGACGTTTTGAATTTGGCAGCCGGGCTCTGCTAGACAGAGATACACAGTGTTGCCCCATTACCAAGAAAAGCTTTTGGGGAAAGCGAATGTCTGTGTGGCAGCGAATGCAGTTCCAAGGGACAGTGAAAACCAGCTACAGCATTCCATGCTGGCAGCTTTCGTGTGGGCGCAATCGCTGGACGTTTCGAATTTGGCAATCGGGCTCTGCGAGAGACACATACACAGTGTTGCCCCTTTACGAACCAAATCTTTTGGGGAAAGCGAATGCCTGTGTGGCAGCGAATGCAGTTCCAAGGGACAGTGAAAACCAGCCACAGCATTCCATGCTGGCAGCTTTCGTGTGGGCGCAGTCGCTGGAAATTTCGAATTTGGCAGCCGGGCTCTGCGAGGGAGAGAGATACAGAGCGTTGCCCGATTACTAGGAAAAGCTTTTGGGGAAAGCGAATGTCTGTGTGGCAGCGAATGCAGTTCCAAGGGACAGTGAAAACCAGCTACAGCATTCCGTGCTGGCAGGATTCGTGTGGGCGCAATCGCTGGACGTTTCGAATTTGGCAGCCGGGCTCTGCAAGAGTGAGATACAGAGTGTTGCCCCTTTACGAACCAAAGCTTTTGGGGAAAGCGAATGTCTGTGTGGCAGCGAATGCAGTTCCAAGGGGCAGTGAATACCAGCTACAGCATTCCGTGCTGGTAGCTTTCGTGTGGGCGCAATCGCTCGACTTTTCGAATTTGGCAGTTGGGCTCTGCGAGGGAGAGAGATACAGAGCGTTGCCCGATTACTAGGGAAAGCTTTTGGGGAAAGCGAATGTCTGTGTGGCAGCGAATGCACTTCCAAGGGACAGTGAAAACGAGTTACAGCATTAGGTGCTGGCAGCTTTCGTGTGGGCGCAATCGCTCGACTTTTCGAATTTGGCAGCCGGGCTCTGCGAGAGACACATACACAGTGTTGCCCCATTACCATGAAAAACTTTAGGGGAAAGCGAATGTCTGTGTGGCAGCGAATGCAGTTCCAAGGGACAGTGAAAACCAGCCACAGCATTCCATGCTGGCAGCTTTCGTGTGGGCGCAGTCGCTGTAAGTTTCCAATTTGGCAGCTGGGCTCTGCGAGAGACACATACACAGTGTTGCCCCTTTACGAACCAAAGCTTTTGGGGAAAGCGAATGTCTGTGTGGCAGCAAATGCAGTTCCAAGGGACAGTGAAAACCAGCTACAGCATTCCGTGCTGGCAGGTTTCGTGTGGGCGCAATCGCTGGACGTTTCGAATTTGGCAGCCGGGCTCTGCGAGAGACAAATACACAGTGTTGCCCCTTTACGAACCAAAGCTTTCGGGGAAAGCGAATGTCTGTGTGGCAGCGAATGCAGTTCCAAGGGACAGTGAAAACCAGCTACAGCATTCCGTGCTGGCAGCTTTCGTGTGGGAGAAATCGCTGGACGTTTCGAATTGGGCAGCCGGGCTCTGCGAGAGAGAGATACACAGTGTTGCCCCATTACCAAGAAAAGCTTTTGGGGAAAGCGAATGTCTGTGTGGCAGCGAATGCAGTTCCAAGGGACAGTGAAAACCAGCTACAGCGTTCCGTTCTGGCAGCTTTCGTGTGGGCGCAGTCGCTGGAAGTTTCGAATTTGGCAGCTGGGCTCTGCGAGAGACACATACACAGTGTGGCCCCTTTACGAACCAAAGCTTTTGGGGAAAGCGAATGCCTGTGTGGCAGCGAATGCAGTTCCAAGGGACAGTGAAAACCAGCCACAGCATTCCATGCTGGCAGCTTTCGTGTGGGCGCAGTCGCTGGAAGTTTCGAATTTGGCAGCTGGGCTCTGCGAGAGACACATACACAGTGTTGCCCCTTTACGAACCAAAGCTTTTGGCGAAAGCGAATGTCTGTGTGGCAGCGAATGCAGTTCCAAGGGACAGTGAAAACCAGCTACAGCATTCCGTGCTGGCAGCTTTCATGTGGGCGCAATCGCTGGACGTTTCGAATTTGGCAGTCGGGATCTGCGAGAGAGAGATACACAGAGTTGGCCCTTTACGAACCAAAGCTTTTGGGGAAAGCGAATGTCTGTGTGGCAGCGAATGCAGTTCCAAGGGACAGTGAAAACAAGTTACAGCATTAGGTGCTGGCAGCTTTCGTGTGGGCGCAATCGCTGGACGTTTCGAATTTGGCAGCCGGGCTCTGCTGGACAGAGATACACAGTGTTGCCCCATTACCAAGAAAAGCTTTTGGGGAAAGCGAATGTCTGTGTGGCAGCGAATGCAGTTCCAAGGGACAGTGAAAACCAGCTACAGCATTCCGTGCTGGCAGCTTTCATGTGGGAAAAATCGCTGGACGTTGCGAATTTGGCAGCCGGGCTCTGCAAGAGTGAGATACAGAGTGTTGCCCCTTTACGAACCAAAGCTTTTGGGGAAAGCGAATGTCTGTGTGGCAGCGAATGCAGTTCCAAGGGGCAGTGAAAACCAGCTACAGCATTCCGTGCTGGCAGCTTTCATGTGGGCGCAATCGCTGGACGTTTCGAATTTGGCAATCGGGCTCTGCGAGAGACACATACACAGTGTTGCCCCTTTATGAACCAAAGCTTTTGGGGAAAGCGAATGTCTGTGTGGCAGCGAATACAGTTCCAAGGGACAGTGAAAACCAGCCACAGCATTCCGTGCTGGCAGCTTTCGTGTGGGCGCAGTCGCTGGAAGTTTCGAATTTGGCAGCTGGGCTCTGCGAGAGACACATACACAGTGTTGCCCCTTTACGAACCAAAGCTTTTGGGGAAAGCGAATGTCTGTGTGGCAGCGAATGCAGTTCCAAGGGACAGTGAAAACCAGCTACAGCATTCCGTGCTGGCAGGATTCGTGTGGGCGCAATCGCTGGACGTTTCGTATTTGGCAGCCGGGCTCTGCAAGAGTGAGATACAGAGTGTTGCCCCTTTACGAACCAAAGCTTTTGGGGAAAGCGAATGTCTGTGTGGCAGCGAATGCAGTTCCAAGGGGCAGTGAATACCAGCTACAGCATTCCGTGCAGGTAGCTTTCGTGTGGGCGCAATCGCTCGACTTTTCGAATTTGGCATCCGGGCTCTGCGAGGGAGAGAGATACAGAGCGTTGCCCGATTACTAGGGAAAGCTTTTGGGGAAAGCGAATGTCTGTGTGGCAGCGAATGCACTTCCAAGGGACAGTGAAAACCAGTTACAGCATTAGGTGCTGGCAGCTTTCGTGTGGGCGCAATCGCTGGACGTTTCGAATTTGGCAGCCGGGCTCTGCTAGACAGAGATACACAGTGTTGCCCCATTACCAAGAAAAGCTTTTGGGGAAAGCGAATGTCTGTGTGGCAGCGAATGCAGTTCCAAGGGACAGTGAAAACCAGGAACAGCATTCCGTGCTGCCATCTTTCGTGTGGGCGCAATCGCTGGACGTTTCGAATTTGGCAATCGGGCTCTGCGAGAGAGATACACAGTGTTGCCCCTTTACGAACCAAAGCTTTTGGGGAAAGTGAATGTCTGTGTGGCAGCGAATGCAGTTCCAAGGGACAGTGAAAACCCGCTACAGCGTTCCGTTCTGGCAGCTTTCGTGTGGGCGCAACAGCTGGACGTTTCAAATTTGGAAGCCGGGCTCTGCGAGAGACACATACACAGTGTTGCCCCTTTATGAACCAAAGCTTTTGGGGAAAGCGAATGCCTGTGTGGCAGCGAATGCAGTTCCAAGGGACAGTGAAAACCAGCCACAGCATTCCATGCTGGCAGCTTTCATGTGGGCGCAGTCGCTGTAAGTTTCGAATTTGGCAGCTGGGCTCTGCAAGAGACATATACACAGTGTTGCCCCTTTACGAACCAAAGCTTTTGGGGAAAGCGAATGTCTGTGTGGCAGCGAATGCAGTTCCAAGGGACAGTGAAAACCAGCTACAGCATTCCGTGCTGGCAGGTTGCGTGTGGGCGCAATCGCTGGACGTTTCGAATTTGGCAGCCGGGCTCTGCAAGAGTGAGATACAGAGTGTTGCCCCTTTACGAACCAAAGCTTTTGGGGAAAGCGAATGTCTGTGTGGCAGCGAATGCAGTTCCAAGGGGCAGTGAATACCAGCTACAGCATTCCGTGCTGGTAGCTTTCGTGTGGGCGCAATCGCTCGACTTTTCGAATTTGGCATCCGGGCTCTGCGAGGGAGAGAGATACAGAGCGTTGCCCGATTACTAGGGAAAGCTTTTGGGGAAAGCGAATGTCTGTGTGGCAGCGAATGCACTTCCAAGGGACAGTGAAAACCAGCTACAGCATTCCTTACTGGCAGCTTTCGTGTGGGCGCAATCGCTGGACGTTTCGAATTTGGCAGCCGGGCTCTGCGAGAGACAAATACACAGTGTTGCCCCATTACCATGAAAAACTTTAGGGGAAAGCGAATGTCTGTGTGGCAGCGAATGCAGTTCCAAGGGACAGTGAAAACTAGCTACAGCATTCCGTGCTGGCAGCTTTCGTGTGGGCGCAATTGCTGGACGTTTCGAATTTGGCAGCCGGGCTCTGCTGGACAGAGATACACAGTGTTGCCCCATTACCAAGAAAAGCTTTTGGGGAAAGCGAATGTCTGTGTGGCAGCGAATGCAGTTCCAAGGGACAGTGAAAACCAGCTACAGCATTCCGTGCTGGCAGCTTTCATGTGGGAAAAATCGCTGGACGTTGCGAATTTGGCAGCCGGGCTCTGCAAGAGTGAGATACAGAGTGTTGCCCCTTTACGAACCAAAGCTTTTGGGGAAAGCGAATGTCTGTGTGGCAGCGAATGCAGTTCCAAGGGGCAGTGAAAACCAGCTACAGCATTCCGTGCTGGCAGCTTTCATGTGGGCGCAATCGCTGGACGTTTCGAATTTGGCAATCGGGCTCTGCGAGAGACACATACACAGTGTTGCCCCTTTATGAACCAAAGCTTTTGGGGAAAGCGAATGTCTGTGTGGCAGCGAATACAGTTCCAAGGGACAGTGAAAACCAGCCACAGCATTCCGTGCTGGCAGCTTTCGTGTGGGCGCAGTCGCTGGAAGTTTCGAATTTGGCAGCTGGGCTCTGCGAGAGACACATACACAGTGTTGCCCCTTTACGAACCAAAGCTTTTGGGGAAAGCGAATGTCTGTGTGGCAGCGAATGCAGTTCCAAGGGACAGTGAAAACCAGCTACAGCATTCCGTGCTGGCAGGATTCGTGTGGGCGCAATCGCTGGACGTTTCGTATTTGGCAGCCGGGCTCTGCAAGAGTGAGATACAGAGTGTTGCCCCTTTACGAACCAAAGCTTTTGGGGAAAGCGAATGTCTGTGTGGCAGCG
This sequence comes from Mycteria americana, assembly GCF_035582795.1. Taxonomy (NCBI): domain Eukaryota; kingdom Metazoa; phylum Chordata; class Aves; order Ciconiiformes; family Ciconiidae; genus Mycteria; species Mycteria americana. The sequence continues at coordinate 2,436,852 of NW_027445436.1, read as the reverse complement.
AATGCAGTTCCAAGGGGCAGTGAATACCAGCTACAGCATTCCGTGCAGGTAGCTTTCGTGTGGGCGCAATCGCTCGACTTTTCGAATTTGGCATCCGGGCTCTGCGAGGGAGAGAGATACAGAGCGTTGCCCGATTACTAGGGAAAGCTTTTGGGGAAAGCGAATGTCTGTGTGGCAGCGAATGCACTTCCAAGGGACAGTGAAAACCAGTTACAGCATTAGGTGCTGGCAGCTTTCGTGTGGGCGCAATCGCTGGACGTTTCGAATTTGGCAGCCGGGCTCTGCTAGACAGAGATACACAGTGTTGCCCCATTACCAAGAAAAGCTTTTGGGGAAAGCGAATGTCTGTGTGGCAGCGAATGCAGTTCCAAGGGACAGTGAAAACCAGGAACAGCATTCCGTGCTGCCAGCTTTCGTGTGGGCGCAATCGCTGGACGTTTCGAATTTGGCAATCGGGCTCTGCGAGAGAGATACACAGTGTTGCCCCTTTACGAACCAAAGCTTTTGGGGAAAGTGAATGTCTGTGTGGCAGCGAATGCAGTTCCAAGGGACAGTGAAAACCCGCTACAGCGTTCCGTTCTGGCAGCTTTCGTGTGGGCGCAACAGCTGGACGTTTCAAATTTGGAAGCCGGGCTCTGCGAGAGACACATACACAGTGTTGCCCCTTTATGAACCAAAGCTTTTGGGGAAAGCGAATGCCTGTGTGGCAGCGAATGCAGTTCCAAGGGACAGTGAAAACCAGCCACAGCATTCCATGCTGGCAGCTTTCGTGTGGGCGCAGTCGCTGTAAGTTTCGAATTTGGCAGCTGGGCTCTGCAAGAGACATATACACAGTGTTGCCCCTTTACGAACCAAAGCTTTTGGGGAAAGCGAATGTCTGTGTGGCAGCGAATGCAGTTCCAAGGGACAGTGAAAACCAGCTACAGCATTCCGTGCTGGCAGGTTTCGTGTGGGCGCAATCGCTGGACGTTTCGAATTTGGCAGCCGGGCTCTGCAAGAGTGAGATACAGAGTGTTGCCCCTTTACGAACCAAAGCTTTTGGGGAAAGCGAATGTCTGTGTGGCAGCGAATGCAGTTCCAAGGGGCAGTGAATACCTGCTACAGCATTCCGTGCTGGTAGCTTTCGTGTGGGCGCAATCGCTCGACTTTTCGAATTTGGCATCCGGGCTCTGCGAGGGAGAGAGATACAGAGCGTTGCCCGATTACTAGGGAAAGCTTTTGGGGAAAGCGAATGTCTGTGTGGCAGCGAATGCACTTCCAAGGGACAGTGAAAACCAGCTACAGCATTCCTTACTGGCAGCTTTCGTGTGGGCGCAATCGCTGGACGTTTCGAATTTGGCAGCCGGGCTCTGCTAGACAGAGATACACAGTGTTGCCCCATTACCAAGAAAAGCTTTTGGGGAAAGCGAATGTCTGTGTGGCAGCGAATGCAGTTCCAAGGGACAGTGAAAACCAGCTACAGCATTCCGTGCTGGCAGCTTTCGTGTGGGCGCAATCGCTGGACGTTTCGAATTTGGCAGCCGGGCTCTGCGAGAGACACATACACATTGTTGCCCCTTTACGAAGCCATGCTTTTCGGGAAAGCGAATGTCTGTGTGGCAGCGAATGCAGTTCCAAGGGACAGTGAAAACCAACTACAGCATTGCGAGCTGGCAGCTTTCGTGTGGGAGAAATCGCTGGACGTTTCGAATTTGGCAGCCGGGCTCTGCTAGACAGAGATACACAGTGTTGCCCCTTTACGAACCAAAGCTTTCGGGGAAAGCGAATGTCTGTGTGGCAGCGAATGCAGTTCCAAGGGACAGTGAAAACCAGCTACAGCATTCCGTGCTGGCAGCTTTCGTATAGGAGAAATCGCTGGACGTTTCGAATTTGGCAGCCGGGCTCTGCGAGAGACACATACACAGTCTTGCCCCATTACCATGAAAAACTTTAGGGGAAAGCGAATGTCTGTGTGGCAGCGAATGCAGTTCCAAGGGACAGTGAAAACCAGCTACAGCATTCCGTGCTGGCAGCTTTCGTGTGGGCGCAATCGCTGGACGTTTCGAATTTGGCAGCCGGGCTCTGCGAGAGAGAGATACACAGTGTTGCCCCTTTACGAAGCAAAGCTTTTGGGGAAAGCGAATGTCTGTGTGGCAGCGAATGCAGTTCCAAGGGACAGTGAAAACCAGCTACAGCATTCCGTGCTGGCAGCTTTCGTGTGGGAGAAATCGCTGAATGTTTCGAATTTGGCAGCCGGGCTCTGCTAGACAGAGATACACAGTGTTGCCCCTTTACGAACCAAATCTTTTGGGGAAAGCGAATGTCTGTGTGGCAGCGAATGCAGTTCCAAGGGACAGTGAAAACCAGCTACAGCGTTCCGTTCTGGCAGCTTTCGTGTGGGCGCAACAGCTGGACGTTTCAAATTTGGAAGCCGGGCTCTGCGAGAGACACATACACAGTGTTGCCCCTTTATGAACCAAAGCTTTTGGGGAAAGCGAATGCCTGTGTGGCAGCGAATGCAGTTCCAAGGGACAGTGAAAACCAGCCACAGCATTCCATGCTGGCAGCTTTCGTGTGGGCGCAGTCGCTGGAAGTTTCGAATTTGGCAGCTGGGCTCTGCGAGAGACACATACACAGTGTTGCCCCTTTACGAACCACAGCTTTTGGGGAAAGCGAATGTCTGTGTGGCAGCGAATGCAGTTCCAAGGGACAGTGAAAACCAGCTACAGCATTCCGTGCTGGCAGCTTTCGTGTGGGAGAAATCGCTGAATGTTTCGAATTTGGCAGCCGGGCTCTGCTAGACAGAGATACACAGTGTTGCCCCTTTACGAACCAAAGCTTTTGCAGAAAGCGAATGTCTGTGTGGCAGCGAATGCAGTTCCAAGGGACAGTGAAAAACAGTTACAGCATTAGGTGCTGGCAGCTTTCGTGTGGGCGCAGTCGCTGGACGTTTCAAATTTGGCAGCCGGGCTCTGCTAGACAGAGATACACAGTGTTGCCCCTTTACGAACCAAAGCTTTTGGGGAAAGTGAATGTCTGTGTGGCAGCGAATGCAGTTCCAAGGGACAGTGAAAACCAGCTACAGCATTCCGTGCTGGCAGCTTTCGTGTGGTCGCAATCGCTGGGTGTTTCAAATTGGGTAGCCGGGTCTGCGAGAGAGAGATAAGCAGTGTTGCCCCATTAAGAACCAAAGCTTTTGGGGAAAGCGAATGTCTGTGTGGTAGCGAATGCTGTTCCAAGGGACAGTGAAAACCAGCTACAGCATTCCGTGCTGGCAGCTTTCGTGTGGGAGAAATCGCTGAATGTTTCGAATTTGGCAGCCGGGCTCTGCTAGACAGAGATACACAGTGTTGCCCCTTTACGAACCAAAGCTTTTGGGGAAAGCGAATGTCTGTGTGGCAGCGAATGCAGTTCCAAGGGACAGTGAAAACCAGCTACAGCATTAGGTGCTGGCAGCTTTCGTGTGGGCGCAATCGCTGGATGTTTCGAATTTGGCAGCCGGGCTCTGCTAGACAGAGATACACAGTGTTGCCCCATTACCAAGAAAAGCTTTTGGGGAAAGCGAATGTCTGTATGGCAGCGAATGCAGTTCCAAGGGACAGTGAAAACCAGCTACAGCATTCCGTGCTGGCAGCTTTCGTGTGGGCGCAATCGCTGGACGTTTCGAGTTTGGCAGTCGGGCTCTGCGAGAGACACATACACAGTGTTGCCCCATTACCATGAAAAACTTTAGGGGAAAGCGAATGTCTGTGTGGCAGCGAATGCAGTTCCAAGGGACAGTGAAAACCAGCTACAGCATTCCGTGCTGGCAGCTTTCCTGTGGGCGCAATCGCTGGACGTTTCGAATTTGGCAGCCGGGCTCTGCGAGAGAGAGATACACAGTGTTGCCCCTTTACGAAGCAAAGCTTTTGGGGAAAGCGAATGTCTCTGTGGCAGCGAATGCAGTTCCAAGGGACAGTGAAAACCACCTACAGCATTCCGTGCTGGCAGCTTTCGTGTGGGAGAAATCGCTGAATGTTTCGAATTTGGCAGCCGGGCTCTGCTAGACAGAGATACACAGTGTTGCCCCTTTACGAACCAAAGCTTTTGGGGAAAGCGAATGTCTGTGTGGCAGCGAATGCAGTTCCAAGGGACAGTGAAGAGCAGTTACAGCATTAGGTGCTGGCAGCTTTCATGTGGGCGCAATCGCTGGACGTTTCGAATTTGGCAGCCGGGCTCTGCTAGACAGAGATACACAGTGTTGCCCCATTACCAAGAAAAGCTTTTGGGGAAAGCGAATGTCTGTGTGGCAGCGAATGCAGTTCCAAGGGACAGTGAAAACCAGCTACAGCATTCCGTGCTGGCAGCTTTCGTGTGGGCGCAATCGCTGGACGTTTCGAATTTGGCAGCCGGGCTCTGCGAGAGACACATACACATTGTTGCCCCTTTACGAAGCCATGCTTTTCGGGAAAGCGAATGTCTGTGTGGCAGCGAATGCAGTTCCAAGGGACAGTGAAAACCAACTACAGCATTGCGAGCTGGCAGCTTTCGTGTGGGAGAAATCGCTGGACGTTTCGAATTTGGCAGCCGGGCTCTGCTAGACAGAGATACACAGTGTTGCCCCTTTACGAACCAAAGCTTTCGGGGAAAGCGAATGTCTGTGTGGCAGCGAATGCAGTTCCAAGGGACAGTGAAAACCAGCTACAGCATTCCGTGCTGGCAGCTTTCGTGTAGGAGAAATCGCTGGACGTTTCGAATTTGGCAGCCGGGCTCTGCGAGAGACACATACACAGTCTTGCCCCATTACCATGAAAAACTTTAGGGGAAAGCGAATGTCTGTGTGGCAGCGAATGCAGTTCCAAGGGACAGTGAAAACCAGCTACAGCATTCCGTGCTGGCAGCTTTCGTGTGGGCGCAATCGCTGGACGTTTCGAATTTGGCAGCCGGGCTCTGCGAGAGAGAGATACACAGTGTTGCCCCTTTACGAAGCAAAGCTTTTGGGGAAAGCGAATGTCTGTGTGGCAGCGAATGCAGTTCCAAGGGACAGTGAAAACCAGCTACAGCATTCCGTGCTGGCAGCTTTCGTGTGGGAGAAATCGCTGAATGTTTCGAATTTGGCAGCCGGGCTCTGCTAGACAGAGATACACAGTGTTGCCCCTTTACGAACCAAATCTTTTGGGGAAAGCGAATGTCTGTGTGGCAGCGAATGCAGTTCCAAGGGACAGTGAAAACCAGCTACAGCGTTCCGTTCTGGCAGCTTTCGTGTGGGCGCAACAGCTGGACGTTTCAAATTTGGAAGCCGGGCTCTGCGAGAGACACATACACAGTGTTGCCCCTTTATGAACCAAAGCTTTTGGGGAAAGCGAATGCCTGTGTGGCAGCGAATGCAGTTCCAAGGGACAGTGAAAACCAGCCACAGCATTCCATGCTGGCAGCTTTCGTGTGGGCGCAGTCGCTGGAAGTTTCGAATTTGGCAGCTGGGCTCTGCGAGAGACACATACACAGTGTTGCCCCTTTACGAACCACAGCTTTTGGGGAAAGCGAATGTCTGTGTGGCAGCGAATGCAGTTCCAAGGGACAGTGAAAACCAGCTACAGCATTCCGTGCTGGCAGCTTTCGTGTGGGAGAAATCGCTGAATGTTTCGAATTTGGCAGCCGGGCTCTGCTAGACAGAGATACACAGTGTTGCCCCTTTACGAACCAAAGCTTTTGCAGAAAGCGAATGTCTGTGTGGCAGCGAATGCAGTTCCAAGGGACAGTGAAAAACAGTTACAGCATTAGGTGCTGGCAGCTTTCGTGTGGGCGCAGTCGCTGGACGTTTCAAATTTGGCAGCCGGGCTCTGCTAGACAGAGATACACAGTGTTGCCCCATTACCAAGAAAAGCTTTTGGGGAAAGCGAATGTCTGTGTGGCAGCGAATGCAGTTCCAAGGGACAGTGAAAACCAGCTACAGCATTCCGTGCTGGCAGCTTTGGTGTGGGCGCAATCGCTGGACGTTTCTAATTTGGCAATCGGGCTCTGCGAGAGAGATACACAGTGTTGCCCCTTTACGAACCAAAGCTTTTGGGGAAAGTGAATGTCTGTGTGGCAGCGAATGCAGTTCCAAGGGACAGTGAAAACCAGCTACAGCGTTCCGTTCTGGCAGCTTTCGTGTGGGCGCAACAGCTGGACGTTTCAAATTTGGAAGCCGGGCTCTGCGAGAGACACATACACAGTGTTGCCCCTTTATGAACCAAAGCTTTTGGGGAAAGCGAATGCCTGTGTGGCAGCGAATGCAGTTCCAAGGGACAGTGAAAACCAGCCACAGCATTCCATGCTGGCAGCTTTCGTGTGGGCGCAGTCGCTGGAAGTTTCGAATTTGGCAGCTGGGCTCTGCGAGAGACACATACACAGTGTTGCCCCTTTACGAACCAAAGCTTTTGGGGAAAGCGAATGTCTGTGTGGCAGCGGATGCAGTTCCAAGGGACAGTGAAAACCAGCTACAGCATTCCGTGCTGGTAGCTTTCGTGTGGGCGCAATCGCTCGACGTTTCGAATTTGGCAGCCGGGCTCTGCGAGGGAGAGAGATACAGAGCGTTGCCCGATTACTAGGGAAAGCTTTTGGGGAAAGCGAATGTCTGTGTGGCAGCGAATGCAGTTCCAAGGGACAGTGAAAACCAGCTACAGCATTCTGTGCTGGTAGCTTTCGTGTGGGCGCAGTCGCTAGACGTTTCAAATTTGGCAGCCGGGCTCTGCGAGAGATACACAGTGTTGCCCCATTACGAACAAAAGCTTTTGGGGAAAGCGAATGTCTGTGTGGCAGCGAATGCAGTTCCAAGGGACAGTGAAAACCAGCTACAGCATTCCGTGCTGGCAGCTTTTGTGTTGGAGATATCGCTGGATGTTTCGAATTTGGCAGCTAGGCTCTGCTAGACAGAGATACACAGTGTTGCCCCATTACCAAGCAAAGCTTTTGGGGAAAGCGAGTGTCTGTGTGGCAGCGAATGCAGTTCCAAGGGACAGTGAATACCAGCTACAGCATAGCATGCTGGCAGCTTTCGTGTGGGCGCAATCACTGGATGTTTCGAATTTGGCAGCCGGGATCTGCTAGAGACACATACACAGTGTTGCCCCTTAATGAACCAAAGCTTTTGGGGAAAGCGAATGTCTGTGTGGCAGCGAATGCAGTTCCAAGGGACAGTGAAAACCAGCTACAGCATTCCGTTCTGGCAGCTTTTGTGTGGGCGCAATCGCTGGACGTTTCGAATTTGGCAGCCGGGCTCTGCTAGAGTGAGATACACAGTGTTGCCCCTTTACGAACCTAAGCTTTTGGGGAAAGCGAATGCCTGTGTGGTAGCGAATGCAGTTCCAAGGGACAGTGAAAACCAGCTACAGCATTCCGTGCTGGCAGCTTTCGTGTTGGAGAAATCGCTGGATGTTTCGAATTTGGAAGCCGGGCTCTGCGAGAGACACATACACAGTGTTGCCCCTTTACGAACCAAAGCTTTCGGGGAAAGCGAATGCCTGTGTGGCAGCGAATGCAGTTCCAAGGGACAGTGAAAACCACCTACAGCATTCCGTACTGGCAGCTTTCGTGCGGGTGCAATTGCTAGATGTTTCGAATTTGCCAGCCGGGCTCTGCAAGAGTGAGATACACAGTGTTGCCCCTTTACGAACCAAAGCTTTTGGGGAAAGCGAATGTCTGTGTGGCAGCGAATGCAGTTCCAAGGGACAGTGAAAACCAGCTACAGCATTCCGTGCTGGCAGCTTTCGTGTAGGACAAATCGCTGGACGTTTCGAATTTGGCAGCCGGGCTCTGCGAGAGACACATACAGAGTGTTGCCCCTTTACGAACCAAAGCTTTTCGGGAAAACGAATGTCTGTGTGGCAGCGAATGCAGTTCCAAGGGACAGTGAAAACCAGCTACAGCATTCCGTGCTAGCAGCTTTCGTGTGGGAGAAATGGCTGGACGTTTCGAATTTACAGCCGGGCTCTGCGAGAGACACATACACAGTGTTGCCCCTTAATGAACCAAAGCTTTTGGGGAAAGCGAATGTCTGTGTGGCAGCGAATGCAGTTCCAAGGGACAGTGAAAACCAGCTACAGCATTCCGTGCTGGCAGCTTTCCTGTGGGCGCAATCGCTGGACGTTTCGAATTTGGCAGCCGGGCTCTGCGAGAGAGAGATACACAGTGTTGCCCCTTTACGAAGCAAAGCTTTTGGGGAAAGCGAATGTCTCTGTGGCAGCGAATGCAGTTCCAAGGGACAGTGAAAACCACCTACAGCATTCCGTGCTGGCAGCTTTCGTGTGGGAGAAATCGCTGAATGTTTCGAATTTGGCAGCCGGGCTCTGCTAGACAGAGATACACAGTGTTGCCCCTTTACGAACCAAAGCTTTTGGGGAAAGCGAATGTCTGTGTGGCAGCGAATGCAGTTCCAAGGGACAGTGAAGAGCAGTTACAGCATTAGGTGCTGGCAGCTTTCATGTGGGCGCAATCGCTGGACGTTTCGAATTTGGCAGCCGGGCTCTGCTAGACAGAGATACACAGTGTTGCCCCATTACCAAGAAAAGCTTTTGGGGAAAGCGAATGTCTGTGTGGCAGCGAATGCAGTTCCAAGGGACAGTGAAAACCAGCTACAGCATTCCGTGCTGGCAGCTTTCGTGTGGGCGCAATCGCTGGACGTTTCGAATTTGGCAGCCGGGCTCTGCGAGAGACACATACACATTGTTGCCCCTTTACGAAGCCATGCTTTTCGGGAAAGCGAATGTCTGTGTGGCAGCGAATGCAGTTCCAAGGGACAGTGAAAACCAACTACAGCATTGCGAGCTGGCAGCTTTCGTGTGGGAGAAATCGCTGGACGTTTCGAATTTGGCAGCCGGGCTCTGCGAGAGACACATACACAGTGTTGCCCCTTTACGAACCAAAGCTTTCGGGGAAAGCGAATGTCTGTGTGGCAGCGAATGCAGTTCCAAGGGACAGTGAAAACCAGCTACAGCATTCCGTGCTGGCAGCTTTCGTGTAGGAGAAATCGCTGGACGTTTCGAATTTGGCAGCCGGGCTCTGCGAGAGACACATACACAGTCTTGCCCCATTACCATGAAAAACTTTAGGGGAAAGCGAATGTCTGTGTGGCAGCGAATGCAGTTCCAAGGGACAGTGAAAACCAGCTACAGCATTCCGTGCTGGCAGCTTTCGTGTGGGCGCAATCGCTGGACGTTTCGAATTTGGCAGCCGGGCTCTGCGAGAGAGAGATACACAGTGTTGCCCCTTTACGAAGCAAAGCTTTTGGGGAAAGCGAATGTCTGTGTGGCAGCGAATGCAGTTCCAAGGGACAGTGAAAACCAGCTACAGCATTCCGTGCTGGCAGCTTTCGTGTGGGAGAAATCGCTGAATGTTTCGAATTTGGCAGCCGGGCTCTGCTAGACAGAGATACACAGTGTTGCCCCTTTACGAACCAAATCTTTTGGGGAAAGCGAATGTCTGTGTGGCAGCGAATGCAGTTCCAAGGGACAGTGAAAACCAGCTACAGCGTTCCGTTCTGGCAGCTTTCGTGTGGGCGCAACAGCTGGACGTTTCAAATTTGGAAGCCGGGCTCTGCGAGAGACACATACACAGTGTTGCCCCTTTATGAACCAAAGCTTTTGGGGAAAGCGAATGCCTGTGTGGCAGCGAATGCAGTTCCAAGGGACAGTGAAAACCAGCCACAGCATTCCATGCTGGCAGCTTTCGTGTGGGCGCAGTCGCTGGAAGTTTCGAATTTGGCAGCTGGGCTCTGCGAGAGACACATACACAGTGTTGCCCCTTTACGAACCACAGCTTTTGGGGAAAGCGAATGTCTGTGTGGCAGCGAATGCAGTTCCAAGGGACAGTGAAAACCAGCTACAGCATTCCGTGCTGGCAGCTTTCGTGTGGGAGAAATCGCTGAATGTTTCGAATTTGGCAGCCGGGCTCTGCTAGACAGAGATACACAGTGTTGCCCCTTTACGAACCAAAGCTTTTGCAGAAAGCGAATGTCTGTGTGGCAGCGAATGCAGTTCCAAGGGACAGTGAAAAACAGTTACAGCATTAGGTGCTGGCAGCTTTCGTGTGGGCGCAGTCGCTGGACGTTTCAAATTTGGCAGCCGGGCTCTGCTAGACAGAGATACACAGTGTTGCCCCATTACCAAGAAAAGCTTTTGGGGAAAGCGAATGTCTGTGTGGCAGCGAATGCAGTTCCAAGGGACAGTGAAAACCAGCTACAGCATTCCGTGCTGGCAGCTTTGGTGTGGGCGCAATCGCTGGACGTTTCTAATTTGGCAATCGGGCTCTGCGAGAGAGATACACAGTGTTGCCCCTTTACGAACCAAAGCTTTTGGGGAAAGTGAATGTCTGTGTGGCAGCGAATGCAGTTCCAAGGGACAGTGAAAACCAGCTACAGCGTTCCGTTCTGGCAGCTTTCGTGTGGGCGCAACAGCTGGACGTTTCAAATTTGGAAGCCGGGCTCTGCGAGAGACACATACACAGTGTTGCCCCTTTATGAACCAAAGCTTTTGGGGAAAGCGAATGCCTGTGTGGCAGCGAATGCAGTTCCAAGGGACAGTGAAAACCAGCCACAGCATTCCATGCTGGCAGCTTTCGTGTGGGCGCAGTCGCTGGAAGTTTCGAATTTGGCAGCTGGGCTCTGCGAGAGACACATACACAGTGTTGCCCCTTTACGAACCAAAGCTTTTGGGGAAAGCGAATGTCTGTGTGGCAGCGGATGCAGTTCCAAGGGACAGTGAAAACCAGCTACAGCATTCCGTGCTGGTAGCTTTCGTGTGGGCGCAATCGCTCGACGTTTCGAATTTGGCAGCCGGGCTCTGCGAGGGAGAGAGATACAGAGCGTTGCCCGATTACTAGGGAAAGCTTTTGGGGAAAGCGAATGTCTGTGTGGCAGCAAATGCAGTTCCAAGGGACAGTGAAAACCAGCTACAGCATTCTGTGCTGGTAGCTTTCGTGTGGGCGCAGTCGCTAGACGTTTCAAATTTGGCAGCCGGGCTCTGCGAGAGATACACAGTGTTGCCCCATTACGAACAAAAGCTTTTGGGGAAAGCGAATGTCTGTGTGGCAGCGAATGCAGTTCCAAGGGACAGTGAAAACCAGCTACAGCATTCCGTGCTGGCAGCTTTTGTGTTGGAGATATCGCTGGATGTTTCGAATTTGGCAGCTAGGCTCTGCTAGACAGAGATACACAGTGTTGCCCCATTACCAAGCAAAGCTTTTGGGGAAAGCGAGTGTCTGTGTGGCAGCGAATGCAGTTCCAAGGGACAGTGAATACCAGCTACAGCATAGCATGCTGGCAGCTTTCGTGTGGGCGCAATCACTGGATGTTTCGAATTTGGCAGCCGGGATCTGCTAGAGACACATACACAGTGTTGCCCCTTAATGAACCAAAGCTTTTGGGGAAAGCGAATGTCTGTGTGGCAGCGAATGCAGTTCCAAGGGACAGTGAAAACCAGCTACAGCATTCCGTTCTGGCAGCTTTTGTGTGGGCGCAATCGCTGGACGTTTCGAATTTGGCAGCCGGGCTCTGCTAGAGTGAGATACACAGTGTTGCCCCTTTACGAACCTAAGCTTTTGGGGAAAGCGAATGCCTGTGTGGTAGCGAATGCAGTTCCAAGGGACAGTGAAAACCAGCTACAGCATTCCGTGCTGGCAGCTTTCGTGTTGGAGAAATCGCTGGATGTTTCGAATTTGGAAGCCGGGCTCTGCGAGAGACACATACACAGTGTTGCCCCTTTACGAACCAAAGCTTTCGGGGAAAGCGAATGCCTGTGTGGCAGCGAATGCAGTTCCAAGGGACAGTGAAAACCACCTACAGCATTCCGTACTGGCAGCTTTCGTGCGGGTGCAATTGCTAGATGTTTCGAATTTGCCAGCCGGGCTCTGCAAGAGTGAGATACACAGTGTTGCCCCTTTACGAACCAAAGCTTTTGGGGAAAGCGAATGTCTGTGTGGCAGCGAATGCAGTTCCAAGGGACAGTGAAAACCAGCTACAGCATTCCGTGCTGGCAGCTTTCGTGTAGGACAAATCGCTGGACGTTTCGAATTTGGCAGCCGGGCTCTGCGAGAGACACATACAGAGTGTTGCCCCTTTACGAACCAAAGCTTTTCGGGAAAACGAATGTCTGTGTGGCAGCGAATGCAGTTCCAAGGGACAGTGAAAACCAGCTACAGCATTCCGTGCTAGCAGCTTTCGTGTGGGAGAAATGGCTGGACGTTTCGAATTTACAGCCGGGCTCTGCGAGAGACACATACACAGTGTTGCCCCTTAATGAACCAAAGCTTTTGGGGAAAGCGAATGTCTGTGTGGCAGCGAATGCAGTTCCAAGGGACAGTGAAAACCAGCTACAGCATTCCGTGCTGGCAGCTTTTGTGCGGGCGCAATCGCTGGACGTTTGGAACTTGACAGCCGGGCTCTGCAAGAGTGAGATACACAGTGTTGCGCCTTTACGAACCAAAGCTTTCGGGGAAAGCGAATATCTGTGTGGCAGTGAATGCCGTTCCAAGGGACAGTGAAAACCAGCTACAGCATTCCATGCTGGTAGCTTTCGTGAGGGAGAAATCGCTGGATGTTTCGAATTTGGCAGCCGGGCTCTGCTAGACAGAGATACACAGTGTTGCCCCATTACCAAGCAAAGCTTTTGGGGAAAGCGAATGTCTGTGTGGCAGCGAATGCAGTTCCAAGGGACAGTGAAAACCAGATACAGCATTCCGTGCTGGCAGGTTTCGTGTGGGCGCAATCGCGTGACGTTTCGAATTTGGCAGCCGGGCTCTGCGAGAGACACATACACAGTGTTGCCCCATTACAATGAAAAACTTTTGGGGAAAGCGAATGTCTGTGTGGCAGCGAATGCAGTTCCAAGGGACAGTGAAAACCAGCTACAGCATTCCGTGCTGGCAGCTTTCGTGTGGGCGCAATCGCTGGACGTTTCGAATTGGGCAGCCGGGCTCTGCGAGAGATACATACACAGTGTTGCCCCTTAACGAACCAAAGCTTGTGGGGAAAGCGAATGTCTGTGTGGCAGCGAATGCAGTTCCAAGGGACAGTGAAAACCAGCTACAGCATTCCGTGCTGGCAGCTTTCGTGTGGGCGCAATCGCTGGACGTTTCGAATTTGGCAGCCGGGCTCTGCGAGAGACACATACACAGTGTTGCCCCATTACTATGAAAACATTTTGGGGAAAGCGAATGTTTGTGTGGCAGCGAATGCAGTTCCAAGGGACAGTGAAAACCAGCTACAGCATTCCGTGCTGGCACCTTTCGTATGGGAGAAATTGCTGCACGTTTCGAATTTGGCAGCCGGGCTCTCCGAGAGACACATAGAGAGTGTTGCCCCATTACCATGAAAACCTTTTGGGGAAAGCGAATGTCTGTGTGGCAGCGAATGCAGTTCCAAGGGACAGTGAAAACCAGCTACAGCATTCCGTGCTGGCAGCTTTCGTGTGGGAGAAATTGCTGGACGTTTTGAATTTGGCAGCAGGGCTCTGCGAGAGATAAATACACAGTATTGCCCCATTACCAAGCAAAGCTTTTGGGGGAAGCGAATGTCTTTGTGGCAGCGAATGCAGTTGCAAGGGACAGTGAAAACCAGCTACAGCATTCCGTGCTGGCAGCTTTCCTGTGGGCGCAGTCGCTGGATGTTTCGAATTTGGCAGCCGGGCTCTGCAAGAGTGAGATACACAGTGTTGCCCCTTTACGAACCAAAGATTTGGGGAAAGCGAATGTCTGTGTGGCAGTGAATGCAGTTCCAAGGGACAGTGAAAACCAGCTACAGCATTCCGTGCTGGCAGCTTTCGTGTTAGAGAAATCGCTGGATGTTTCGAATTTGGCAGCCGGGCTCTGCGAGAGACACATACACAGTGTTGCCCCTTTACGAACCAAAGCTTTTGGGGAAAGCGAATGTCTGTGTGGCAGCGAATGCAGTTCCAAGGGACAGTGAAAACCAGCTACAGCATTCCGTGCAGGCAGCTTTCGTGTGGGAGAAATCGCTGGATGTTTCGAATTTGGCAGCCGGGCTCTGCTAGACAGAGATACACAGTGTTGCCCAACTACCAAGCAAAGCTTTTGTGGAAAGCGAATGTCTGTGTGGCAGCGAATGCAGTTCCAAGGGACAGTGACAACCACCTACAGCATTCCGTACTGGCAGCTTTCGTGCGGGTGCAATTGCTAGACGTTTCGAATTTGGCAGCCGGGCTCTGCAAGAGTGAGATACACAGTGTTGCCCCTTTACGAACCAAAGCTTTTGGGGAAAGCGAATGTCTGTGTGGCAGCGAATGCAGTTCCAAGGGACAGTGAAAACCAGCTACAGCATTCCGTGCTGCCAGCTTTCGTGTGGGCGCTATCGCTGGATGTTTCGAATTTGGCAGCCGGGCTCTGCGAGAGACACATTAACAGTGTTGCCCCTTTACAAACCAAAGCTTTCGGGGAAAGCGAATGCCTGTGTGGCAGCGAATGCAGTTCCAAGGGACAGTGAAAACCAGCTACAGCATTCGGTGCTGGCAACATTCTTGTGGGAGAAATGGCTGGACGATTCGAATTTGGCAGTCGGGTTCTGCGAGAGAGAGATACACAGTGTTGCCCCTTTACGAAACAAATCTTTTGGGGAAAGCGAATGTCTGTGTGGCAGTGAATGCAGTTCCAAGGGACAGTGAAAACCAGGTACAGCATTCCGTGCTGGCAGCTTTCGTGTTGGAGAAATCGCTGGATGTTTCGAATATGGCAGCTGGGCTCTGCTAGACAGAGATACACAGTGTTGCCCCATTACCAAGCAAAGCTTTTGGGGAAAGCGAATGTCTGTGTGGCAGCGAATGCAGTTCCAAGGGACAGTGAATACCAGCTACAGCATTGTGTGCTGGCAGCTTTCGTGTGGGCGCAATCGCTGGACGTTTCGAATTTGGCAGCCGGGCTCTGCGAGAGAGAGATACACAGTGTTGCCCCATTACCAAGCAAAGCTTTTGGGGAAAGCGAATGTCTGTGTGGCAGCGAATGCAGTTCCAAGGGACAGTGAAAACCAGCTACAGCATTCCGTACTGGCAGCTTTCGTGTGGGCGCAATCGCTGGACGTTTCGAATTTGGCAGTCGGGTTCTGTGAGAGAGAGATACACAGTGTTGCGCCTTTACGAACCAAAGCTTTTGGGGAAAGCGAATGTCTGTGTGGCAGCGAATGCAGTTCCAAGGGACAGTGAAAACCAGCTACAGCATTCCGTGCTGGCATCTTTCGTGTGGGAGAAATGGCTTGACGTTTCGAATTTGGCAGCCCGGCTCTGCGAGAGACACATACACAGTGTTGCCCCTTTACGAACCAAAGCTTTTGGGGAAAGCGAATGTCTGTGTGGCAGCGAATGCAGTTCCAAGGGACAGTGAAAACCAGCTACAGCATTCCGTGCTGGCAGCTTTCGTGTGGGCGCAATCGCGTGACGTTTCGAATTTGGCAGCCGGGCTCTGCGAGAGTGAGATACAGAGTGTTGCCCCTTTACGAACCAAAGCTTTTGGGGAAAGCGAATGCCTGTGTGGCAGCGAATGCAGTTCCAAGGGACAGTGAAAAGCAGCTACAGCAGTCCGTGCTGGCAGCTTTCATGTGGGGGAAATCGCTGGACGTTTCGAATTTGGCAGCCGGGCTCTGCGAGAGACATATACACAGTGTTGCCCCATTACCAAGAAAACCTTTGGGGAAAGCGAATGCCTGTGTGGCAGCGAATGCAGTTCCAAGGGACAGTGAAAAGCAGCTACAGCAGTCCGTGCTGGCAGCTTTCATGTGGGGGAAATCGCTGGACGTTTCGAATTTGGCAGCCGGGCTCTGCGAGAGACACATACACAGTGTTGCCCCTTTACGAACCAAAGCTTTTGGGGAAAGCGAATGTCTGTGTGGCAGCGACTGCAGTTCCTAGGGACAGTGAAAACCAGCTACAGCATTCCGTGCTGGCAGCTTTCGTGCAGGCGCAATCGCTGGACGTTTCGAATTTGGCAGCCGGGCTCTGCGAGAGACACATACACAGTGTTGCGCCTTTACGAACCAAAGCTTTTGGGGAAAGCGAATGTCTGTGTGGCAGCGAATGCAGTTCCAAGGGACAGTGAAAACCAGCTACAGCATTCTGTGCTGGTAGCTTTCGTGTGGGAGAAATCGCTGGACGTTTCGAATTTGGCAGCCGGGCTCTGCGAGAGACACATACACAGTGTTGCCCTATTATCAAGCAAAGCTTTTGGGGAAAGCGAATGTCTGTGTGGCAGCGAATGCAGTTCCAAGGGACAGTGAAAACCAGCTACAGCATTCCGTGCTGACAGCTTTCGTGTGGGAGAAATCGCTGGATATTTCGAATTTGGCAGCCGGGCTCCGCGAGACAGAGATACAGAGTTTTGCCCCATTACCAAGAAAAGCTTTTGGGGAAAGCGAATGTCTGTGTGGCAGCGAATGCAGTTCCAAGGGACAGTGAAAACCAGCTACAGCATTCCGTGCTGGCAGCTTTCGTGTGGGCGCAATCGCTGGACGTTTCGAATTTGGCAGCCGGGCTCTGCGAGAGATACATACAGAGTGTTGCCCCTTTACGAACCAAAGCTTTTGGGGAAAGCTAATGTCTGTGTGGCAGCGAATGCAGTTCCAAGGGACAGTGGAAACCAGCCACAGCATTCCGTGCTGGCAGCTTTCGTGTGGGAGAAATCGCTGGACGTTTCGAATTTGGCAGCCGGGCTCTGCGAGAGACACATACAGAGTGTTGCCCCATTACCAAGCAAAGCTTTTGGGGAAAGCGAATGTCTGTGTGGCAGCGAATGCAGTTCCAAGGGACAGTGAAAACCAGCTACAGCATTCTGTGCTGGTAGCTTTCGTGTGGGAGAAATCGCTGGACGTTTCGAATTTGGCAGCCGGGCTCTGCGAGAGACACATACACAGTGTTGCCCTATTATCAAGCAAAGCTTTTGGGGAAAGCGAATGTCTGTGTGGCAGCGAATGCAGTTCCAAGGGACAGTGAAAACCAGCTACAGCATTCCGTGCTGGCAGCTTTCGTGTGGGAGAAATTGCTGGACGTATAGAATTTGGCAGCCGGGCTCTGCGAGAGAGAGATACAGAATGTTGCCCCATTACCAAGAAAACCTTTTGGGGAAAGCGAATGTCTGTGTGGCAGCGAATGCAGTTCCAAGGGACAGTGAAAACCAGCTACAGCATTCGGTGCTGGCAGCTTTTTTGTGGTCGCAATCGCTGGACGTTTCGAATTTGGCAGCCGGGCTCTGCGAGAGAGAGATACACAGTGTTGCCCCTTTACGAATCAAAGCTTTTGGGGAAAGCGAATGTCTGTGTGGCAGCGAATGCAGTTCCAAGGGACAGTGAAAACCAGCTACAGCATTCTGTGCTGGCAGCTTTCGTGTGGGCGCAATCGCTGGACGTTTCGAATTTGGCAGCCGGGCTCTGCGAGAGAGAGATACACAATGTTGCCCCATTACCATGAAAACATTTTGGGGAAAGCGAATGTCTGTGTGGCAGCGAATGCAGTTCCAAGGGACAGTGAAAACCAGCTACAACATTCCGTGCTGGCAGCTTTCGTGTGGGAGAAATCGCTGGACGTTTCGAATTTGGCAGCCGGGCTCTGCGAGAGAGAGATACACAGTGTTGCCCTATTCGAACTAAAGCTTTTGGGCAAAGCGTATGTCTGTGTGGCAGCGAATGCAGTTCCAAGGGACAGTGAAAACCAGCTACAGCATTCCGTGCTGGCAGCTTTCGTGTGGGGGAAATCGCTGGACGTTTCGAATTTGGCAGCCGGGCTCTGCGAGAGAGAGATAAACACTGTGCGCCTTTATGAACCAAAGCTTTTGGGCAAAGCCAATGAGTGTGTGGCAGCTAATGTTGTTCCAAGGGACAGTGAAAACCAGCTACAGCATTCCGTGCTGGCAGCTTTCGTGTGGGAGAAATCGCTGGACGTTTCAAATTTGGCAGCCGGGCTCTACGAGAGAGAGATACACAGTGTTGCCCCTTTACGAACTAAAGCTTTTGGGCAAAGCGTATGTCTGTGTGGCAGCGAATGCAGTTCCAAGGCACAGTGAAAACCAGCTACAGCATTCGGTGCTGGCAGCTTCGTGTGGGGGAAATCGCTGGAGGTTTCGAATTTGGCAGCCGGGCTCTGCGAGAGACACATACACAGTGTTGCCCCATTACCATGAAAACATTTTGGGGAAAGCGAATGTCTGTGTGGCAGCGAATGCAGTTGCAAGGGACAGTGAAAACCAGCTACAGCATTCCGTGCTGGCATCTTTCGTATGGGAGAAATTGCTGGACATTGCGAATTTGGCAGCCGGGCTCTGCGAGAGACACATACACAGTGTTGCCCCATTACCAAGCAAAGCTTTTGGGGAAAGCGAATGTCTGTGTGGCAGCGAATGCAGTTCCAAGGGACAGTGAAAACCAGCTACAGCATTCCGTGCTGGCAGCTTTTTTGTGGTCGCAATCGCTGGACGTTTCGAATTTGGCAGCCGGGCTCTGCGAGAGAGAGATACACAGTGTTGCCCCTTTACGAACCAAAGCTTTTGGGGAAAGCGAATGTCTGTGTGGCAGCGAATGCAGTTCCAAGGCACAGTGAAAACCAGCTACAGCATTCGGTGCTGGCAGCTTCGTGTGGGGGAAATCGCTGGAGGTTTCGAATTTGGCAGCCGGGCTCTGCGAGAGACACATACACAGTGTTGCCCCATTACCAAGAAAACCTTTTGGGGAAAGCGAATGTCTGTGTGGCAGCGAATGCAGTTCCAAGGGACAGTGAAAACCAGCTACAGCATTCCGCGCTGGCAGCTTTCGTGTGGGAGAAATTGCTGGACGTATCGAATTTGACAGCCGGGCTCTGCGAGAGATACATACACAGTGTTGCCACATTACCAAGAAAACCTTTTGGGGAAAGCGAATGTCTGTGTGGCAGCGAATGCAGTTCCAAGGGACAGTGAAAACCAGCTACAGCATTCCGTGCTGGCAGCTTTCGTGTGGGAGAAATCGTTGGACGTTTCGAATTTGGCAGCCGGGCTCTGCGAGAGACACATACACAGTTTTGCCCCTTTACGAAGAAAAGCTTTTGGGCAAAGCGAATGTCTGTGTGGCAGCGAATGCAGTTCCAAGGGACAGTGAAAACCAGCTACAGCGTTCTGTGCTGGCAGCTTTCGTGTGGGCGCAATCGCTGGAGGTTTCGAATTTGGCAGCCGGGCTCTGCGAGAGACACATACACAGTGTTGCACCATTACCATGAAAAACTTTTGGGGAAAGCGAATGTCTGCGTGGCAGCGAATGCAGTTCCAAGGGACAGTGAAAACCAGCTACAGCATTCCGTGCTGGCAGTTTTCGTGTGGGCGCAATCGCTGGACGTTTTGAATTTGGCAGCCAGGCTCTGCGAGAGACACATACACAGTGTTGCCCCTCTACGAACCAAAGCTTTTGGCGAAAGCGAATGTCTGTGTGGCAGCGAATGCAGTTCCAAGGGACAGTGAAAACCAGCTACAGCATTCCATTCTGGCAGCTTTCGTGTGGGCGCAATCGCTGGACGTTTCGAATTTGGCAGCCGGGCTCTGCGAGAGACACATACACAGTGTTGCCCCATTACCATGAAAACCTTTTGGGGAAAGCGAATGTCTGTGTGGCAGCGAATTCAGTTCCAAGGGACAGTAAAAAGCAGCTACAGCATTCCGTGCTGGCAGCTTTCGTGTGGGCGCAATCGCTGGACGTTTCGAATTTGGCAGCCGGGCTCTGCGAGAGATACATACACAGTGTTGCACCATTACCATGAAAAACTTTTGGGGAAAGCGAATGTCTGTGTGGCAGCGAATGCAGTTCCAAGGGACAGTGAAAACCAGCTACAGCATTCCGTGCTGGCAGCTTTCGTGTGGGCGCAATCGCTGGACGTTTCGAATTTGGCAGCCGGGCTCTGCGAGAGAGAGATACACACTGTGCGCCTTTATGAACCAAAGCTTTTGGGCAAAGCCAATTAGTGTGTGGCAGCTAATGTTGTTCCCAGGGATAGTGAAAACCAGCTACAGCATTCCGTGCTGGCAGCTTTCGTGTGGGAGAAATCGCTGGACGTTTCAAATTTGGCAGCCGGGCTCTGCGAGAGAGAGATACAGAGTGTTGCCCCTTTACGAACTAAAGCTTTTGGGCAAAGCGTATGTCTGTGTGGCAGCGAATGCAGTTCCAAGGCACAGTGAAAACCAGCTACAGCATTCGGTGCTGGCAGCTTCGTGTGGGGGAAATCGCTGGAGGTTTCGAATTTGGCAGCCGGGCTCTGCGAGAGACACATACACAGTGTTGCCCCATTACCATGAAAACATTTTGGGGAAAGCGAATTTCTGTGTGGCAGCGAATGCAGTTCCAAGGGACAGTGAAAACCAGCTACAGCATTCCGTGCTGGCATCTTTCGTATGGGAGAAATTGCTGGACATTGCGAATTTGGCAGCCGGGCTCTGCGAGAGACACATACACAGTGTTGGCCCATTACCAAGCAAAGCTTTTAGGGAAAGCGAATGTCTGTGTGGCAGCGAATGCAGTTCCAAGGGACAGTGAAAACCAGCTACAGCATTCCGTGCTGGCAGCTTTTTTGTGGTCGCAATCGCTGGACGTTTCGAATTTGGCAGCCGGGCTCTGCGAGAGAGAGATACACAGTGTTGCCCCTTTACGAACCAAAGCTTTTGGGGAAAGCGAATGTCTGTGTGGCAGCGAATGCAGTTCCAAGGCACAGTGAAAACCAGCTACAGCATTCGGTGCTGGCAGCTTCGTGTGGGGGAAATCGCTGGAGGTTTCGAATTTGGCAGCCGGGCTCTGCGAGAGACACATACACAGTGTTGCCCCATTATCATGAAAACCTTTTGGGGAAAGCGAATGTCTGTGTGGCAGCGAATGCAGTTCCAAGGGACAGTGAAAACCAGCTACAGCATTCCGTGCTGGCAGCTTTCGTGTGGGAGAAATCGCTGGACGTTTCAAATTTGGCAGCCGGGCTCTGCGAGAGAGAGATACACAGTGTTGCCCATTTACGAACCAAAGCTTTTGGGGAAAGTAAATGAGTGTGGGGCAGCGAATGCAGTTCCAAGGGACAGTGAAAACCAGCTACAGCATTCTGTGCTGGCAGCTTTCGTGTGTGAGAAATTGCTGGACGTTTCGAATTTGGCAGCCGGGCTCTGCGAGAGACACATACACAGTGTTGACCCATTACCATGAAAACCTTTTGGGGAAAGCGAATGTCTGTGTGGCAGCGAATGCAGTTCCAAGGGACAGTGAAAACCAGCTATAGCATTCCGTGCTGGCAGCTTTCGTGTGGGAGAAATTGCTGGTCGTATCGAATTTGGCAGCCGGGCTCTGCGACAGACACATACACAGTGTTGCCCCATTACCAAGAAAACCTTTTGGGGAAAGCGAATGTCTGTGTGGCAGCGAATGCAGTTCCAAGGGACAGTGAAAACCAGCTACAGCATTCCGTGCTGGCAGCTTTCGTGTGGGAGAAATTGCTGGACGTATCGAATTTGGCAGCCGGGCTCTGCGAGAGATACATACACAGTGTTGCCCCATTACCAAGAAAACCTTTTGGGGAAAGCGAATGTCTGTGTGGCAGCGAATGCAGTTCCAAGGGACAGTGAAAACCAGCTACAGCATTCCGTGCTGGCAGTTTTCGTGTGGGCGCAATCGCTGGACGTTTTGAATTTGGCAGCCAGGCTCTGCGAGAGACACATACACAGTGTTGCCCCTTTACGAGCCAAAGCTTTTGGGGAAAGCGAATGCCTGTGTGGCAGCGAATGCAGTTCCAAGGGACAGTGAAAACCAGCTACAGCATTCCGTGGTTGTAGGTTTCTGTGGGAGAAATTGCTGGACGTTTCGAATTTGGCAGCCGGGCTCTGCAAGAGTGAGATACACATTGTTGCCCCTTTACGAACCAAAGCTTTTGGGGAAAGCGAATGTCTGTGTGGCAGAGATGCAGTTCCAAGGGACAGTGAAAACCAGCTACAGCATTCCGTGCTGGCAGCTTTCGTATCGGAGAAATTGCTGGACGTTTCGAAATTGGCAGCCGGGCTCTGCGAGAGACACATACACAGTGTTGCCCCACTACCAAGAAAACCTTTGGGGAAAGCGAATGCCTGTGTGGCAGCGAATGCAGTTCCAAGGGACAGTGAAACCCAGCTACACCATTCCGTGCTGGCAGCTTTCGTGTGGGAGAAATCGCTGGACGTTTCGAATTTGGCAGCCGGGCTCTGCCAGAGAGAGATACACAGTGTTGCCCCTTTAGGAACCAAAGCTTTTGGGGAAAGCGAATGTCTGTGTGGCAGCGAATGCAGTTCCAAGGGACAGTGAAAACCAGCTACAGCATTCCGTGCTGGCAGCTTTTGTGCGGGCGCAATCGCTGGAGGTTTCGAATTTGGCAGCCGGGCACTGCGAGAGACACATACACAGTGTTGCCCCTTTACGAACCAAAGCTTTTGGGGAAAGCGAATGCCTGTGTGGCAGCGAATGCAGTTCCAAGGGACAGTGAAAACCAGCTACAGCATTCCGTGCTGGCAGCTTTCGTGTGGGAGAAATGGGTGGATGTTTCTAATTTGGCATCCGGGCTCTGCGAGAGACACATACACAGTGTTGCCCCTCTACGAACCAAAGCTTTTGGCGAAAGCGAATGTCTGTGTGGCAGCGAATGCAGTTCCAAGGGACAGTGAAAACCAGCTACAGCATTCCATTCTGGCAGCTTTCGTGTGGGCGCAATCGCTGGACGTTTCGAATTTGGCAGCCGGGCTCTGCGAGAGACACATACACAGTGTTGCCCCATTACCATGAAATCTTTTTGGGGAAAGCGAATGTCTGTGTGGCAGCGAATTCAGTTCCAAGGGACAGTGAAAAGCAGCTACAGCATTCCGTGCTGGCAGCTTTCGTGTGGGAGAAATTGCTGGATGTATCGAATTTGGCAGCCGGGCTCTGCGAGAGAGAGACACAGAATGTTGCCCCATTACCAAGAAAACCTTTTGGGGAAAGCGAATGTCTGTGTGGCAGCGAATGCAGTTCCAAGGGACAGTGAAAACCAGCTACAGCATTCCGTGCTGGCAGCTTTCGTGTGGGAGAAATTGCTGGATATATCGAATTTGGCAGCCGGGCTCTTCAAGAGAGAGATACAGAATGTTGCCCCATTACCAAGAAAACCTTTTGGGGAAAGCGAATGTCTGTGTGGCAGCGAATGCAGTTCCAAGGGACAGTGAAAACCAGCTACAGCATTCCGTGCTGGCTGCTTTCGTGCGGGCGCAATCGCTCGACGTTTCGAATTTGGCAGCCGGGCTCTGCGAGAGACACATACACAGTGTTGCCCCATTACCAAGCAAAGCTTTTGGGGAAAGCGAATGTCTGTGTGGCAGCGAATGCAGTTCCAAGGGACAGTGAAAACCAGCTACAGCATTCCGTGCTGGCAGCTTTCGTATGGGCGCAATGGCTGGAAGTTTCGAATTTGGCAGCCGGGCTCTGCGAGAGACACATACACGGTTTTGCCCCATTACCAAGAAAACCTTTGGGGAAAGCGAATGCCTGTGTGGCAGCGAATGCAGTTCCAAGGGACAGTGAAAACCAGCTACAGCATTCCGTGCTGGCAGCTTTCGTGTGGGGGAAATCGCTGGACGTTTCGAATTTGGCAGCCGGGCTCTGCGAGAGACACATACACAGTGTTGTCCCATTACCATGAAAACCTTTCGGGGAAATTGAATGTCTGTGTGGCAGCGAATGCAGTTCCAAGGGACAGTGAAAAGCAGCTACAGCATTCCGTGCTGGCAGCTTTCGTGCGAGCGCAATAGCTGGACGTTTCGAATTTGGCAGCCGGGCTCTGCGAGAGACACATACACAGTGTTGCCCCATTACCAAGCAAAGCTATTGGGGAAAGCGAATGTCTGTGTGGCAGCGAATGCAGTTCCAAGGGACAGTGAAAACGAGCTACAGCATTGCGTGCTGGCAGCTTTCGTGCGGGCGCAATCGCTCGACGTTTCGAATTTGGCAGCCGGGCTCTGCGAGAGACACATAGAGAGTGTTGCCCCTTTACGAACCAAAGCTTTTGGGGAAAGCAAATGCCTTTGTGGCAACGAATGCAGTTCCAAGGGACAGTGAAAACCAGCTACAGCATTCCGTGCTGGCAGCTTTCGTGTGGGAGAAATTGCTGGATGTATCGAATTTGGCAGCCGGCCTCTGCAAGAGAGAGATACAGAATGTTGCCCCATTACCAAGAAAACCTTTTGGGGAAAGCGAATGTCTGTGTGGCAGCGAATGCAGTTCCAAGGGACAGTGAAAACCAGCTACAGCATTCCGTGCTGGCAGCTTTGATGTGGGCACAATCGCTGGACGTTTCGAAATCGGCAGGCGGGCTCTGCAAGAGACACATACGCACTGTTGCCCCTTTACGTACCAAAGCTTTTGGGGAAAGCGAATGCCTGTGTGGCAGCGAATGC
Source organism: Mycteria americana (assembly GCF_035582795.1). Lineage (NCBI taxonomy): Eukaryota > Metazoa > Chordata > Aves > Ciconiiformes > Ciconiidae > Mycteria > Mycteria americana. Next base: position 2,412,483 of record NW_027445436.1, on the reverse strand, counting down.
AGTTCCCAGGGACAGTGAAAACCAGCTACAGCATTCCGTGGTGGTAGCTTTCGTATGGGAGAAATTGCTGGATGTTTCGAATTTGGCTGCCGGGCTCTGCAAGAGACACATACACAGTTTTGCCCCATTACCAAGAAAAGCGTTTGGGGCAAGCGAATGCCTGTGTGGCAGGGAATGCAGTTCCAAGGGACAGTGAAAACCAGCTACAGCATTCCGTGCTGGCAGCTTTCGTGTGGGAGAAATCGCTGGACGTTTCGAATTTGGCAGCCGGGATCTGCCAGAGAGAGATACACAGTGTTGCCTCTTTACTAAGAAAAGCTTTTGGGGAAAGCGAATGTCTGTGTGGCAGCGAATGCAGTTCCAAGGGACAGTGAAAACCAGCTACAGCATTCCGTGCTGGCAGCTTTTGTGCGGGAGCAATCGCTGGAGGTTTCGAATTTGGCAGCCGGGCTCTGCGAGAGACACATACACAGTGTTGCCCCTTTACGAACCCAAGCTTTTGGGGAAAGCGAATGCCTGTGTGGCAGCGAATGCAGTTCCAAGGGACAGTGAAAACCAGCAACAGCATTCCGTGCTGGCAGCTTTCGTGTGGGAGAAATGGCTGGATGTTTCTAATTTGGCAGCCGGGCTCTGCGAGAGACACATACACAGTGTTGCCCCTTTACGAACCCAAGCTTTTGGGGAAAGCGAATGTCTGTGTGGCAGCAAATGCAGTTCCAAGGGACAGTGAAAACCAGCTACAGCATTCCGTGGTGGCAGCTTTCGTGCGGGCTCAATCGCTGGACGTTTCGAGTTTGGCAGCCAGGCTCTGGGAGAGACACATACACAGTGTTGCCACTTTACGAACCAAAGCTTTTGGGGAAAGCGAATGTCTGTGTGGCAGCGAATGCAGTTCCAAGGGATAGTGAAAACCAGCTACAGCATTCCGTGCTGGCAGCTTTCTTGTGGGAGAAATCGCTGGACGTTTCGAATTTGGCAGCTGGGCTCTGCGAGAGACACATACACAGTGTTGCCCCTTTACGAACCAAAGCTTTCGGGGAAAGCGAATGTCTGTGTGGCAGCGAATGCAGTTCCAACGGACAGTGAAAACCACCTACAGCATTCCGTGCTGGCAGCTTTCGTGTGGGAGAAATTGCTGGACGTTTGGAATTTGGCAGCCGGGCTCTGCGAGAGAGAGATACACATTATTGCCACTTACCAAGAAAAGCTTTTGGGGAAAGCGAATGTCTGTGTGGCAGTGAATGCAGTTCCAAGGGACAGTGAAAACCAGCTACAGCATTCCGTGCTGGCAGCTTTCGTGTGGGAGAAATCGCTGGACATTTCGAATTTGGCAGCCGGGCTCTGCGAGAGACACATACACAGTGTTGCCCCATTACCAAGAAAACCTTTGGGGAAAGCGAATGTCTGTGTGGCAGCGAATGCAGTTCCAAGGGACAGTAAAACCAGCTACAGCATTCCGTGCTGGCAGCTTTCGATGGGAGAAATCGCTGGACGTTTCGAATTTGGCAGCGGGGCTCTGCTAGACAGAGATACACAGTGTTGCCCCTTTACGAACCAAAGCTTTTGGGGAAAGCGAATGTCTGTGTGGCAGCGAATGCAGTTCCAAGGGACAGTGAAAACCAGCTACAGCATTCCGTGCTGGCAGCTTTCGTGTGGGAGAAATCACTGGACGTTTCGAATTTGGCAGCGGGGCTCTGCGACAGACACATACACAGTGTTGCCACTTACCAAGAAAAGCTTTTGGGGAAAGCGAATGTCTGTGTGGCAGCGAATGCAGTTCCAAGGGACAGTGAAAACCAGCTACAGCATTCCGTGCTGGCAGCTTTCATGTGGGCGTAATCGCTGGACGTTTCGAATTTGGCAGCCGGGCTCTGCTAGACAGAGATACAGAGTGTTGCCTCTTTACGAACCAAAGCTTTTGCAGAAAGCGAATGTCTGTGTGGCAGCGAATGCAGTTCCAAGGGACAGTGAAAACCAGCTACAGCATTCCGTGCTGACAGCTTTCGTGTGGGAGAAATCGCTGGACGTTACCAATTTGGCAGCCGGGCTCTGCGACAGACACATGCACAGTATTGCCACTTACCAAGCAAAGCTTTTGGGGAAACCGAATGCCTGTGTGGCAGCGAATGCAGTTCCAAGGGACAGTGAAAACCAGCTACAGCATTCCGTGCTGGCAGCTTTCGTGTGGGAGAAATCGCTGGACGTTTCGAATTTGGCAGCCGGGCTCTGCAAGAGACACATACACAGTGTTGCTCCTTTACGAACCAAAGCTTTTGGGGAAAGCGAATGTCTGTGTGGCAGCGAATGCAGTTCCAAGGGACAGTGAAAACCAGCTACAGCATTCCGTGGTGGTATCTTTCGTGTGGGAGAAGTCGCTGGACGTTTCGAATTTGGCAGCCGGGCTCTGCGAGAGAGAGATACACATTATTGCCACTTACCAAGAAAAGCTTTTGGGGAAAGCGAATGTCTGTGTGGCAGTGAATGCAGTTCCAAGGGACAGTGAAAACCAGCTACAGCATTCCGTGCTGGCAGCTTTCGTGTGGGCGCAATCGCTGGACGTTTCGAATTTGGCAGCCGGGCTCTGCTAGACAGAGATACACAGTGTTGCCCCTTTACGAACCAAAGCTTTTGCAGAAAGCGAATGTCTGTGTGGCAGCGAATGCAGTTCCAAGGGACAGTGAAAACCAGCTACAGCATTCCGTGCTGGCAGCTTTCGTGTGGGAGAAATCGCTGGACGTTTCGAATTTGGCAGCGGGGCTCTGCGACAGACACATACACAGTGTTGCCACTTACCAAGAAAAGCTTTTGGGGAAAGCGAATGTCTGTGTGGCAGCGAATGCAGTTCCAAGGGACAGTGAAAACCAGCTACAGCATTCCGTGCTGGCAGCATTCTTGTGGGAGAAATCGCTGGACGTTTCGAATTTGCAGCCGGGCTGCGCTAGACAGAGATACACAGTGTTGCCCCTTTACGAACCAAAGCTTTTGCAGAAAGCGAATGTCTGTGTGGCAGAGAATGCAGTTCCAAGGGACAGTGAAAACCAGCTACAGCATTCCGTCGTGGTAGCTTTCGTGTGGGAGAAATCGCTGGACATTTCGAATTTGGCAGCCGGGCTCTGCGAGAGACACATACACAGTGTTGCCCCATTACCAAGAAAACCTTTGGGGAAAGCGAATGTCTGTGTGGCAGCGAATGCAGTTCCAAGGGACAGTGAAAACCAGCTACAGCATTCCGTGCTGGCAGCTTTCGTGTGGGCGCAATCGCTGGACGTTTCGAATTTGGCAGCCGGGCTCTGCTAGACAGAGATACACAGTGTTGCCCCTTTACGAACCAAAGCTTTTGGGGAAAGCGAATGTCTGTGTGGCAGCGAATGCAGTTCCAAGGGACAGTGAAAACCAGCTACAGCATTCCGTGCTGGCAGCTTTCGTGTGGGAGAAATCACTGGACGTTTCGAATTTGGCAGCGGGGCTCTGCGACAGACACATAAACAGTGTTGCCACTTACCAAGAAAAGCTTTTGGGGAAAGCGAATATCTGTGTGGCAGCGAATGCAGTTCCAAGGGACAGTGAAAACCAGCTACAGCATTCCGTGCTGGCAGCTTTCATGTGGGCGCAATCGCTGGACGTTTCGAATTTGGCAGCCGGGCTCTGCAAGAGACACATACACAGTGTTGCCCCTTTACGAACCAAAGCTTTTGGGGAAAGCGAATGCCTGTGTGGCAGCGAATGCAGTTCCAAGGGACAATGAAAACCAGCTACAGCATTCTGTGCTGGTAGCTTTCGTGTGGGCGCAATCGCTGGACGTTGCAAATTTGGCAGCCGGGCTCTGCGAGAGACACATACACAGTGTTGCCCTTTACGAACCAAAGCTTTCGGGGAAAGCGAATGTCTGTGTGGCAGCGAATGCAGTTCCAAGGGACAGTGCAAACCAGCTACAGCATTCCGTGCTGGCAGCTTTCGTGTGGCGCAATTGCTAGACGTTGAGAAATTGGCAGCCGGGCTCTGCGAGAGACACATACACAGTTTTGCCCCTTTACGAACTAAAGCTTTTGGGGAAAGCGAATGTCTGTGTGGCAGCGAATGCAGTTCCAAGGGACAGTGAAAAGCAGCTACAGCATTCCGTGCTGGCAGCTTTCGTGTGGGAGAAATCGCTGGACGTTTCGAATTTGGCAGCCGGGCTCTGCGAGAGACACATACACAGTGTTGGCCCATTACAAAGAAAACCTTTGGGGAAAGCGAATGTCTGTGTGGCAGCGAATGCAGTTCCAAGGGACAGTAAAACCAGCTACAGCATTCCATGCTGGCAGCTTTCGTGTGGGAGAAATCGCTGGAAGTTTCGAATTTGGCAGCCGGGCTCTGCTAGACAGATATACACAGTGTTGCCCCTTTACGAACCAAAGCTTTTGCAGAAAGCGAATTTCTGTGTGGCAGCGAATGCAGTTCCAAGGGACAGTGAAAACCAGCTACAGCATTCCGTGCTGGCAGCATTCGTGTGGGAGAAATCGCTGGACGTTTCGAATTTGGCAGCCGGGCTCTGCGACAGACACATACACAATGTTGCCACTTACCAAGAAAAGCTTTTGGGGAAAGCGAATGTCTGTGTGGCAGCGAATGCAGTTCCAAGGGACAGTGAAAACCAGCTACAGCATTCCGTGCTGGCAGCTTTCGTGTGGGAGAAATCGCTGGACGTTTCGAATTTGCAGCCGGGGTCTGCTAGAGAGAGATACAGAGTGTTGCCCCTTTACGAACCAAAGCTTTTGCAGAAAGCGAATGTCTGTGTGGCAGCGAATGCAGTTCCAAGGGACAGTGAAAACCAGCTACAGCATTCCGTGCTGGCAGCTTTCGTGTGGGAGAAATCGCTGGACGTTTCGAATTTGGCAGCCGGGCTCTGCGAGAGAGAGATACACATTATTGCCACTTACCAAGAAAAGCTTTTGGGGAAAGCGAATGTCTGTGTGGCAGCGAATGCAGTTCCAAGGGACAGTGAAAACCAGCTACAGCATTCCGTGCTGGCAGCTTTCGTGTGGGAGATATCGCTGGACGTTTCGAATTTGACAGCCGGGCTCTGCTAGACAGAGATACACAGTGTTGCCCCTTTACGAACTAAAGCTTTTGCAGAAAGCGAATGCCTGTGTGGCAGCGAATGCAGTTCCAAGGGACAGTGAAAACCAGCTACAGCATTCCGTGCTGGCAGCTTTCGTGTGGGCGCAATCGCTGGACGTTTCAAATTTGACAGCCGGGCTCTGCGAGAGACACATACACAGTGTTGCCCCTTTACGAACCAAAGCTTGCGGGGAAAGCGAATGTCTGTGTGGCAGCGAATGCAGTTCCAAGGGACAGTGACAACCAGCTACAGCATTCCGTGCTGGCAGCTTTCGTGTGGCGCAATTGCTAGACGTTGAGAAATTGGCAGCCGGGCTCTGCGAGAGACACATACACAGTTTTGCCCCTTTACGAACTAAAGCTTTTGGGGAAAGCGAATGTCTGTGTGGCAGCGAATGCAGTTCCAAGGGACAGTGAAAAGCAGCTACAGCATTCCGTGCTGGCAGCTTTCGTGTGGGAGAAATTGCTGGACGTTTCGAATTTGGCAGCCGGGCTCTGCGAGAGACACATACACAGTGTTGCCCCTTTACGAACCAAAGCTTTTTGGGAAAGCGAATGTCTGTGTGGCAGCGAATGCAGTTCCAAGGGACAGTAAAACCAGCTACAGCATTCCGTGCTGGCAGCTTTCGTGTGGGAGAAATCGCTGGAAGTTTCGAATTTGGCAGCCGGGCTCTGCTAGACACAGAGACACAGTGTTGCCCCTTTACGAACCAAAGCTTTTGCAGAAAGCGAATGTCTGTGTGGCAGCGAATGCAGTTCCAAGGGACAGTGAAAACCAGCTACAGGATTGCGTGCTGGCACCTTTTGTGTGGGCGCAATCGCTGGACTGTTCGAATTTGGCAGCCGGGCTCTGCGAGAGACACTTACACAGTGTTGCCCCATTACCAAGAAAAGCTTTTGGGGAAAGCGAATGTCTGTGTGGCAGCGAATGCAGTTCCAAGGGACAGTGAAAACCAGCTACAGCATTCCGTACTGGCAGCTTTCGTGTGGGAGAAATCGCTGGATGTTTCGAATTTGGCATCCGGGCTCTGCGAGAGACACATACACAGTGTTGCCCCTTTACGAAGCAAAGCTTTTGGGGAAAGCAAATGTCTGTGTGGCAGCGAATGCAGTTCCAAGGGATAGTGAATACCAGGTACAGCATTCCGTGCTGGCAGCTTTCGTGTGGGAGAAATGGCTGGACGTTTCGAATTTGGCAGCCGGGCTCTGCAAGAGTGAGATACACAGTGTTGCCCCTTTACGAACCAAAGCTTTTGGGGAAAGCGAATGTCTGTGTGGCAGTGAATGCAGTTCCAAGGGACAGTGAAAACCAGCTACAGCATTCCGTGCTGGCAGCTTTCGTGTTGGAGAAATCGCTGGATGTTTCGAATTTGGCAGCCGGGCTCTGCGAGAGACACATACACAGTGTTGCCCCTTTACGAACCAAAGCTTTTGGGGAAAGCGAATGTCTGTGTGGCAGCGAATGCAGTTCCAAGGGACAGTGAAAACCAGCTACAGCATTCCGTGCTGGCAGCTTTCGTGTGGGCGCAATCGCGTGACGTTTCGAATTTGGCAGCCCGGCTCTGCGAGAGTGAGATACACAGTGTTGCCCCTTTACGAACCAAAGCTTTTGGGGAAAGCGAATGCCTGTGTGGCAGCGAATGCAGTTCCAAGGGACAGTGAGAAACAGCTACAGCATTCCGTGCTGGCAGCTTTCGTGTGGCGGAAATCGCTGGACTTTTCGAATTTGGCAGCCGGGCTCTGCGAGAGACACATACACAGTGTTGCCCCTTTACGAACCAAAGCTTTTGGGGAAAGCGAATGTCTGTGTGGCAGCGAATGCAGTTCCAAGGGACAGTGAAAACCAGCTACAGAATTCCGTGCTGGCAGCTTTCGTGTGGGAGAAATCGCTGGATGTTTCGAATTTGGCAGCCGGGCTCTGCGAGAGACACATAGACAGTGTTGCCCGATTACTAGGTAAAGCTTTTGGGGAAAGCGAATGTCTGTGTGGCAGCGAATGCAGTTCCGAGGGACAATGAAAACCAGCTACAGGATTGCGTGCTGTCAGCTTTTGTGTGGGCGCAATCGCTGTATGTTTCGAATTTGGCAGCCGGGCTCTGCGAGAGAAACATACAGAGTTTTGCCCCTTTACGAACCAAAGCTTTCGGGGAAAGCGAATGTCTGTGTGGCAGCGAATGCAGTTCCAAGGGACAGTGAAACCCAGCTAAAGCATTCCGTGCTGGCAGCTTTCCTGTGGGCGCAATCGCTGGATGTTTCGAATTTGGCAGCCGGGCTCTGAGAGAGACACATACACAGTGTTGCCCCTTTACGAACCAAAGCTTTCGGGGAAAGCGAATGCCTGTGTGGCAGCGAATGCAGTTCCAAGGGACAGTGAAAACCACCTACAGCATTCCGTACTGGCAGCTTTCGTGCGGGTGCAATTGCTAGACGTTTCGAATTTGGCAGCCGGGCTCTGCAAGAGTGAGATACACAGTGTTGCCCCTTTACGAACCAAAGCTTTTGGGGAAAGCGAATGTCTGTGTGGCAGCGAATGCAGTTCCAAGGGACAGTGAAAACCAGCTACAGCATTCCGTGCTGGCAGCTTTCGAGTGGGAGAAATCGCTGGACGTTTCGAATTTGGCAGCCCGGCTCTGCGAGAGTGAGATACACAGTGTTGCCCCTTTACGAACCAAAGCTTTTGGGGAAAGCGAATGCCTGTGTGGCAGCGAATGCAGTTCCAAGGGACAGTGAAAACCAGCTACAGCATTCCGTGCTGGCAGCTTTCGTGTGGGAGAAATGGCTGGACGTTTCGAATTTGGCAGCCGGGTTCTGCGAGAGACACATACACAGTGTTGCCCCTTTACGAACCAAAGCTTTTGGGGAAAGCGAATGTCTGTGTGGCAGCGAATGCAGTTCCAAGGGACAGTGAAAAGCAGCTACAGAATTCCGTGCTGGCAGCTTTCGTGTGGGAGAAATCGCTGGATGTTTCGAATTTGGCAGCCGGGCTCTGCGAGAGACACATAGACAGTGTTGCCCGATTACTAGGTAAAGCTTTTGGGGAAAGCGAATGTCTGTGTGGCAGCGAATGCAGTTCCAAGGGACAGTGAAAACCAACTACAGCATTCCGTGCTGGCAGCTTTCGTGTGGGAGAAATCGCTGGACGTTTCGAATTTGCAGCCGGGGTCTGCTAGACAGAGATACAGAGTGTTGCCCCTTTACGAACCAAAGCTTTTGCAGAAAGCGAATGTCTGTGTGGCAGCGAATGCAGTTCCAAGGGACAGTGAAAACTAGCTACAGCATTCCGTGCTGGCAGCTTTCGTGTGGGAGAAATCGCTGGACGTTTCGAATTTGGCAGCCGGGCTCTGAGAGAGAGAGATACACATTATTGCCACTTACCAAGAAAAGCTTTTGGGGAAAGCGAATGTCTGTGTGGCAGTGAATGCAGTTCCAAGGGACAGTGAAAACCAGCTACAGCATTCCGTGCTGGCAGCTTTCGTGTGGGAGAAATCGCTGGACGTTTCGAATTTGACAGCCGGGCTCTGCAAGAGACACATACACAGTGTTGCCCCTTTACGAATCAACGCTTTTGGGGAAAGCGAATGACTGTGTGGCAGCGAATGCAGTTCCAAGGGACAGTGAAAACCAGCTACAGCTTTCTGTGCTGGTAGCTTTCGTGTGGGCGCAATCGCTGGACGTTTCAAATTTGGCAGCCGGGCTCTGCGAGAGACACATACACAGTGTTGCCCCTTTACGAACTAAAGCTTTTGGGGAAAGCGAATGTCTGTGTGGCAGCGAATGCAGTTCCAAGGGACAGTGAAAACCAGCTACAGCATTCCGTGCTGGCAGCTTTCGTGTGGGAGAAATTGCTGGATGTTTCGAATTTGGCAGCGGGGCTCTGCGAGAGACACATACACAGTGTTGCCCCATTACCAAGAAAACCTTTGGGGAAAGCGAATGTCTGTGTGGCAGCGAATGCAGTTCCAAGGGACAGTGAAAACCAGCTACAGCATTCCGTGCTGGCAGCTTTCGTGTGGGAGAAATCGCTGGACGTTTCGAATTTGCAGCCGGGCTCTGCTAGACAGAGATACACAGTGTTGCCCCTTTACGAACCAAAGCTTTTGGGGAAAGCGAATGTCTGTGTGGCAACGAATGCAGTTCCAAGGGACACTGAAAACCAGCTACAGCATTCCGTGCTGGCAGCTTTCGTGTGGGAGAAATCGCTGGACGTTTCGAATTTGGCAGCCGGGCTCTGCAAGAGACACATACACAGTGTTGCTCCTTTACGAACCAAAGCTTTCTGGGAAAGCGAATGTCTGTGTGGCAGCGAATGCAGTTCCAAGGGACAGTGAAAACCAGCTACAGCATTCCGTACCGGCAGCTTTCGTGTGGGATAAATCGCTGGACGTTTCGAATTTGGCAGCCGGGCTCTGCGAGAGACACATACACAGTGTTGCCCCTTTACGAACCAAAGCTTTTTGGGAAAGCGAATGTCTGTGTGGCAGCGAATGCAGTTCCAAGGGACAGTGAAATCCAGCTACAGCTTTCCGTGCTGGCAGCTTTCGTGTGGGCGCAATCGCTGGACGTTTCGAACTTGACAGCTGGGTTCTGCGCGAGACACATACACAGTATTGCCCCTTTACGAACCAAAGATTTTGGGGAAAGCGAATGCCTGTGTGGCAGCGAATGCACTTCCTAGGGATAGTAAAAACCAGCTACAGCATTCCGTGCTGGCTGCTTTCATGTGGGCGCAATCGCTGGAAGTTTCGAATTTGGCAGCCGGGCTCTGCGAGAGAGAGATACACAGTGTTGCCCCTTTACGAACCAAAGCTTTTGGGGAAAGCGAATGCCTGTGTGGCAGCGAATGCAGTTCCCAGGGACAGTGAAAGCCAGCTACAGCATTCCATGCTGGCAGCTTTCGTGTTGGAGAAATCGCTGGATGTTTCGAATTTGTCAGCCGAGCTCTGCTAGACAGAGATACACAGTGTTGCCCCTTTACGAACCAAAGATTTAGGGAAAGCGAATATCTGTGTGGCAGCAAATGCAGTTCCAAGGGACAGTGATAACCAGCTACAGCATTCCGTGCTGGTACCTTTTGTGTGGGCGCAATCGCTGGACGTTTCGAATTTGGCAGCAGGGCTCTGCGAGAGATACATAGACAGTATTGCTCCATTACCAAGCAAAGCTTTTGGGGAAAGCGAATGTCTGTGTGGCAGCGAATGCAATTGCAAGGGCCAGTGAAAACCAGCTACAGCATTCCGTGATGGCAGCTTTCGTGTGGGCGCTATCGCTGAATGTTTCGAATTTGGCAGCCGGGCTCTGCGAGAGACACATACAGAGTGTTGCCCCTTTACGAACCAAAGCTTTTGGGGAAACCAAATGTCTGTGTGGCAGCGAATGCAGTTCCCAGGGACAGTGATAACCAGCTACAGCATTCCGTGCTGGTAGCTTTCGTGTGGGCGCTGTCGCTGGATGTTTCGAATTTGGCAGGCGCGCTCTGCTAGACAGAGATACACAGTGTTGCCCCATTACCAAGCACAGCTTTTGGGGAAAGCGAATGTCTGTGTGGCAGCGAATGCAGTTCCAAGGGACAGTGAAAACCAGCTACAGGATTGCGTGCTGGCAGCTTTTGTGTGGGTGCAATCGCTGTATGTTTCCAATTTGGCAGCCGGGCTCTGCGAGAGACACATACAGAGTTTTGCCCCTTTACGAACCAAAGCTTTTGGGGAAAGCCAATGTCTGTGTGGCAGCGAATGCAGTTCCAAGGGACAGTGAAAACCAGCTACAGCATTCCATGCTGGCAGCTTTCGTGTGGGAGAAATCGCTGGACTTTTCGACTTTGGCAGCCGGGCTCTGCTAGACAGAGATACACAGTGTTGCCCCTTTACGAACCAAAGCTTTTGGGGAAAGCGAATGTCTGTGTGGCAGCGAATGCAGTTCCAAGGGACAGTGAAAACCAGCTACAGAATTCCGTGCTGGCAGCTTTCGTGTGGGAGAAATCGCTGGATGTTTCGAATTTGGCAGCCGGGCTCTGCGAGAGACACATAGACAGTGTTGCCCTATTACTAGGTAAAGCTTTTGGGGAAAGCGAATGTCTGTGTGGCAGCGAATGCAGTTCCAAGGGACAGTGAATACCAGCTACAGCATTCCGTGCTGGCAGCTTTCGTGTGGGCACAATCGCTGGATGTTTCGAATTTGGCAGCCGGGCTCTGCGAGAGACACATACAGTGTTGCCCCTTTACGAACCAAAGCTTTTGGGGAAAGCGAATGTCTGTGTGGCAGCGAATGCAGTTCCAAGAGACAGTGAAAACCAGCTACAGCATTCCGTGCTGGTAGCTTTCGTGTGGGCGCAATCGTTGGACTTTTCTAATTTGGCAGCCGGGCTCTGCGAGAGACACATACACAGTGTTGCCCCTTTACGAACCAAAGCTTTTGGGGAAAGCGAATGCCTCTGTGGCAGCGAATGCAGTTCCAAGGGACAGTGAAAACCACCTACAGCATTCCATGCTGGCAGCTTTCGTGTGGGGGAAATCGCTGGACTTTTCGAATTTGGCAGCCGGGCTCTGCTAGACAGAGATACAATGTGTTGCCCAATTACCAAGCAAACCTTTAGGGGAAAGCGAATGTCTGTGTGGCAGCGAATGCAGTTCCAAGGGACAGTGAAAACCAGCTACAGCATTCCGTGCTGGCAGCTTTCGTGTGGGCGCTATCGCTGGATGTTTCTAACTTGGCAGCCGGGCTCTACGAGAGACACATACACAGTGTTGCCCCTTTACGAACCAAAGCTTTTGGGGAAAGCGAATGTCTGTGTGGCAGCGAATGCAGTTCCAAGGGACAGTGAAAACCAGCAACAGCATTCCGTGCTGGCAGCTTTCGTGTGGGAGAAATCGCTGGACGTTTCGAATTTGGCAGCCGGGCTCTGCGAGAGAGAGATACACATTGTTGGCCCATTACCAAGCAAAGCTTTTGGGGAAAGCGAATGTCTGTGTGGCAGCGAATGCAGTTCCAAGGGACAGTGAAAACCAGCTACAGCATTCCATGCTGGCAGCTTTCGTGTGGGAGAAATCGCTGGATGTTTCGAATTTGGCAGCCGGGCTCTGCTAGAAAGAGATACACAGTGTTGCACAATTACCAAGCAAAGCTTTTGGGGAAAGCGAATGTCTGTGTGGCAGCGAATGCAGTTCCAAGGGACAGTGAATACCAGCTACAGCATTCCGTGCTGGCAGCGTTCGTGTGGGCACAATCGCTGGATGTTTCGAATTTGGCAGCCGGGCTCTGCGAGAGACACATACACAGTGTTGCCCCTTTACGAACCAAAGCTTTCGGGGAAAGCGAATGCCTGTGTGGCAGCGAATGCAGTTCCAAGGGACAGTGAAAACCAGCTATAGCATTCCGTGCTGGTAGCTTTCGTGTGGGCGCTGTCGCTGGATGTTTCGAATTTGGCAGTTGCGCTCTGCTAGACAGAGATACACAGTGTTGCCCCATTACCAAGCACAGCTTTTGGGGAAAGCGAATGTCTGTGTGGCAGCGAATGCAGTTCCAAGGGACAATGAAAACCAGCTACAGGATTGCGTGCTGGCACCTTTTGTGTGGGCGCAATCGCTGGACTGTTCGAATTTGGCAGCCGGGTCTGCGAGAGACACTTACACAGTGTTGCCCCATTACCAAGAAAAGCTTTTGGGGAAAGCGAATGTCTGTGTGGCAGCGAATGCAGTTCCAAGGGACAGTGAAAACCAGCTACAGCATTCCATGCTGGCAGCTTTCGTGTGGGAGAAATTGCTGGATGTTTCGAATTTGGCAGCCGGGCTCTGCTAGACAGAGATACACAGTTTTGCACAATTACCAAGCAAAGCTTTTGGGGAAAGCGAATGCTTGTGTGGCAGCGAATGCAGTTCCAAGGGACAGTGAAACCCAGCTACAGCATTCCGTGCTGGCAGCTTTCCTGTGGGCGCAATCGCTGGACTTTTCGAATTTGGCAGCCGGGCTCTGCTAGAGACACATACACAGTGTTGCCCCGTTACCAAGAAAAGCTTCTGGGGAAAGCGAATGTCTGTGTGGCAGCGAATGCAGTTCCAAGGGACAGTGAAAACCAGCTAGAGCATTCCGTGCTGGCAGCTTTCGTGTGGGAGAAATCACTGGATGTTTCGAATTTGGCAGCCGGGCTCTTCGAGAGACACATACACTGTGTTGACCCTTTACGAACCAAAGCTTTTTTGGAAAGCGAATGTCTGTGTGGCAGCGAATGCAGTTCCAAGGGACAGTGAAAACCAGCTACAGCATTCCGTGGTGGCAGCTTTCGTGTGGGAGAAATGGCTGGACGTTTCGAATTTGGCAGCCGGGCTCTGCGAGAGACACATACACAGTGTTGCCCCTTTACGAACCAAAGCTTTTGGGGAAAGCAAATGTCTGTGTGGCAGCGAATGCAGTTCCAAGGGACAGTGAAAACCAGCTACAGCATTCCATACTGGCATATTTCGTGTGGGATAAATCGCTGGACGTTTCGAATTGGGCAGCCGGGCTCTGCGAGAGACACATACACAGTGTAGCCCCGTTACGAAGCAAAACTTTTGGGGAAAGCGAATGTCTGTGTGGCAACGAATGCAGTTCCAAGGGACAGTGAAAACCAGCTACAGCATTCCATGCTGGCAGCTTTCGTATGGGCGCAATCGCTGGACGTTTCAAATATGGCAGCCGGGCTCTGCGAGAGACACATACACAGTGTTGCCCCTTTACGAACCAAACCTTTTGGGGAAAGTGAATGTCTGTGTGGCAGCGAATGCAGTTCCAAGGGACAGTGAAAACCAGCTACAGCATTCCGTGCTGGCAGCTTTCCTGTGGGCGCAATCGCTGGACGTTTCGAATTTGGCAGCCCGGCTCTGCGAGAGTGAGATACACAGTGTTGCCCCTTTACGAACCAAAGCTTTTGGGGAAAGCGAATGCCTGTGTGGCAGCGAATGCAGTTCCAAGGGACAGTGAAAACCAGCTACAGCATTCCGTGCTGGCAGCTTTCGTGTGGGAGAAATGGCTGGACGTTTCGAATTTGGCAGCCGGGTTCTGCGAGAGACACATACACAGTGTTGCCCCTTTACGAACCAAAGCTTTTGGGGAAAGCGAATGTCTGTGTGGCAGCGAATGCAGTTCCAAAGGACAGTGAAAACCAGCTACAGCATTCCGTGCTGGCAGCTTTCGTGTGGGAGAAATCGCTGAATGTTTCGAATTTGGCAGCCGGGCTCTGCGAGAGACACATAGACAGTGTTGCCCGATTACTAGGTAAAGCTTTTGGGGAAAGCGAATGTCTGTGTGGCAGCGAATGCAGTTCCAAGGGACAGTGAATACCAGCTACAGCATTCCGTGCTGCCAGCTTTCGTGTGGGCACAATCGCTGGATGTTTCGAATTTGGCAGCCGGGCTCTGCGAGAGACACATACACAGTGTTGCCCCTTTAAGAACCAAAGCTTTCGGGGAAAGCGAATGCCTGTGTGGCAGCGAATGCAGTTCCAAGGGACAGTGAAAACCACCTACAGCATTCCGTACTGGCAGCTTTCGTGCGGGTGCAATTGCTAGACGTTTCGAATTTGGCAGCCGGGCTCTGCAAGAGTGAGATACACAGTGTTGCCCCTTTACGAACCAAAGCTTTTGGGGAAAGCGAATGTCTGTGTGGCAGTGAATGCAGTTCCAAGGGACAGTGAAAACCAGCTACAGCATTCCGTGCTGGCAGCTTTCGTGTTGGAGAAATCGCTGGATGTTTCGAATTTGGCAGCCGGGCTCTGCGAGAGACACATACACAGTGTTGCCCCTTTACGAACCAAAGCTTTTGGGGAAATCGAATGTCTGTGTGGCAGCGAATGCAGTTCCAAGGGACAGTGAAAACCAGCTACAGCATTCCGTGCTGGCAGCTTTCGTGTGGGCGCAATCGCGTGACGTTTCGAATTTGGCAGCCCGGCACTGCGAGAGTGAGATACACAGTGTTGCCCCTTTACGAACCAAAGCTTTTGGGGAAAGCGAATGCCTGTGTGGCAGCGAATGCAGTTCCAAGGGACAGTGAGAAACAGCTACAGCATTCCGTGCTGGCAGCTTTCGTGTGTCGGAAATCGCTGGACTTTTCGAATTTGGCAGCCGGGCTCTGCGAGAGACACATACACAGTGTTGCCCCTTTACGAACCAAAGCTTTTGGGGAAAGCGAATGTCTGTGTGGCAGCGAATGCAGTTCCAAGGGACAGTGAAAACCAGCTACAGAATTCCGTGCTGGCAGCTTTCGTGTGGGAGAAATCGCTGGATGTTTCGAATTTGGCAGCCGGGCTCTGCGAGAGACACATAGACAGTGTTGCCCGATTACTAGGTAAAGCTTTTGGGGAAAGCGAATGTCTGTGTGGCAGCGAATGCAGTTCCAAGGGACAATGAAAACCAGCTACAGGATTGCGTGCTGGCAGCTTTTGTGTGGGCGCAATCGCTGTATGTTTCGAATTTGGCAGCCGGGCTCTGCGAGAGACACATACAGAGTTTTGCCTCTTTACGAACCAAAGCTTTCGGGGAAAGCGAATGTCTGTGTGGCAGCGAATGCAGTTCCAAGGGACAGTGAAACCCAGCTACAGCATTATGTGCTGGCAGCTTTCCTGTGGGCGCAATCGCTGGATGTTTCGAATTTCGCAGCCGGGCTCTGAGAGAGACACATACACAGTGTTGCCCCTTTACGAACCAAAGCTTTCGGGGAAAGCGAATGCCTGTGTGGCAGCGAATGCAGTTCCAAGGGACAGTGAAAACCAGCTACAGCATTCCGTACTGGCAGCTTTCGTGCGGGTGCAATTGCTAGACGTTTCGAATTTGGCAGCCGGGCTCTGCAAGAGTGAGATACACAGTGTTGCCCCTTTACGAACCAAAGCTTTTGGGGAAAGCGAATGTCTGTGTGGCAGTGAATGCAGTTCCAAGGGACAGTGAAAACCAGCTACAGCATTCCGTGCTGGCAGCTTTCGTGTTGGAGAAATCGCTGGATGTTTCGAATTTGGCAGCCGGGCTCTGCGAGAGACACATACACAGTGTTGCCCCTTTACGAACCAAAGCTTTTGGGGAAAGCAAATGTCTGTGTGGCAGCGAATGCAGTTCCAAGGGACAGTGAAAACCAGCTACACCATTCCGTGCTGGCAGCTTTCGTGTGGGCGCAATCGCTGGACGTTTCGAATTTGGCAGCCCGGCTCTGCGAGAGTGAGATACACAGTGTTGCCCCTTTACGAAGCAAAGCTTTTGGGGAAAGCGAATGCCTGTGTGGCAGCGAATGCAGTTCCAAGGGACAGTGAAAACCAGCTACAGCATTCCGTGCTGGCAGCTTTCGTGTGGGAGAAATGGCTGGACGTTTCGAATTTGGCAGCCGGGTTCTGCGAGAGACACATACACAGTGTTGCCCCTTTACGAACCAAAGCTTTTGGGGAAAGCGAATGTCTGTGTGGCAGCGAATGCAGTTCCAAGGGACAGTGAAAAGCAGCTACAGAATTCCGTGCTGGCAGCTTTCGTGTGGGACAAATCGCTGGATGTTTCGAATTTGGCAGCCGGGCTCTGCGAGAGACACATAGACAGTGTTGCCCGATTACTAGGTAAAGCTTTTGGGGAAAGCGAATGTCTGTGTGGCAGCGAATGCAGTTCCAAGGGACAGTGAATACCAGCTACAGCATTCCGTACTGGCAGCTTTCGTGCGGGTGCAATTGCTAGACGTTTCGAATTTGGCAGCCGGGCTCTGCAAGAGTGAGATACACAGTGTTGCCCCTTTACGAACCAAAGCTTTTGGGGAAAGCGAATGTCTGTGTGGCAGTGAATGCAGTTCCAAGGGACAGTGAAAACCAGCTACAGCATTCCGTGATGGCAGCTTTCGTGTGGGCGCAATCGCGTGACGTTTCGAATTGGGCAGCCGGGCTCTGCTAGACAGAGATACAGAGTCTTGCCCAATTACCAAGCAAAGCTTTTGGGGAAAGCGAATGTCTGTGTGGCAGCGAATGCAGTTCCAAGGGACAGTGAAAACCAGATACAGCATTCCGTGCTGGCAGCTTTCGTGTGGGAGAAATCGCTGGATGTTTCGAATTTGGCAGCCGGGCTCTGCTAGACAGAGATACACAGTGTTGCCCCATTACCAAGCAAATCTTTTGGGGAAAGCGAATGTCTGTGTGGCAGCAAATGCAGTTCCAAGGGACAGTGAAAACCAGCTACAGCATTCCATGCTGGTAGCTTTTGTGTGGGCGCAATCGCTGGACGTTTCGAATTTGGCAGCAGGGTTCTGCGAGAGATACATACACAGTATTGCCCCATTACCAAGCAAAGCTTTTGGGGAAAGCGAATGTCTGTTTGGCAGCGAATGAAATTCCAAGGGACAGAGAAAACCAGCTACAGCATTCCGTGCTGGCAGCTTTCGTGTGGGCGCTATGGCTGAATGTTTCGAATTTGGCAGCAGGGCTCTCGAGAGATACATACACAGTATTGCCCCATTACCAAGCAAAGCTTTTGGGGAAAGCGAATGTCTGTGTGGCAGCGAATGCAGTTCCCAGGGACAGTGATAACCAGCTACAGCATTCCGTGCTGGTACCTTTCGTGTGGGCGCAATCGCTGGACTTTTCGAATTTGGCAGCCGGGCTCTGCGAGAGACACATACACAGTTTTGCCCCTTTACGAACCAAAGCTTTCGGGGAAAGTGCATGTCAGTGTGGCAGTGAATGCAGTTCCAAGGGACAGTGAAAACCAGCTACAGCATTCCATGCTGGCAGCTTTCGTGTGGGCGCAATCGCTGGACGTTTCAAATTTGGCAGCCGGGCTCTGCGAGAGACAGATACACAGTGTTGCCCCTTTACGAACCAAAGCTTTTGGGGAAAGCGAATGTCTGTGTGGCAGCGAATGCAGTTCCAAGGGACAGTGAAAACCAGCTACAGCATTCCGTGCTGGCAGCTTTCATGTGGGCGCAATCGCGTGACGTTTCGAATTTGGCAGCCGGGCTCTGCGAGAGTGAGATACACAGTGTTGCCCCTTTACGAACCAAAGCTTTTGGGGAAAGCGAATGTCTGTGTGGCAGTGAATGCAGTTCCAAGGGACAGTGAAAACCAGCTACAGCATTCCATGCTGGCAGCTTTCGTGTGGGCGCAATCGCTGGACGTTGCAAATATGGCAGCCGGGCTCTGCGAGAGACACATACACAGTGTTGCCCCTTTAGGAACCAAAGCTTTTGGGGAAAGCGAATGTCTGTGTGACAGCGAATGCAGTTCCAAGGGACAGTGAAAACCAGCTACAGGATTGCGTGCTGGCAGCTTTTGTGTGGGCGCAATCGCTGGATGGTTCGAATTTGGCAGCCGGGCTCTGCTAGAGACACATACACAGTGTTCCCCATTACCAAGAAAAGCTTTTTGGGAAAGCGAATGTCTGTGTGGCAGCGAATGCAGTTCCAAGGGACAGTGAATAACAGGTACAGCATTCCGTGCTGGCAGATTTCGTGTTGGAGAAAACGCTGGATGTTTCGAATTTGGCAGCCGGGCTCTGCGAGAGACACATACACAGTGTTGCCCCTTTACGAACTAAAGCTTTTGGGGAAAGCGAATGTCTGTGTGGCAGCGAATGCAGTTCCAAGGGACAGTGAAAACCAGCTACAGCATTCCGTGCTGGCAGCTTTCGTGTGGGCGCAATCGCGTGACGTTTCGAATTTGGCAGCCCGGCTCTGCGAGAGTGAGATACACAGTGTTGCCCCTTTACGAACCAAAGCTTTTGGGGAAAGCGAATGTCTGTGTGGCAGCGAATGCAGTTCCAAGGGAGAGTGAAAACCAGCTACAGCATTCCATGCTGGTAGCTTTCGTGTGGGAGAAATCGCTGGATGTTTCGAATTTGGCAGCCGGGCTCTGCTAGACAGAGATACACAGTGTTGCACAATTACCAAGCAAAGCTTTTGGGGAAAGCGAATGCCTGTGTGGCAGCGAATGCAGTTCCAAGGGACAGTGAAAACCAGCTACAGCATTCCGTGCTGGCAGCTTTCGTGTGGGGGAAATCGCTGGACTTTTCGAATTTGGCAGCTGGGTTCTGCGAGAGACACATACACAGTGTTGCCCCTTTACGAACCAAAGCTTTTGGGGAAAGCGAATGTCTGTGTGGCAGCGAATGCAGTTCCAAGGGACAGTGAAAACCAGCCACAGCATTCCGTGCTGGCAGCTTTCGTGTGGGAGAAATCGCTGGACGTTTCGAATTTGGCAGCCGGGCTCTGCGAGAGACACATACAGAGTGTTGCCCCATTACCAAGCAAAGCTTTTGGGGAAAGCGAATGTCTGTGTGGCAGCGAATGCAGTTCCAAGGGACAGTGAAAACCAGCTACAGCATTCCGTGCTGGCAGCTTTCCTGTGGGCGCAATCGCTGGACGTTTCGAATTTGGCAGCCAGGCTCTGCGAGAGACACATACACAGTGTTCCCCATTACCATGAAAAACTTTTGGGGAAAGCGAATGCCTGTGTGGCAGCGAATGCAGTTCCAAGGGACAGTGAAAACCAGCTACAACAGTCCGTGCTGGCAGCTTTCGTGTGGGGGAAATCGCTGGACGTTTCGAATTTGGCAGCCGGGCTCTGCGAGAGACACATACACAGTGTTGCCCCATTACCATGAAAACCTTTTGGGGAAAGCGTATGTCTGTGTGGCAGCGAATGCAGTGCCAAGGGACAGTGAAAACCAGCTACAGCATTCCGTGCTGGTAGCTTTCGTGTGGGCGCAATCGCTGGACGTTTCGAAAATGGCAGCCAGGCTCTGCGAGAGACACATACACAATGTTGCCCCATTACCAAGCAAAGCTTTTGGGGAAAGCGAATGTCTGTGTGGCAGCGAATGCAGTTCCAAGGGGCAGTGAAAACCAGCTACAGCATTCGGTGCTGGCAGCTTTTTTGTGGGAGCAATCGCTGGACGTTTCGAATTTGGCAGCCGGGCTCTGCGAGAGAGAGATACACAGTGTTGCCCCTTTACGAACCAAAGCTTTTGGGGAAAGCGAATGTCTGTGTGGCAGCGAATGCAGTTCCAAGGGACAGTGAAAACCAGCTACAGCATTCCGTGCTGGCAGCTTTCGTGTGGGAGAAATCGCTGGACGTTTCGAATTTGGCAGCCGGGCTCTGCGAGAGACACATACACAGTGTTGCCCCTTTACCAACCAAAGCTTTTGGGGAAAGCGAATGTCTGTGTGGCAGCGAATGCAGTTCCAAGGGACAGTGAAAACCAGCTACAGCATTCCGTGCTGGCAGCTTTTTTGTGGTCGCAATCGCTGGACGTTTCGAATTTGGCAACCGGGCTCTGCGAGAGAGAGATACACAGTGTTGCCCCTTTACGAACCAAAGCTTTTGGGGAAAGCGTATGTCTGTGTGGCAGCGAATGCAGTTCCAAGGGACAGTGAAAACCAGCTACAGCATTCCGTGGTGGCAGCTTTCGTGTGGGAGAAATCGCTGGACGTTTCAAATTTGGCAGCCGGGCTCTGCGAGAGACACATAAAAAGTGTTGCCCCATTACCATGAAAACCTTTGGGGAAAGCGAATGTCTCTGTGGCAGGGAATGCAGTTCCAAGGGACAGTGAAAACCAGCTAAAGCATTCCGTGCTGGCATCTTTCGTGTGGGAGAAATCGCTGGGCGTTTCGAATTTCACAGCCGGGCTCTGCAACAGTGAGATATACAGTGTTGCGCCTTTACGAACCAAAGCTTTTGGGGAAAGCGAATGTCTGTGTGGCAGCGAATGCAGTTCCAAGGGACAGTGAAAACCAGCTACAGCATTCCGTGCTGGCAGCTTTTTTGTGGTCGCAATCGCTGGACGTTTCGAATTTGGCAACCGGGCTCTGCGAGAGAGAGATACACAGTGTTGCCCCTTTACGAACCAAAGCTTTTGGGGAAAGCGAATGTCTGTGTGGCAGCGAATGCAGTTCCAAGGGACAGTGAAAACCAGCTACAGCATTCCGTGCTGGCAGCTTTCGTGTGGGAGAAATCGCTGGAAGTTTCGAATTTGGCAGCCGGGCTCTGCGAGAGAGAGATACACAGTTTTGCCCCATTACCAAGCAAAGCTTTTGGGGAAAGCGAATGCCTGTGTGGCAGCGAATGCAGTTCCAAGGGACAGTGAAAACCAGCTACAGCATTGCATGCTGGCAGCTTTCGTGTGGGCGCAATCGCTGGATGTTTCGAATTTGGCAGCCGGGCTCTGCGAGAGAGAGATACAAAGTGTTGCCCCTTTACGAACCAAAGCTTTTGGGGAAAGCGAATGTCTGTGTGGCAGTGAATGCAGTTCCAAGGGACAGTGAAAACCAGCTACAGCATTCTGTACTGGCAGCTTTCGTGTGGGCGCAAACGCTGGACGTTTCGAATTTGGCAGTCGGGTTCTGCAAGAGAGAGATACACAGTGTTGCCCCTTTACGAACCAAAGATTTTGGGGAAAGGGAATGTCTGTGTGGCAGTGAATGCAGTTCCAAGGGACAGTGAAAACCAGCTACAGCATTCCGTGCTGGCAGCTTTTTTGTGGTCGCAATCGCTGGACGTTTCGAATTTGGCAACCGGGCTCTGCGAGAGAGAGATACACAGTGTTGCCCCTTTACGAACCAAAGCTTTTGGGGAAAGCGTATGTCTGTGTGGCAGCGAATGCAGTTCCAAGGGACAGTGAAAACCAGCTACAGCATTCCGTGCTGGCAGCTTTCGTGTGGGAGAAATCGCTGGACGTTTCGAATTTCGCAGCCGGGCTCTGCGAGAGAGAGATACACAGTTTTGCCCCATTACCAAGCAAAGCTTTTGGGGAAAGCGAATGCCTGTGTGGCAGCGAATGCAGTTCCAAGGGACAGTGAAAACCAGCTACAGCATTCCGTGCCTGCAGCTTTCGTGTGGGCGCAATCGCTGGACGTTTCGAATTGGGCAGCCGGGCTCTGCGAGAGATACATACACAGTGTTGCCCCTTAAGGAACCAAAGCTTTTGGGGAAAGCGAATGTCTGTGTGGCAGCGAATGCAGTTCCAAGGGACAGTGAAAACCAGCCACAGCATTCCGTGCTGGCAGCTTTCGTGTGGGAGAAATCGCTGGACGTTTCGAATTTGGCAGCCGGGCTCTGCGAGAGACACATACAGAGTGTTGCCCCATTACCAAGCAAAGCTTTTGGGGAAAGCGAATGTCTGTGTGGCAGCGAATGCAGTTCCAAGGGACAGTGAAAACCAGCTACAGCATTCCGTGCTGGCAGCTTTCCTGTGGGCGCAATCGCTGGACGTTTCGAATTTGGCAGCCAGGCTCTGCGAGAGACACATACACAGTGTTCCCCATTACCATGAAAAACTTTTGGGGAAAGCGAATGCCTGTGTGGCAGCGAATGCAGTTCCAAGGGACAGTGAAAACCAGCTACAACAGTCCGTGCTGGCAGCTTTCGTGTGGGGGAAATCGCTGGACGTTTCGAATTTGGCAGCCGGGCTCTGCGAGAGACACATACACAGTGTTGCCCCATTACCATGAAAACCTTTTGGGGAAAGCGTATGTCTGTGTGGCAGCGAATGCAGTGCCAAGGGACAGTGAAAACCAGCTACAGCATTCCGTGCTGGTAGCTTTCGTGTGGGCGCAATCGCTGGACGTTTCGAAAATGGCAGCCAGGCTCTGCGAGAGACACATACACAATGTTGCCCCATTACCAAGCAAAGCTTTTGGGGAAAGCGAATGTCTGTGTGGCAGCGAATGCAGTTCCAAGGGGCAGTGAAAACCAGCTACAGCATTCGGTGCTGGCAGCTTTTTTGTGGGAGCAATCGCTGGACGTTTCGAATTTGGCAGCCGGGCTCTGCGAGAGAGAGATACACAGTGTTGCCCCTTTACGAACCAAAGCTTTTGGGGAAAGCGAATGTCTGTGTGGCAGCGAATGCAGTTCCAAGGGACAGTGAAAACCAGCTACAGCATTCCGTGCTGGCAGCTTTCGTGTGGGAGAAATCGCTGGACGTTTCGAATTTGGCAGCCGGGCTCTGCGAGAGACACATACACAGTGTTGCCCCATTACCAAGCAAAGCTTTTGGGGAAAGCGAATGTCTGTGTGGCAGCGAATGCAGTTCCAAGGGACAGTGAAAACCAGCTACAGCATTCCGTGCTGGCAGCTTTCCTGTGGGCGCAATCGCTGGACGTTTCGAATTTGGCAGCCAGGCTCTGCGAGAGACACATACACAGTGTTCCCCATTACCATGAAAAACTTTTGGGGAAAGCGAATGCCTGTGTGGCAGCGAATGCAGTTCCAAGGGACAGTGAAAACCAGCTACAACAGTCCGTGCTGGCAGCTTTCGTGTGGGGGAAATCGCTGGACGTTTCGAATTTGGCAGCCGGGCTCTGCGAGAGACACATACACAGTGTTGCCCCATTACCATGAAAACCTTTTGGGGAAAGCGTATGTCTGTGTGGCAGCGAATGCAGTGCCAAGGGACAGTGAAAACCAGCTACAGCATTCCGTGCTGGTAGCTTTCGTGTGGGCGCAATCGCTGGACGTTTCGAAAATGGCAGCCAGGCTCTGCGAGAGACACATACACAATGTTGCCCCATTACCAAGCAAAGCTTTTGGGGAAAGCGAATGTCTGTGTGGCAGCGAATGCAGTTCCAAGGGGCAGTGAAAACCAGCTACAGCATTCGGTGCTGGCAGCTTTTTTGTGGGAGCAATCGCTGGACGTTTCGAATTTGGCAGCCGGGCTCTGCGAGAGAGAGATACACAGTGTTGCCCCTTTACGAACCAAAGCTTTTGGGGAAAGCGAATGTCTGTGTGGCAGCGAATGCAGTTCCAAGGGACAGTGAAAACCAGCTACAGCATTCCGTGCTGGCAGCTTTCGTGTGGGAGAAATCGCTGGACGTTTCGAATTTGGCAGCCGGGCTCTGCGAGAGACACATACACAGTGTTGCCCCATTACCATGAAAACCTTTTGGGGAAAGCGAATGTCTGTGTGGCAGCGAATGCAGTTCCAAGGGACAGTTAAAACCATCTGCAGCATTCCGTGCTGGCAGCTTTCGTGTGGGAGAAATTGCTGGACGTATAGAATTTGGCAGCCAGGCTCTGCGAGAGAGAGATACAAAATATTGCCCCATTACCAAGAAAACCTTTTGGGGAAAGCGAATGTCTGTGTGGCAGCGAATGCAGTTCCAAGGGACAGTGAAAACCAGCTACAGCATTCTGTGCTGGTAGCTTTCGTGTGGGCGCAATGGCTGGACGTTTCGAATTTGGCAACCGGGTTCTGCAAGTGTGAGATACACATTGTTGCCCCTTTACGAACCAAAGCTTTTGGGGAAAGCGAATGTCTGTGTGGCAGCGAATGCAGTTCCAAGGGACAGTGAAAACCAGCTATAGCATTCCGTGCTGGCAGCTTTCGTGTGGGCGCAATCGCTGGATGTTTCGAATTTGGCAGCCGGGCTCTGCGAGAGACACATACACAGTGTTGCTCCTTTACGAACCAAATCTTTTGGGGAAAGCGTATGTCTGTGTGGCAGCGAATGCAGTTCCAAGGGACAGTGAAAACCAGCTACAGCTTTGCGATCTGGCAGCTTTGATGTGGGCGCAATCGCTGGACGTTTCGAATTTGGCAGCCGGGCTCTGCGAGAGAGAGATACACAGTGTTGCCCCTTTACGAACCAAAGCTTTTGGGGAAAGCGAATGTCTGTGTGGCAGCGAATGCAGTTCCAAGGGACAGTGAAAACCAGCTACAGCATTCCGTGCTGGCAACTTTCGTGTGGGGGAAATCGCTGGACGTTTCGAATTTGGCAGCCGGGCTCTGCGAGAGACACATACACAATGTTGCCCCATTACGAAGCAAAGCTTTTGGGGAAAGCGAATGTCTGTGTGGCAGCGAATGCAGTTCCAAGGGGCAGTGAAAACCAGCTACAGCATTCGGTGCTGGCAGCTTTTTTGTGGGAGCAATTGCTGGACGTTTCGAATTTGGCAGCCGGGCTCTGCGAGAGAGAGATACAGAGTGTTGCCCCTTTACGAACCAAAGCTTTTGGGGAAAGCGAATGTCTGTGTGGCAGCGAATGCAGTTCCAAGGGACAGTGAAAACCAGCTACAGCATTCCGTGCTGGCAGCTTTCGTGTGGGAGAAATCGCTGGACGTTTCGAATTTGGCAGCCGGGCTCTGCGAGAGACACATACACAGTGTTGCCCCTTTACCAACCAAAGCTTTTGGGGAAAGCGAATGTCTGTGTGGCAGCGAATGCAGTTCCAAGGGACAGTGAAAACCAGCTACAGCATTCCGTGCTGGCAGCTTTTTTGTGGTCGCAATCGCTGGACGTTTCGAATTTGGCAACCGGGCTCTGCGAGAGAGAGATACACAGTGTTGCCCCTTTACGAACCAAAGCTTTTGGGGAAAGCGTATGTCTGTGTGGCAGCGAATGCAGTTCCAAGGGACAGTGAAAACCAGCTACAGCATTCCGTGGTGGCAGCTTTCGTGTGGGAGAAATCGCTGGACGTTTCAAATTTGGCAGCCGGGCTCTGCGAGAGACACATAAAAAGTGTTGCCCCATTACCATGAAAACCTTTGGGGAAAGCGAATGTCTCTGTGGCAGGGAATGCAGTTCCAAGGGACAGTGAAAACCAGCTAAAGCATTCCGTGCTGGCATCTTTCGTGTGGGAGAAATCGCTGGGCGTTTCGAATTTCACAGCCGGGCTCTGCAACAGTGAGATATACAGTGTTGCGCCTTTACGAACCAAAGCTTTTGGGGAAAGCGAATGTCTGTGTGGCAGCGAATGCAGTTCCAAGGGGCAGTGAAACCAGCTACAGCATTCGGTGCTGGCAGCTTTTTTGTGGGAGCAATCGCTGGACGTTTCGAATTTGGCAGCCGGGCTCTGCGAGAGAGAGATACAGAGTGTTGCCCCTTTACGAACCAAAGCTTTTGGGGAAAGCGAATGTCTGTGTGGCAGCGAATGCAGTTCCAAGGGACAGTGAAAACCAGCTACAGCATTCCGTGCTGGCAGCTTTCGTATGGGAGAAATTGGTGGACGTTTCGAATTTGGCAGCCGGGCTCTGCGAGAGAGAGATACACAGTGTTGCCCCTTTACCAACCAAAGCTTTTGGGGAAAGCGAATGTCTGTGTGGCAGCGAATGCAGTTCCAAGGGACAGTGAAAACCAGCTACAGCATTCCGTGCTGGCAGCTTTTTTGTGGTCGCAATCGCTGGACGTTTCGAATTTGGCAACCGGGCTCTGCGAGAGAGAGATACACAGTGTTGCCCCTTTACGAACCAAAGCTTTTGGGGAAAGCGAATGTCTGTGTGGCAGCGAATGCAGTTCCAAGGGACAGTGAAAACCAGCTACAGCATTCCGTGCTGGCAGCTTTCGTGTGGGAGAAATCGCTGGACGTTTCGAATTTGGCAGCCGGGCTCTGCGAGAGAGAGATACACAGTTTTGCCCCATTACCAAGCAAAGCTTTTGGGGAAAGCGAATGCCTGTGTGGCAGCGAATGCAGTTCCAAGGGACAGTGAAAACCAGCTACAGCATTGCATGCTGGCAGCTTTCGTGTGGGCGCAATCGCTGGATGTTTCGAATTTGGCAGCCGGGCTCTGCGAGAGAGAGATACAAAGTGTTGCCCCTTTACGAACCAAAGCTTTTGGGGAAAGCGAATGTCTGTGTGGCAGTGAATGCAGTTCCAAGGGACAGTGAAAACCAGCTACAGCATTCTGTACTGGCAGCTTTCGTGTGGGCGCAAACGCTGGACGTTTCGAATTTGGCAGTCGGGTTCTGCAAGAGAGAGATACACAGTGTTGCCCCTTTACGAACCAAAGATTTTGGGGAAAGGGAATGTCTGTGTGGCAGCGAATGCAGTTCCAAGGGACAGTGAAAACCAGCTACAGCATTCCGTGCTGGCAGCTTTCGTGTGGGAGAAATCGCTGGACGTTTCGAATTTGGCAGCCGGGCTCTGCTAGACAGAGATACACAGTGTTGCCTCTTTACGAACCAAAGCTTTTGCAGAAAGCGAATGTCTGTGTGGCAGCGAATGCAGTTCCAAGGGACAGTGAAAAGCAGCTACAGCATTCCGTGCTGGCAGCTTTCGTGTGGGAGAAATTGCTGGACGTTTCCAATTTGGCAGCCGGGCTCTGCGAGAGACACATACACAGTGTTGCCCCATTACCAAGAAAACCTTTGGGGAAAGCGAATGTCTGTGTGGCAGCGAATGCAGTTCCAAGGGACAGTGAAAACCAGCTACAGCATTCCGTGCTGGCATCTTTCGTGTGGGAGAAATCGCTGGACGTTTCGAATTTCACAGCCGGGCTCTGCAACAGTGAGATACACAGTGTTGCCCCTTTACGAACCAAAGCTTTTGGGGAAAGCGAATGTCTGTGTGGCAGCGAATGCAGTTCCAAGGGACAGTGAAAACCAGCTACAGCATTCCGTGCTGGCAGCTTTCGTGTGGGAGAAATCGCTGGACGTTTCGAATTTGGCAGCGGGGCTCTGCGACAGACACATACACAGTGTTGCCACTTACCAAGAAAAGCTTTTGGGGAAAGCGAATGTCTGTGTGGCAGCGAATGCAGTTCCAAGGGACAGTGAAAACCAGCTACAGCATTCCGTGCTGGCCGCTTTCGTGTGGGAGAAATTGCTGGACGTTTCCAATTTGGCAGCTGGGCTCTGCGAGAGACACATACACAGTGTTGCCCCATTACCAAGAAAACCTTTGGGGAAAGCGAATGTCTGTGTGGCAGCGAATGCACTTCCAAGGGACAGTGAAAACCAGCTACAGCATTCCGTGCTGGCAGCTTTCGTGTGGGAGATATCGCTGGACGTTTCGAATTTGACAGCCGGGCTCTGCTAGACAGAGATACACAGTGTTGCCCCTTTACGAACCAAAGCTTTTGCAGAAAGCGAATGTCTGTGTGGCAGCGAATGCAGTTCCAAGGGACAGTGAAAACCAGCTACAGCATTCCGTGCTGGCAGCTTCCGTGTGGGCGCAATCGCTGGACTTTTCAAATTTGACAGCCGGGCTCTGCGAGAGACACATACACAGTGTTGCCCCTTTACGAACCAAAGCTTGCGGGGAAAGCGAATGTCTGTGTGGCACCGAATGCAGTTCCAAGGGACAGTGAAAACC
This sequence comes from Mycteria americana, assembly GCF_035582795.1. NCBI lineage: Eukaryota > Metazoa > Chordata > Aves > Ciconiiformes > Ciconiidae > Mycteria > Mycteria americana. The sequence continues at coordinate 2,384,375 of NW_027445436.1, read as the reverse complement.
AGCTACAGCATTCCGTGCTGGCAGCTTTCGTGTGGCGAAATTGCTAGACGTTGAGAAATTGGCAGCCGGGCGCTGCGAGAGAGAGATACACATTATTCCCACTTACCAAGAAAAGCTTTTGGGGAAAGCGAATGTCTGTGTGGCAGCGAATGCAGTTCCAAGGGACATTGAAAACCAGCTAGAGCATTCCGTGCTGGCAGCTTTCGTGTGGGAGAAATCGCTGGACGTTTCGAATTTGGCAGCCGGGCTCTGCGAGAGACACATACACAGTGTTGCCCCATTACCAAGAAAACCTTTGGGGAAAGCGAATGTCTGTGTGGCAGCGAATGCAGTTCCAAGTGACAGTGAAAACCAGCTACAGCATTCCGTGCTGGCAGCTTTCGTGTGGGAGATATCGCTGGACGTTTCGAATTTGACAGCCGGGCTCTGCTAGACAGAGATACACAGTGTTGCCCCTTTACGAACCAAAGCTTTTGCAGAAAGCGAATGTCTGTGTGGCAGCGAATGCAGTTCCAAGGGATAGTGAAAACCAGCTAGAGCATTCCGTGCTGGCAGCTTTCGTGTGGCGAAATCGCTAGACGTTGAGAAATTGGCAGCCGGGCTCTGCGAGAGACACATACACAGTTTTGCCCCTTTACGAACCAAAGCTTTTGGGGCAAGCGAATGTCTGTGTGGCAGCGAATGCAGTTCCAAGGGACAGTGAAAACCAGCTACAGCATTCCGTGCTGGCAGCTTTCGTGTGGGAGAAATCGCTGCATGTTTCGAATTTGGCAGCGGGGCTCTGCGACAGACACATACACAGTGTTGCCCCTTTACGAACCAAAGCTTTTGCAGAAAGCGAATGTCTGTGTGGCAGCGAATGCAGTTCCAAGGGACAGTGAAAACCATCTACAGCATTCCGTGCTGGCAGCTTTCTTGTGGGAGAAATCGCTGGACGTTTCGAATTTGCAGCCGGGCTCTGCTAGACAGAGATACAGAGTGTTGCCCCTTTACGAACCAAGGCCTTTGCAGAAAGCAAATGTCTGTGTGGCAGCGAATGCAGTTCCAAGGGACAGTGAAAACCAGCTAGAGCATTCCGTGCTGGCAGCTTTCGTGTGGGAGAAATCGCTGGACGTTTCGAATTTGGCAGCTGGGCTCTGCGAGAGACACATACACAGTGTTGCCCCTTTACGAACCAAAGCTTTCGGGGAAAGCGAATGTCTGTGTGGCAGCGAATGCAGTTCCAAGGGACAGTGAAAACCAGCTACAGCATTCCGTGCTGGCAGCTTTCGTGTGGGAGAAATCGCTGGACGTTTGGAATTTGGCAGCCGACCTCTGCGAGAGAGAGATACACATTATTGCCACTTACCAAGAAAAGCTTTTGGGGAAAGCGAATGTCTGTGTGGCAGTGAATGCAGTTCCAAGGGACAGTGAAAACCAGTTACAGCATTCCGTGCTGGCAGCTTTCGTGTGGGAGAAATCGCTGGACATTTCGAATTTGGCAGCCGGGCTCTGCGAGAGACAGATACACAGTGTTGCCCCATTACCAAGAAAACCTTTGGGGAAAGCGAATGTCTGTGTGGCAGCGAATGCAGTTCCAAGGGACAGTGAAAACCAGCTACAGCATTCCGTGCTGGCAGCTTTCGATGGGAGAAATCGCTGGACGTTTCGAATTTGGCAGCCGGGCTCTGCTAGACAGAGATACACAGTGTTGCCCCTTTACGAACCAAAGCTTTTGGGGAAAGCGAATGTCTGTGTGGCAGCGAATGCAGTTCCAAGGGACAGTGAAAACCAGCTACAGCATTCCGTGCTGGCAGCTTTCGTGTGGGAGAAATCACTGGACGTTTCGAATTTGGCAGCGGGGCTCTGCGACAGACACATACACAGTGTTGCCACTTACCAAGAAAAGCTTTTGGGGAAAGCGAATGTCTGTGTGGCAGCGAATGCAGTTCCAAGGGACAGTGAAAACCAGCTAGAGCATTCCGTGCTGGCAGCTTTCGTGTGGGAGAAATCGCTGGACGTTTCGAATTTGGCATCCGGGCTTTGCAAGAGACACATACACAGTGTTGCTCCTTTACGAACCAAAGCTTTTGGGGAAAGCGAATGCCTGTGTGGCAGCGAATGCAGTTTCAAGGGACAGTGAAAACCAGCTACAGCATTCTGTGCTGGTAGCTTTCGTGTGGGCGCAATCGCTGGACGTTTCAAATTTGGCAGCCGGGCTCTGCGAGAGACACATACACAGTGTTGCCCCTTTACGAACCAAAGCTTTAGGGGAAAGCGAATGTCTGTGTGGCAGCGAATGCAGTTCCAAGGGACAGTGAAAACCAGCTAGAGCATTCCGTGCTGGCAGCTTTCGTGTGGCGCAAATGCTAGACGTTGAGAAATTGGCAGCCGGGCTCTGCGAGAGACACATACACAGTATTGCCCCTTTACGAACCAAAGCTTTTGGGGAAAGCGAATGTCTGTGTGGCAGCGAATGCAGTTCCAAGGGACAGTGAAAAGCAGCTACAGCATTCCGTGCTGGCAGCTTTCGTGTGGGAGAAATTGCTGGACGTTTCGAATTTGGCAGCTGGGCTCTGCGACAGACACATGCACAGTATTGCCACTTACCAAGAAAAGCTTTTGGGGAAAGCGAATGTCTGTGTGGCAGTGAATGCAGTTCCAAGGGACAGTGAAAACCAGCTACAGCATTCCGTGCTGGCAGCTTTCGTGTGGGAGAAATCGCTGGACGGTTCGAATTTGGCAGCCGTGCTCTGCAAGAGACACATACACAGTGTTGCCCCTTTACGAACCAAAGCTTTTGGGGAAAGCGAATGCCTGTGTGGCAGCGAATGCAGTTCCAAGGGACAGTGAAAACCAGCTACAGCATTCTGTGCTGGTAGCTTTCGTGTGGGCGCAATCGCTGGACGTTTCAAATTTGGCAGCCGGGCTCTGCGAGAGACACATACACAGTGTTGCCCCTTTACGAACCAAAGCTTTCGGGGAAAGCGAATGTCTGTGTGGCAGCGAATGCAGTTCCAAGGGACAGTGAAAACCAGCTACAGCATTCCGTGCTGGCAGCTTTCGTGTGGCGCAATTGCTAGACGTTGAGAAATTGGCAGCCGGGCTCTGTGAGAGACACATACACAGTTTTGCCCCTTTACGAACCAAAGCTTTTGGGGCAAGCGAATGTCTGTGTGGCAGCGAATGCAGTTCCAAGGGACAGTGAAAAGAAGCTACAGCATTCCGTGCTGGCAGCTTTCGTGTGGGAGAAATTGCTGGACGTTTCGAATTTGGCAGCCGGGCTCTGCGAGAGACACATACACAGTGTTGGCCCATTACCAAGAAAACCTTTGGGGAAAGCGAATGTCTGTGTGGCAGCGAATGCAGTTCCAAGGGACAGTAAAACCAGCTACAGCATTCCGTGCTGGCAGCTTTCGTGTGGGAGAAATCGCTGGAAGTTTCGAATTTGGCAGCCGGGCTCTGCTAGACAGAGATACACAGTGTTGCCCCATTACCAAGAAAAGCTTATGGGGAAAGCGAATGTCTGTGTGGCAGGGAATGCAGTTCCAAGGGACAGTGAAAACCAGCTACAGCATTCCGTGCTGGCAGCTTTCGTGTGGGAGAAATCGCTGGACGTTTCGAATTTGGCAGCGGGGCTCTGCGACAGACACATACACAGTATTGCCACTTACCAAGCAAAGCTTTTGGGGAAAGCGAATGTCTGTGTGGCAGCGAATGCAGTTCCAAGGGACAGTGAAAACCAGCTACAGCATTCCGTGCTGGCAGCTTTCGTGTGGGAGAAATCGCTGGACGTTTCGAATTTGGCATCCGGGCTCTGCAAGAGACACATACACAGTGTTGCTCCTTTACGAACCAAAGCTTTTGGGGAAAGCGAATGCCTGTGTGGCAGCGAATGCAGTTCCAAGGGACAGTGAAAACCAGCTACAGCATTCTGTGCTGGTAGCTTTCGTGTGGGCGCAATCGCTGGACGTTTCAAATTTGGCAGCCGGGCTCTGCGAGAGACACATACACAGTGTTGCCCCTTTACGAACCAAAGCTTTCGGGGAAAGCGAATGTCTGTGTGGCAGCGAATGCAGTTCCAAGGGACAGTGAAAACCAGCTACAGCATTCCGTGCTGGCAGCTTTCGTGTGGCGCAATCGCTAGACGTTGAGAAATTGGCAGCCGGGCTCTGCGAGAGACACATACACAGTTTTGCCCCTTTACGAACCAAAGCTTTTGGGGCAAGCGAATGTCTGTGTGGCAGCGAATGCAGTTCCAAGGGACAGTGAAAAGAAGCTACAGCATTCCGTGCTGGCAGCTTTCGTGTGGGAGAAATTGCTGGACGTTTCGAATTTGGCAGCCGGGCTCTGCGAGAGACACATACACAGTGTTGGCCCATTACCAAGAAAACCTTTGGGGAAAGCGAATGTCTGTGTGGCAGCGAATGCAGTTCCAAGGGACAGTAAACCCAGCTACAGCATTCCGTGCTGGCAGCTTTCGTGTGGGAGAAATCGCTGGAAGTTTCGAATTTGGCAGCCGGGCTCTGCTAGACAGAGATACACAGTGTTGCCCCATTACCAAGAAAAGCTTTTGGGGAAAGCGAATGTCTGTGTGGCAGGGAATGCAGTTCCAAGGGACAGTGAAAACCAGCTACAGCATTCCGTGCTGGCAGCTTTCGTGTGGGAGAAATCGCTGGACGTTTCGAATTTGGCAGCGGGGCTCTGCGACAGACACATACACAATGTTGCCACTTACCAAAAAAAGCTTTTGGGGAAAGCGAATGTCTGTGTGGCAGCGAATGCAGTTCCAAGGGACAGTGAAAACCAGCTACAGCATTCCGTGCTGGCAGCTTTCGTGTGGGAGAAATCGCTGGACGTTTCGAATTTGCAGCCGGGGTCTGCTAGACAGAGATACAGAGTGTTGCCCCTTTACGAACCAAAGCTTTTGCAGAAAGCGAATGTCTGTGTGGCAGCGAATGCAGTTCCAAGGGACAGTGAAAACCAGCTACAGCATTCCGTGCTGGCAGCTTTCGTGTGGGAGAAATCGCTGGACGTTTCGAATTTGGCAGCCGGGCTCTGCGAGAGAGAGATACACATTATTGCCACTTACCAAGAAAAGCTTTTGGGGAAAGCGAATGTCTGTGTGGCAGTGAATGCAGTTCCAAGGGACAGTGAAAACCAGCTACAGCATTCCGTGCTGGCAGCTTTCGTGTGGGAGAAATCGCTGGACGTTTCGAATTTGACAGCCGGGCTCTGCAAGAGACACATACACAGTGTTGCCCCTTTACGAATCAAAGCTTTTGGGGAAAGCGAATGTCTGTGTGGCAGCGAATGCAGTTCCAAGGGACAGTGAAAACCAGCTACAGCTTTCTGTGCTGGTAGCTTTCGTGTGGGCGCAATCGCTGGACGTTTCAAATTTGGCAGCCGGGCTCTGCGAGAGACACATACACAGTGTTGCCCCTTTACGAACTAAAGCTTTTGGGGCAAGCGAATGTCTGTGTGGCAGCGAATGCAGTTCCAAGGGACAGTGAAAACCAGCTACAGCATTCCGTGCTGGCAGCTTTCGTGTGGGAGAAATTGCTGGACGTTTCGAATTTGGCAGCCGGGCTCTGCGAGAGACAGATACACAGTGTTGCCCCATTACCAAGAAAACCTTTGGGGAAAGCGAATGTCTGTGTGGCAGCGAATGCAGTTCCAAGGGACAGTGAAAACCAGCTACAGCATTCCGTGCTGGCAGCTTTCGATGGGAGAAATTGCTGGACGTTTCGAATTTGGCAATCGGGCTCTGCGAGAGAGATACACAGTGTTGCCCCTTTACGAACCAAAGCTTTTGGGGAAAGCGAATGTCTGTGTGGCAGCGAATGCAGTTCCAAGGGACAGTGAAAAGCAGCTACAGCATTCCGTGCTGGCAGCTTTCGTGTGGGAGAAATTGCTGGACGTTTCGAATTTCGCAGCCGGGCTCTGCGACAGACACATGCACAGTATTGCCACTTACCAAGAAAAGCTTTTGGGGAAAGCGAATGTCTGTGTGGCAGTGAATGCAGTTCCAAGGGACAGTGAAAACCAGCTACAGCATTCCGTGCTGGCAGCTTTCGTGTGGGAGAAATCGCTGGACGTTTCGAATTTGGCAGCCGTGCTCTGCAAGAGACACATACACAGTGTTGCCCCTTTACGAACCAAAGCTTTTGGGGAAAGCGAATGCCTGTGTGGCAGCGAATGCAGTTCCAAGGGACAGTGAAAACCAGCTACAGCATTCCGTGCTGGCAGCTTTCGTGTGGGAGAAATCGCTGGAAGTTTCGAATTTGGCAGCCGGGCTCTGCTAGACAGAGATACACAGTGTTGCCCCTTTACGAACCAAAGCTTTTGGGGAAAGCGAATGTCTGTGTGGCAGCGAATGCAGTTCCAAGGGACAGTGAAAACCAGCTACAGCATTCCGTGCTGGCAGCTTTCGTGTGGGAGAAATCGCTGGACGTTTCGAATTTGGCAGCGGGGCTCTGCGACAGACACATACAGAATGTTGCCACTTACCAAGAAAAGCTTTTGGGGAAAGCGAATGCCTGTGTGGCAGCGAATGCAGTTCCAAGGGACAGTGAAAACCAGCTACAGCATTCTGTGCTGGTAGCTTTCGTGTGGGCGCAATCGCTGGACGTTTCAAATTTGGCAGCCGGGCTCTGCGAGAGACACATACACAGTGTTGCCCCTTTACGAACCAAAGCTTTCGGGGAAAGCGAATGTCTGTGTGGCAGCGAATGCAGTTCCAAGGGACAGTGAAAACCAGCTACAGCATTCCGTGCTGGCAGCTTTCGTGTGGCGCAATCGCTAGACGTTGAGAAATTGGCAGCCGGGCTCTGCGAGAGACAAATACACAGTTTTGCCCCTTTACGAACCAAAGCTTTTGGGGCAAGCGAATGTCTGTGTGGCAGCGAATGCAGTTCCAAGGGACAGTGAAAAGAAGCTACAGCATTCCGTGCTGGCAGCTTTCGTGTGGGAGAAATTGCTGGACGTTTCGAATTTGGCAGCCGGGCTCTGCGAGAGACACATACACAGTGTTGGCCCATTACCAAGAAAACCTTTGGGGAAAGCGAATGTCTGTGTGGCAGCGAATGCAGTTCCAAGGGACAGTAAACCCAGCTACAGCATTCCGTGCTGGCAGCTTTCGTGTGGGAGAAATCGCTGGAAGTTTCGAATTTGGCAGCCGGGCTCTGCTAGACAGAGATACACAGTGTTGCCCCATTACCAAGAAAAGCTTTTGGGGAAAGCGAATGTCTGTGTGGCAGGGAATGCAGTTCCAAGGGACAGTGAAAACCAGCTACAGCATTCCGTGCTGGCAGCTTTCGTGTGGGAGAAATCGCTGGACGTTTCGAATTTGGCAGCGGGGCTCTGCGACAGACACATACACAATGTTGCCACTTACCAAAAAAAGCTTTTGGGGAAAGCGAATGTCTGTGTGGCAGCGAATGCAGTTCCAAGGGACAGTGAAAACCAGCTACAGCATTCCGTGCTGGCAGCTTTCGTGTGGGAGAAATCGCTGGACGTTTCGAATTTGCAGCCGGGGTCTGCTAGACAGAGATACAGAGTGTTGCCCCTTTACGAACCAAAGCTTTTGCAGAAAGCGAATGTCTGTGTGGCAGCGAATGCAGTTCCAAGGGACAGTGAAAACCAGCTACAGCATTCCGTGCTGGCAGCTTTCGTGTGGGAGAAATCGCTGGACGTTTCGAATTTGGCAGCCGGGCTCTGCGAGAGAGAGATACACATTATTGCCACTTACCAAGAAAAGCTTTTGGGGAAAGCGAATGTCTGTGTGGCAGTGAATGCAGTTCCAAGGGACAGTGAAAACCAGCTACAGCATTCCGTGCTGGCAGCTTTCGTGTGGGAGAAATCGCTGGACGTTTCGAATTTGACAGCCGGGCTCTGCAAGAGACACATACACAGTGTTGCCCCTTTACGAATCAAAGCTTTTGGGGAAAGCGAATGTCTGTGTGGCAGCGAATGCAGTTCCAAGGGACAGTGAAAACCAGCTACAGCTTTCTGTGCTGGTAGCTTTCGTGTGGGCGCAATCGCTGGACGTTTCAAATTTGGCAGCCGGGCTCTGCGAGAGACACATACACAGTGTTGCCCCTTTACGAACTAAAGCTTTTGGGGCAAGCGAATGTCTGTGTGGCAGCGAATGCAGTTCCAAGGGACAGTGAAAACCAGCTACAGCATTCCGTGCTGGCAGCTTTCGTGTGGGAGAAATTGCTGGACGTTTCGAATTTGGCAGCCGGGCTCTGCGAGAGACAGATACACAGTGTTGCCCCATTACCAAGAAAACCTTTGGGGAAAGCGAATGTCTGTGTGGCAGCGAATGCAGTTCCAAGGGACAGTGAAAACCAGCTACAGCATTCCGTGCTGGCAGCTTTCGATGGGAGAAATTGCTGGACGTTTCGAATTTGGCAATCGGGCTCTGCGAGAGAGATACACAGTGTTGCCCCTTTACGAACCAAAGCTTTTGGGGAAAGCGAATGTCTGTGTGGCAGCGAATGCAGTTCCAAGGGACAGTGAAAAGCAGCTACAGCATTCCGTGCTGGCAGCTTTCGTGTGGGAGAAATTGCTGGACGTTTCGAATTTCGCAGCCGGGCTCTGCGACAGACACATGCACAGTATTGCCACTTACCAAGAAAAGCTTTTGGGGAAAGCGAATGTCTGTGTGGCAGTGAATGCAGTTCCAAGGGACAGTGAAAACCAGCTACAGCATTCCGTGCTGGCAGCTTTCGTGTGGGAGAAATCGCTGGACGTTTCGAATTTGGCAGCCGTGCTCTGCAAGAGACACATACACAGTGTTGCCCCTTTACGAACCAAAGCTTTTGGGGAAAGCGAATGCCTGTGTGGCAGCGAATGCAGTTCCAAGGGACAGTGAAAACCAGCTACAGCATTCCGTGCTGGCAGCTTTCGTGTGGGAGAAATCGCTGGAAGTTTCGAATTTGGCAGCCGGGCTCTGCTAGACAGAGATACACAGTGTTGCCCCTTTACGAACCAAAGCTTTTGGGGAAAGCGAATGTCTGTGTGGCAGCGAATGCAGTTCCAAGGGACAGTGAAAACCAGCTACAGCATTCCGTGCTGGCAGCTTTCGTGTGGGAGAAATCGCTGGACGTTTCGAATTTGGCAGCGGGGCTCTGCGACAGACACATACAGAATGTTGCCACTTACCAAGAAAAGCTTTTGGGGAAAGCGAATGTCTGTGTGGCAGCGAATGCAGTTCCAAGGGACAGTGAAAACCAGCTACAGCATTCTGTGCTGGTAGCTTTCGTGTGGGCGCAATCGCTGGACGTTTCAAATTTGGCAGCCGGGCTCTGCGAGAGACACATACACAGTGTTGCCCCTTTACGAACCAAAGCTTTCGGGGAAAGCGAATGTCTGTGTGGCAGCGAATGCAGTTCCAAGTGACAGTGAAAACCAGCTACAGCATTCCGTGCTGGCAGCTTTCGTGTGGCGCAATTGCTAGACGTTGAGAAATTGGCAGCCGGGCTCTGCGAGAGACACATACAGAGTGTTGCCCCTTTACGAACCAAAGCTTTTGGGGCAAGCGAATGTCTGTGTGGCAGCGAATGCAGTTCCAAGGGACAGTGAAAAGCAGGTACAGCATTCCGTGCTGGCAGCTTTCGTGTGGGAGAAATCGCTGAATGTTTCGAATTTGGCAGCGGGGCTCTGCGACAGGCACATACACAGTGTTGCCACTTACCAAGAAAAGCTTTTGGGGAAAGCGAATGTCTGTGTGGCAGCGAATGCAGTTCCAAGCGACAGTGAAAACCAGCTACAGCATTCCGTGCTGGCAGCTTTCTTGTGGGAGAAATCGCTGGACGTTTCGAATTTGCAGCCGGGCTCTGCTAGACAGAGATACACAGTGTTGCCCCTTTACGAACCAAAGCCTTTGCAGAAAGCAAATGTCTGTGTGGCAGCGAATGCAGTTCCAAGGGACAGTGAAAACCAGCTAGAGCATTCCGTGCTGGCAGCTTTCGTGTGGGAGAAATCGCTGGAAGTTTCGAATTTGGCAGCTGGGCTCTGGAAGAGACACATACACAGTGTTGCCCCTTTACGAACCAAACCTTTCGGGGAAAGCGAATGTCTGTGTGGCAGCGAATGCAGTTCCAAGGGACAGTGAAAACCAGCTACAGCATTCCGTGCTGGCAGCTTTCGTGTGGGAGAAATCGCTGGACGTTACGAATTTGGCAGCCGGGCTCTGCGACAGACACATGCACAGTATTGCCACTTACCAAGAAAAGCTTTTGGGGAAAGCGAATGTCTGTGTGGCAGTGAATGCAGTTCCAAGGGACAGTGAAAACCAGCTACAGCATTCCGTGCTGGCAGCTTTCGTGTGGGAGAAATCGCTGGACGTTTAGAATTTGGCATCCGGGCTCTGCAAGAGACACATACACAGTGTTGCCCCTTTACGAACCAAAGCTTTTGGGGCAAGCGAATGTCTGTGTGGCAGCGAATGCAGTTCCAAGGGACAGTAAAACCAGCTACAGCATTCCGTGCTGGCAGCTTTCGTGTGGGAGAAATCGCTGGACGTTTCGAATTTGGCAGCGGGGCTCTGCGACACACACATACACAGTGTTGCCACTTACCAAGAAAAGCTTTTGGGGCAAGCGAATGTCTGTGTGGCAGCGAATGCAGTTCCAAGGGACAGTGAAAAGCAGCTACAGCATTCCGTGCTGGCAGCTTTCGTGTGGGAGAAATCGCTGGACGGTTCGAATTTGGCATCCGGGCTCTGCAAGAGACACATACACAGTGTTGCCCCTTTACGAACCAAAGCTTTTGGGGAAAGCGAATGCCTGTGTGGCAGCGAATGCAGTTCCAAGGGACAGTGAAAACCAGCTACAGCATTCTGTGCTGGTAGCTTTCGTGTGGGCGCAATCGCTGGACGTTTCAAATTTGGCAGCCGGGCTCTGCGAGAGACACATACACAGTGTTGCCCCTTTACGAACCAAAGCTTTCGGGGAAAGCGAATGTCTGTGTGGCAGCGAATGCAGTTCCAAGGGACAGTGAAAACCAGCTAGAGCATTCCGTGCTGGCAGCTTTCGTGTGGCGCAATCGCTAGACGTTGAGAAATTGGCAGCCGGGCTCTGCGAGAGACACATACACAGTTTTGCCCCTTTACGAACCAAAGCTTTTGGGGCAAGCGAATGTCTGTGTGGCAGCGAATGCAGTTCCAAGGGACAGTGAAAAGAAGCTACAGCATTCCGTGCTGGCAGCTTTCGTGTGGGAGAAATTGCTGGACGTTTCGAATTTGGCAGCCGGGCTCTGCGAGAGACACATACACAGTGTTGGCCCATTACCAAGAAAACCTTTGGGGAAAGCGAATGTCTGTGTGGCAGCGAATGCAGTTCCAAGGGACAGTAAAACCAGCTACAGCATTCCGTGCTGGCAGCTTTCGTGTGGGAGAAATCGCTGGACGTTTCGAATTTGGCAGCCGGGCTCTGCGAGAGAGAGATACACATTATTGCCACTTACCAAGAAAAGCTTTTGGGGAAAGCGAATGTCTGTGTGGCAGGGAATGCAGTTCCAAGGGACAGTGAAAACCAGCTACAGCATTCCGTGCTGGCAGCTTTCGTGTGGGAGAAATCGCTGGACGTTTCGAATTTGACAGCCGGGCTCTGCAAGAGACACATACACAGTGTTGCCCCTTTACGAATCAAAGCTTTTGGGGAAAGCGAATGTCTGTGTGGCAGCGAATGCAGTTCCAAGGGACAGTGAAAACCAGCTACAGCTTTCTGTGCTGGTAGCTTTCGTGTGGGCGCAATCGCTGGACGTTTCAAATTTGGCAGCCGGGCTCTGCGAGAGACACATACACAGTGTTGCCCCTTTACGAACTAAAGCTTTTGGGGCAAGCGAATGTCTGTGTGGCAGCGAATGCAGTTCCAAGGGACAGTGAAAACCAGCTACAGCATTCCGTGCTGGCAGCTTTCGTGTGGGAGAAATTGCTGGACGTTTCGAATTTGGCAGCCGGGCTCTGCGAGAGACAGATACACAGTGTTGCCCCATTACCAAGAAAACCTTTGGGGAAAGCGAATGTCTGTGTGGCAGCGAATGCAGTTCCAAGGGACAGTGAAAACCAGCTACAGCATTCCGTGCTGGCAGCTTTCGATGGGAGAAATTGCTGGACGTTTCGAATTTGGCAATCGGGCTCTGCGAGAGAGATACACAGTGTTGCCCCTTTACGAACCAAAGCTTTTGGGGAAAGCGAATGTCTGTGTGGCAGCGAATGCAGTTCCAAGGGACAGTGAAAAGCAGCTACAGCATTCCGTGCTGGCAGCTTTCGTGTGGGAGAAATTGCTGGACGTTTCGAATTTCGCAGCCGGGCTCTGCGACAGACACATGCACAGTATTGCCACTTACCAAGAAAAGCTTTTGGGGAAAGCGAATGTCTGTGTGGCAGTGAATGCAGTTCCAAGGGACAGTGAAAACCAGCTACAGCATTCCGTGCTGGCAGCTTTCGTGTGGGAGAAATCGCTGGACGTTTCGAATTTGGCAGCCGTGCTCTGCAAGAGACACATACACAGTGTTGCCCCTTTACGAACCAAAGCTTTTGGGGAAAGCGAATGCCTGTGTGGCAGCGAATGCAGTTCCAAGGGACAGTGAAAACCAGCTACAGCATTCCGTGCTGGCAGCTTTCGTGTGGGAGAAATCGCTGGAAGTTTCGAATTTGGCAGCCGGGCTCTGCTAGACAGAGATACACAGTGTTGCCCCTTTACTAACCAAAGCTTTTGGGGAAAGCGAATGTCTGTGTGGCAGCGAATGCAGTTCCAAGGGACAGTGAAAACCAGCTACAGCATTCCGTGCTGGCAGCTTTCGTGTGGGAGAAATCGCTGGACGTTTCGAATTTGGCAGCGGGGCTCTGCGACAGACACATACAGAATGTTGCCACTTACCAAGAAAAGCTTTTGGGGAAAGCGAATGTCTGTGTGGCAGCGAATGCAGTTCCAAGGGACAGTGAAAACCAGCTACAGCATTCTGTGCTGGTAGCTTTCGTGTGGGCGCAATCGCTGGACGTTTCAAATTTGGCAGCCGGGCTCTGCGAGAGACACATACACAGTGTTGCCCCTTTACGAACCAAAGCTTTCGGGGAAAGCGAATGTCTGTGTGGCAGCGAATGCAGTTCCAAGAGACAGTGAAAACCAGCTACAGCATTCCGTGCTGGCAGCTTTCGTGTGGCGCAATTGCTAGACGTTGAGAAATTGGCAGCCGGGCTCTGCGAGAGACACATACAGAGTGTTGCCCCTTTACGAACCAAAGCTTTTGGGGCAAGCGAATGTCTGTGTGGCAGCGAATGCAGTTCCAAGGGACAGTGAAAAGCAGCTACAGCATTCCGTGCTGGCAGCTTTCTTGTGGGAGAAATCGCTGGACGTTTCGAATTTGCAGCCGGGCTCTGCTAGACAGAGATACACAGTGTTGCCCCTTTACGAACCAAAGCCTTTGCAGAAAGCAAATGTCTGTGTGGCAGCGAATGCAGTTCCAAGGGACAGTGAAAACCAGCTAGAGCATTCCGTGCTGGCAGCTTTCGTGTGGGAGAAATCGCTGGACGTTTCGAATTTGGCAGCTGGGCTCTGGAAGAGACACATACACAGTGTTGCCCCTTTACGAACCAAACCTTTCGGGGAAATCGAATGTCTGTGTGGCAGCGAATGCAGTTCCAAGGGACAGTGAAAACCAGCTACAGCATTCCGTGCTGGCAGCTTTCGTGTGGGAGAAATCGCTGGACGTTACGAATTTGGCAGCCGGGCTCTGCGACAGACACATGCACAGTATTGCCACTTACCAAGAAAAGCTTTTGGGGAAAGCGAATGTCTGTGTGGCAGTGAATGCAGTTCCAAGGGACAGTGAAAACCAGCTACAGCATTCCGTGCTGGCAGCTTTCGTGTGGGAGAAATCGCTGGACGTTTAGAATTTGGCATCCGGGCTCTGCAAGAGACACATACACAGTGTTGCCCCTTTACGAACCAAAGCTTTTGGGGCAAGCGAATGTCTGTGTGGCAGCGAATGCAGTTCCAAGGGACAGTAAAACCAGCTACAGCATTCCGTGCTGGCAGCTTTCGTGTGGGAGAAATCGCTGGACGTTTCGAATTTGGCAGCGGGGCTCTGCGACACACACATACACAGTGTTGCCACTTACCAAGAAAAGCTTTTGGGGCAAGCGAATGTCTGTGTGGCAGCGAATGCAGTTCCAAGGGACAGTGAAAAGCAGCTACAGCATTCCGTGCTGGCAGCTTTCGTGTGGGAGAAATTGCTGGACGTTTCGAATTTGGCAGCTGGGCTCTGCGAGTGACACATACACAGTGTTGGCCCATTACCAAGAAAACCTTTGGGGAAAGCGAATGTCTGTGTGGCAGCGAATGCAGTTCCAAGGGACAGTGAAAACCAGCTACAGCATTCCGTGCTGGCAGCTTTCGTGTGGGAGAAATCGCTGGACGTTTGGAATTTGGCAGCCGGGCTCTGCGAGAGAGAGATACACATTATTGCCACTTACCAAGAAAACCTTTGGGGAAAGCGAATGTCTGTGTGGCAGCGAATGCAGTTCCAAGGGACAGTGAAAACCAGCTACAGCATTCCGTGCTGGCAGCTTTCGATGGGAGAAATTGCTGGACGTTTCAAATTTGGCAATCGGGCTCTGCGAGAGAGATACACAGTGTTGCCCCTTTACGAACCAAAGCTTTTGGGGAAAGCGAATGTCTGTGTGGCAGCGAATGCAGTTCCAAGGGACAGTGAAAAGCAGCTACAGCATTCCGTGCTGGCAGCTTTCGTGTGGGAGAAATTGCTGGACGTTTCGAATTTGGCAGCCGGGCTCTGCGACAGACACATGCACAGTATTGCCACTTACCAAGAAAAGCTTTTGGGGAAAGCGAATGTCTGTGTGGCAGTGAATGCAGTTCCAAGGGACAGTGAAAACCAGCCACAGCATTCCATGCTGGCAGCTTTCGTGTGGGAGAAATCGCTGGACGTTTCGAATTTGGCAGCCGTGCTCTGCAAGAGACACATACACAGTGTTGCCCCTTTACGAACCAAAGCTTTTGGGGAAAGCGAATGCCTGTGTGGCAGCGAATGCAGTTCCAAGGGACAGTGAAAACCAGCTACAGCATTCCGTGCTGGCAGCTTTCGTGTGGGAGAAATCGCTGGAAGTTTCGAATTTGGCAGCCGGGCTCTGCTAGACAGAGATACACAGTGTTGCCCCTTTACGAACCAAAGCTTTTGGGGAAAGCGAATGTCTGTGTGGCAGCGAATGCAGTTCCAAGGGACAGTGAAAACCAGCTACAGCATTCCGTGCTGGCAGCTTTCGTGTGGGAGAAATCGCTGGACGTTTCGAATTTGGCAGCGGGGCTCTGCGACAGACACATACAGAATGTTGCCACTTACCAAGAAAAGCTTTTGGGGAAAGCGAATGTCTGTGTGGCAGCGAATGCAGTTCCAAGGAACAGTGAAAACCAGCTACAGCATTCCGTGCTGGCAGCTTTCTTGTGGGAGAAATCGCTGGACGTTTCGAATTTGCAGCCGGGCTCTGCTAGACAGAGATACACAGTGTTGCCCCTTTACGAACCAAAGCTTTTGCAGAAAGCGAATGTCTGTGTGGCAGGGAATGCAGTTCCAAGGGACAGTGAAAACCAGCTACAGCATTCCGTGCTGGCAGCTTTCGTGTGGGAGAAATCGCTGGACGTTTCGAATTTGGCAGCGGGGCTCTGCGACAGACACATACACAGTATTGCCAGTTACCAAGAAAAGCTTTTGGGGAAAGCGAATGTCTGTGTGGCAGTGAATGCAGTTCCAAGGGACAGTGAAAACCAGCTACAGCATTCCGTGCTGGCAGCTTTCGTGTGGGAGAAATCGCTGGACGTTTCGAATTTGGCAGCTCGGCTCTGCGAGAGACACATACACAGTGTTGTCCCTTTACGAACCAAAGCTTTCGGGGAAAGCGAATGTCTGTGTGGCAGCGAATGCAGTTCCAAGGGACAGTGAAAGCCAGCTACAGCATTCCGTGCTGGCAGCTTTCGTGTGGGAGAAATCGCTGGACGTTTCGAATTTGCAGCCGGGGTCTGCTAGACAGAGATACAGAGTGTTGCCCCTTTACGAACCAAAGCTTTTGCAGAAAGCGAATGTCTGTGTGGCAGCGAATGCAGTTCCAAGGGACAGTGAAAACCAGCTACAGCATTCCGTGCTGGCAGCTTTCGTGTGGGAGAAATCGCTGGACGTTTCAAATTTGGAAGCCGGGCTCTGCGAGAGACACATACACAGTGTTGCCCCTTTACGAACTAAAGCTTTTGGGGCAAGCGAATGTCTGTGTGGCAGCGAATGCAGTTCCAAGGGACAGTGAAAACCAGCTACAGCATTCCGTGCTGGCAGCTTTCGTGTGGGAGAAATTGCTGGACGTTTCGAATTTGGCAGCGGGGCTCTGCGAGAGACACATACACAGTGTTGCCCCATTACCAAGAAAACCTTTGGGGAAAGCGAATGTCTGTGTGGCAGCGAATGCAGTTCCAAGGGACAGTGAAAACCAGCTACAGCATTCCGTGCTGGCAGCTTTCGTGTGGGCGCAATCGCTGGACGTTTCGAATTTGGCAGCGGGGCTCTGCGACAGACACATACACAGTGTTGCCACTTACCAAGAAAAGCTTTTGGGGAAAGCGAATGTCTGTGTGGCAGCGAATGCAGTTCCAAGGGACAGTGAAAACCAGCTACAGCATTCCATGCTGGCAGCTTTCTTGTGGGAGAAATCGCTGGACGTTTCGAATTTGCAGCCGGGCTCTGCTAGACAGAGATACACAGCGTTGCCCCTTTACGAACCAAAGCCTTTGCAGAAAGCAAATGTCTGTGTGGCAGCGAATGCAGTTCCAAGGGACAGTGAAAACCAGCTAGAGCATTCCGTGCTGGCAGCTTTTGTGTGGGAGAAATCGCTGGACGTTTCGAATTTGGCAGCTGGGCTCTGCAAGAGACACATACACAGTGTTGCCCCTTTACGAACCAAAGCTTTCGGGGAAAGCGAATGTCTGTGTGGCAGCGAATGCAGTTCCAAGGGACAGTGAAAACCAGCTACAGCATTCCGTGCTGGCAGCTTTCGTGTGGGAGAAATCGCTGGACGTTTCAAATTTGGCAGCCGGGCTCTGCGAGAGACACATACACAGTGTTGCCCCTTTACGAACCAAAGCTTTCGGGGAAAGCGAATGTCTGTGTGGCAGCGAATGCAGTTCCAAGGGACAGTGAAAACCAGCTACAGCATTCCGTGCTGGCAGCTTTCGTGTGGCGCAATTGCTAGACGTTGAGAAATTGGCAGCCGGGCTCTGCGAGAGACACATACACAGTGTTGCCCCTTTACGAACCAAAGCTTTTGGGGCAAGCAAATGTCTGTGTGGCAGCGAATGCAGTTCCAAGGGACAGTGAAAAGCAGCTACAGCATTCCGTGCTGGCAGCTTTCGTGTGGGAGAAATTGCTGGACGTTTCGAATTTGGCAGCCGGGCTCTGCGAGAGACATATACACAGTGTTGGCCCATTACCAAGAAAACCTTTGGGGAAAGCGAATGTCTGTGTGGCAGCGAATGCAGTTCCAAGGGACAGTAAAACCAGCTACAGCATTCCGTGCTGGCAGCTTTCGTGTGGGAGAAATCGCTGGAAGTTTCGAATTTGGCAGCCGGGCTCTGCTAGACAGAGATACACAGTGTTGCCCCTTTACGAACCAAAGCTTTCGGGGAAAGCGAATGTCTGTGTGGCAGCGAATGCAGTTCCAAGGGACAGTGAAAACCAGCTACAGCATTCCGTGCTGGCAGCTTTCGTGTGGCGCAATTGCTAGACGTTGAGAAATTGGCAGCCGGGCTCTGCGAGAGACACATACACAGTGTTGCCCCTTTACGAACCAAAGCTTTTGGGGCAAGCGAATGTCTGTGTGGCAGCGAATGCAGTTCCAAGGGACAGTGAAAAGCAGCTACAGCATTCCGTGCTGGCAGCTTTCGTGTGGGAGAAATTGCTGGACGTTTCGAATTTGGCAGCCGGGCTCTGCGAGAGACACATACACAGTGTTGGCCCATTACCAAGAAAACCTTTGGGGAAAGCGAATGTCTGTGTGGCAGCGAATGCAGTTCCAAGGGACAGTGAAAACCAGCTACAGCATTCCGTGCTGGCAGCTTTCGTGTGGGAGAAATCGATGGACGTTTGGAATTTGGCAGCCGGGCTCTGCGAGAGAGAGATACACATTATTGCCACTTACCAAGAAAAGCTTTTGGGGAAAGCGAATGTCTGTGTGGCAGTGAATGCAGTTCCAAGGGACAGTGAAAACCAGTTACAGCATTCCGTGCTGGCAGCTTTCGTGTGGGAGAAATCGCTGGACATTTCGAATTTGGCAGCCGGGCTCTGCGAGAGACAGATACACAGTGTTGCCCCATTACCAAGAAAACCTTTGGGGAAAGCGAATGTCTGTGTGGCAGCGAATGCAGTTCCAAGGGACAGTGAAAACCAGCTACAGCATTCCGTGCTGGCAGCTTTCGATGGGAGAAATCGCTGGACGTTTCGAATTTCGCAGCCGGGCTCTGCTAGACAGAGATACACAGTGTTGCCCCTTTACGAACCAAAGCTTTTGGGGAAAGCGAATGTCTGTGTGGCAGCGAATGCAGTTCCAAGGGACAGTGAAAACCAGCTACAGCATTCCGTGCTGGCAGCTTTCGTGTGGGAGAAATCACTGGACGTTTCGAATTTGGCAGCGGGGCTCTGCGACAGACACATACACAGTGTTGCCACTTACCAAGAAAAGCTTTTGGGGAAAGCGAATGTCTGTGTGGCAGCGAATGCAGTTCCAAGGGACAGTGAAAACCAGCTACAGCATTCCGTGCTGGCAGCTTTCGTGTGGGAGAAATCGCTGGACGTTTCGAATTTGGCATCCGGGCTCTGCAAGAGACACATACACAGTGTTGCTCCTTTACGAACCAAAGCTTTTGGGGAAAGCGAATGCCTGTGTGGCAGCGAATGCAGTTCCAAGGGACAGTGAAAACCAGCTACAGCATTCTGTGCTGGTAGCTTTCGTGTTGGCGCAATCGCTGGACGTTTCAAATTTGGCAGCCGGGCTCTGCGAGAGACACATACACAGTGTTGCCCCTTTACGAACCAAAGCTTTAGGGGAAAGCGAATGTCTGTGTGGCAGCGAATGCAGTTCCAAGGGACAGTGAAAACCAGCTACAGCATTCCGTGCTGGCAGCTTTCGTGTGGCGCAATTGCTAGACGTTGAGAAATTGGCAGCCGGGCTCTGCGAGAGACACATACACAGTTTTGCACCTTTACGAACCAAAGCTTTTGGGGAAAGCGAATGTCTGTGTGGCAGCGAATGCAGTTCCAAGGGACAGTGAAAAGCAGCTACAGCATTCCGTGCTGGCAGCTTTCGTGTGGGAAAAATCGCTGGACGTTTCGAATTTGGCAGCCGTGCTCTGCAAGAGACACATACACAGTGTTGCCCCTTTACGAACCAAAGCTTTTGGGGAAAGCGAATGTCTGTGTGGCAGCGAATGCAGTTCCAAGGGACAGTGAAAACCAGCTACAGCATTCCGTGCTGGCAGCTTTCGTGTGGGAGAAATCGCTGGACGTTTCGAATTTGGCAGCGGGGCTCTGCGACAGACACATACACAATGTTGCCACTTACCAAGAAAAGCTTTTGGGGAAAGCGAATGTCTGTGTGGCAGCGAATGCAGTTCCAAGGGACAGTGAAAACCAGCTACAGCAATCCGTGCTGGCAGCTTTCTTGTGGGAGAAATCGCTGGACGTTTCGAATTTGCAGCCGGGCTCTGCTAGACAGAGATACACAGTGTTGCCCCTTTACGAACCAAAGCTTTTGCAGAAAGCGAATGTCTGTGTGGCAGGGAATGCAGTTCCAAGGGACAGTGAAAACCAGCTACAGCATTCCGTGCTGGCAGCTTTCGTGTGGGAGAAATCGCTGGACGTTTCGAATTTGGCAGCGGGGCTCTGCGACAGACACATACACAGTATTGCCACTTACCAAGAAAAGCTTTTGGGGAAAGCGAATGTCTGTGTGGCAGTGAATGCAGTTCCAAGGGACAGTGAAAACCAGCTACAGCATTCCGTGCTGGCAGCTTTCGTGTGGGAGAAATCGCTGGACGTTTCGAATTTGGCAGCCGGGCTCTGCAAGAGACACATACACAGTGTTGCCCCTTTACGAATCAAAGCTTTTGGGGAAAGCGAATGTCTGTGTGGCAGCGAATGCAGTTCCAAGGGACAGTGAAAACCAGCTACAGCATTCCGTGCTGGCAGCTTTCGTGTGGGAGAAATCGCTGGACGTTTCGAATTTGGCAGCCAGGCTCTGCTAGACAGAGATACACAGTGTTGCCCCTTTACGAACCAAAGCTTTTGCAGAAAGCGAATGTCTGTGTGGCAGCGAATGCAGTTCCAAGGGACAGTGAAAACCAGCTACAGCATTCCGTGCTGGCAGCTTTCGTGTGGGAGAAATCGCTGGACGTTTCGAATTTGGCAGCGGGGCTCTGCGACAGACACATACACAGTGTTGCCACTTACCAAGAAAAGCTTTTGGGGAAAGCGAATGTCTGTGTGGCAGCGAATGCAGTTCCAAGGGACAGTGAAAACCAGCTACAGCATTCCGTGCTGGCAGCTTTCTTGTGGGAGAAATCGCTGGACGTTTCGAATTTGCAGCCGGGCTCTGCTACACAGAGATACACAGTGTTGCCCCTTTACGAACCAAAGCCTTTGCAGAAAGCAAATGTCTGTGTGGCAGCGAATGCAGTTCCAAGGGACAGTGAAAACCAGCTAGAGCATTCCGTGCTGGCAGCTTTCGTGTGGGAGAAATCGCTGGACGTTTCGAATTTGGCAGCTGGGCTCTGCAAGAGACACATACACAGTGTTGCCCCTTTACGAACCAAAGCTTTCGGGGAAAGCGAATGTCTGTGTGGCAGCGAATGCAGTTCCAAGGGACAGTGAAAACCAGCTACAGCATTCCGTGCTGGCAGCTTTCGTGTGGCGCAATTGCTAGACGTTGAGAAATTGGCAGCCGGGCTCTGCGAGAGACACATACACAGTGTTGCCCCTTTACGAACCAAAGCTTTTGGGGCAAGCGAATGTCTGTGTGGCAGCGAATGCAGTTCCAAGGGACAGTGAAAAGCAGCTACAGCATTCCGTGCTGGCAGCTTTCGTGTGGGAGAAATTGCTGGACGTTTCGAATTTGGCAGCCGGGCTCTGCGAGAGACACATACACAGTGTTGGCCCATTACCAAGAAAACCTTTGGGGAAAGCGAATGTCTGTGTGGCAGCGAATGCAGTTCCAAGGGACAGTAAAACCAGTTACAGCATTCCGTGCTGGTAGCTTTCGTGTGGGAGAAATCGCTGGAAGTTTCGAATTTGGCAGCCGGGCTCTGCTAGACAGAGATACACAATGTTGCCCCTTTACGAACCAAAGCTTTTGCAGAAAGCGAATGTCTGTGTAGCAGCGAATGCAGTTCCAAGGGACAGTGAAAACCAGCTACCGCATTCCATGCTGGCAGCTTTCGTGTGGGCGCAATCGCTGGACGTTTCGAATTTGTCAGCCGGGCTCTGCGAGAGAGAGATACACATTGTTGCCCCTTTACGAACCAAAGCTTTTGGGGAAAGCGAATGTCTGTGTGGCAGCGAATGCACTTCCAAGGGACAGTGAAAACCAACTACAGCATTGCGAGCTGGCAGCTTTCGTGTGGGCACAGTCGCTGGACGTTTCGAATTTGGCAGGCGGGCTCTGCGAGAGAGAGATACACAGTGTTGCCCCTTTACGAACCAAAGCTTTTGGGGAAACCGAATGTCTGTGTGGCAGCGCATGCAGTTCCAAGGGACAGTGAAAACCAGCTACAGCATTCCGTGCTGGCAGCTTTCGTGTGGGAGAAATCGCTGGACGTTTCGAATTGGGCAGCCGGTATCTGCGAGAGAAACATACACAGTGTTGCCCCATTACCAAGAAAAACTTTTGGGGAAAGCGAATGTCTTTGTGGCAGCGAATGCAGTTCCAAGGGACAGTGAAAACCACCTACAGCATTCCGTGCTGGCAGCTTTCGTGTGGGAGAAATCGCTGAATGTTTCGAATTTGGCAGCCGGGCTCTGCTAGACAGAGATACACAGTGTTGCCCCTTTACGAACCAAAGCTTTTGGGGAAAGCGAATGTCTGTGTGGCAGAGAATGCAGTTCCAAGGGACAGTGAAAACCAGTTACAGCATTAGGTGCTGGCAGCTTTCGTGTGGGCGCAATCGCTGGAAGTTTCGAATTTGGCAGATGGGCTCTGCTAGACAGAGATACACAGTGTTGCCCCATTACCAAGAAAAGCTTTTGGGGAAAGCGAATGTCTGTGTGGCAGCGAATGCAGTTCCAAGGGACAGTGAAAACCAGCTACAGCATTCCGTGCTGGCAGCTTTCGTGTGGGCGCAATCGCTGGACGTTTCGAATTTGGCAATCGGGCTCTGCGAGAGAGATACATAGTGTTGCCCCTTTACGAACCAAAGCTTTTGGGGAAAGCGAATGCCTGTGTGGCAGCGAATGCAGTTCCAAGGGACAGTGAAAACCAGCCACAGCATTCCGTGCTGGCAGCTTTCGTGCGGGCGCAATCGCTGGACGTTTCGAATTTGGCAGCCTGGCTCTGCAAGAGACAAATACACAGTGTTGCCCCTATATGAATCAAAGCTTTTGGGGAAAGCGAATGCCTGTGTGGCAGCGAATGCAGTTCCAAGGGACAGTGAAAACCAGCTACAACATTCCGTGCTGGCAGCTTTCCTGTGGGAGAAATCGCTGGACGTTTCGAATTTGGCAGCCGGGCTCTGCTAGACAGAGATACATATTGTTGCCAAATTACCAAGAAAAGCTTTTGGGGAAAGCGACTGTCTGTGTGGCAGCGAATGCAGTTCCAAGGGACAGTGAAAACCAGCTACAGCATTCCGTGCTGGCAGGTTTCGTGTGGGCGCAATCGCTGGACGTTTCGAATTTGGCAGCTGGGCTCTGCTAGACAGAGATACAGAGTGTTGCCCCATTACCAAGAAAAGCTTTTGGGGAAAGCGAATGTCTGTGTGGCAGCGAATGCAGTTCCAAGGGACAGTGAAAACCAGCTACAGCGTTCCGTTCTGGTAGCTTTCGTGTGGGGGCATTCGCTCGACTTTTAGAATTTTGCAGCCGGGCTCTGCTAGACAGAGATACGCAGTGTTGCCCCTTTACGAACCAAAGCTTTTGGGGAAAGCGAATGTCTGTGTGGCAGCGAGTGCAGTTCCAAGGGACAGTGAAAACCAGCTACAGCATTAGGTGCTGGCAGCTTTCGTGTGGGCGCAATCGCTGGACGTTTCGAATTTGGCAGCTGGGCTCTGCTAGACAGAGATACAGAGTGTTGCCCCATTACCAAGAAAAGCTTTTGGGGAAAGCGAATGTCTGTGTGGCAGCGAATGCAGTTCCAAGGGACAGTGAAAACCAGCTACAGCATTCCGTGCTGGTAGCTTTCGTGTGGGCGCAGTCGCTGGACGTTTCGAATTTGGCAGTCGGGCTCTGCGAGAGAGAGATACACAGTGTTGCCCCTTTACGAACCAAAGCTTTTAGGGAAAGCGAATGTCTGTGTGGCAGCGAATGCAGTTCCAAGGGACAGTGAAAACCAGCTACAGCATTCCGTGCTGGCAGCTTTCGTGTGGGCGCAATCACTGGACGTTTCGAATTTGGCAGCCGGGCTCTGCGAGAGACACATACACAGTGTTGCCCCATTACCAAGAAAAACTTTTGGGGAAAGCGAATGTCTTTGTGGCAGCGAATGCAGTTCCAAGGGACAGTGAAAACCAGCTACAGCATTCCGTGCTGGCAGCTTTCGTGTGGGCGCAATCGCTGGACGTTTCGCATTTTGCAGCCGGGCTCTGCGAGAGAGAGATACACAGTGTTGCCCCTTTACGAAGCAAAGCTTTTGGGGAAAGCGAATGTCTGTGTGGCAGCGAATGCAGTTCCAAGGGACAGTGAAAACCACCTACAGCATTCCGTGCTGGCAGCTTTCGTGTGGGAGAAATCGCTGAATGTTTCGAATTTGGCAGCCGGGCTCTGCTAGACAGAGATAGACAGTGTTGCCCCTTTACGAACCAAAGCTTTTGGGGAAAGCGAATGTCTGTGTGGCAGCGAATGCAGTTCCAAGGGACAGTGAAAACCAGTTACAGCATTAGGTGCTGGCAGCTTTCGTGTGGGCGCAATCGCTGGAAGTTTCGAATTTGGCAGATGGGCTCTGCTAGACAGAGATACACAGTGTTGCCCCATTACCAAGAAAAGCTTTTGGGGAAAGCGAATGTCTGTGTGGCAGCGAATGCAGTTCCAAGGGACAGTGAAAACCAGCTACAGCATTCCGTGCTGGCAGCTTTCGTGTGGGCGCAATCGCTGGACGTTTCGAATTTGGCAATCGGGCTCTGCGAGAGAGATACATAGTGTTGCCCCTTTACGAACCAAAGCTTTTGGGGAAAGCGAATGCCTGTGTGGCAGCGAATGCAGTTCCAAGGGACAGTGAAAACCAGCCACAGCATTCCGTGCTGGCAGCTTTCGTGCGGGCGCAATCGCTGGACGTTTCGAATTTGGCAGCCTGGCTCTGCGAGAGACAAATACACAGTGTTGCCCCTATATGAATCAAAGCTTTTGGGGAAAGCGAATGCCTGTGTGGCAGCGAATGCAGTTCCAAGGGACAGTGAAAACCAGCTACAACATTCCGTGCTGGCAGCTTTCCTGTGGGAGAAATCGCTGGACGTTTCGAATTTGGCAGCCGGGCTCTGCTAGACAGAGATACATATTGTTGCCAAATTACCAAGAAAAGCTTTTGGGGAAAGCGACTGTCTGTGTGGCAGCGAATGCAGTTCCAAGGGACAGTGAATACCAGCTACAGCATTCCGTGCTGGCAGGTTTCGTGTGGGCGCAATCGCTGGACGTTTCGAATTTGGCAGCTGGGCTCTGCTAGACAGAGATACAGAGTGTTGCCCCATTACCAAGAAAAGCTTTTGGGGAAAGCGAATGTCTGTGTGGCAGCGAATGCAGTTCCAAGGGACAGTGAAAACCAGCTACAGCGTTCCGTTCTGGTAGCTTTCGTGTGGGGGCATTCGCTCGACTTTTAGAATTTTGCAGCCGGGCTCTGCTAGACAGAGATACGCAGTGTTGCCCCTTTACGAACCAAAGCTTTTGGGGAAAGCGAATGTCTGTGTGGCAGCGAGTGCAGTTCCAAGGGACAGTGAAAACCAGCTACAGCATTAGGTGCTGGTAGCTTTCGTGTGGGCGCAATCGCTGGACGTTTCGAATTTGGCAGCCGGGCTCTGCGAGAGACACATACACAGTGTTGCCCCATTACCATGAAAAACTTTAGGGGAAAGCGAATGTCTGTGTGGCAGCGAATGCAGTTCCAAGGGACAGTGAAAACCAGCTACAGCATTCCGTGCTGGCAGCTTTCGTGTGGGCGCAATCGCTGGACGTTTCGAATTTGGCAATCGGGCTCTGCGAGAGACATACACAGTGTTGCCCCTTTACGAACCAAAGCTTTTGGGGAAAGTGAATGTCTGTGTGGCAGCGAATGCAGTTCCAAGGGACAGTGAAAACCAGCTACAGCGTTCCGTTCTGGCAGCTTTCGTGTGGGCGCAGTCGCTGGAAGTTTCGAATTTGGCAGCTGGGCTCTGCGAGAGACACATACAAAGTGTTGCCCCTTTACGAACCAAAGCTTTTGGGGAAAGCGAATGTCTGTGTGGCAGCGAATGCAGTTCCAAGGGACAGTGAAAACCAGCTACAGCATTCCGTGCTGGCAGGTTTCGTGTGGGCGCAATCGCTGGACGTTTCGAATTTGGAAGCCAGGCTCTGCGAGAGACACATACACAGTGTTGCCCCTTTATGAACCAAAGCTTTTGGGGAAAGCGAATGCCTGTGTGGCAGCGAATGCAGTTCCAAGGGACAGTGAAAACCAGCCACAGCATTCCATGCTGGCAGCTTTCGTGTGGGCGCAGTCGCTGGAAGTTTCGAATTTGGCAGCTGGGCTCTGCGAGAGACACATACACAGTGTTGCCCCTTTACGAACCAAAGCTTTTGGGGAAAGCGAATGTCTGTGTGGCAGCGAATGCAGTTCCAAGGGACAGTGAAAACCAGCTACAGCATTCCGTGCTGGCAGGTTTCGTGTGGGCGCAATCGCTGGACGTTTCAAATTTGGCAGCCGGGCTCTGCAAGAGTGAGATACAGAGTGTTGCCCCTTTACGAACCAAAGCTTTTGGGGAAAGCGAATGTCTGTGTGGCAGCGAATGCACTTCCAAGGGACAGTGAAAACCAGTTACAGCATTAGGTGCTGGCAGCTTTCGTGTGGGCGCAATCGCTGGACGTTTCGAATTTGGCAGCGGGGCTCTGCTAGACAGAGATACACAGTGTTGCCCCATTACGAAGAAAAGCTTTTGGGGAAAGTGAATGTCTGTGTGGCAGCGAATGCAGTTCCAAGGGACAGTGAAAACCAGCTACAGCATTCCGTGCTGGCAGCTTTCGTGTGGGCGCAATCGCTGGACGTTTCGAATTTGGCAATCGGGCTCTGCGAGAGAGATACACAGTGTTGCCCCTTTACGAACCAAAGCTTTTGGGGAAAGTGAATGTCTGTGTGGCAGCGAATGCAGTTCCAAGGGACAGTGAAAACCAGCTACAGCGTTCCGTTCTGGCAGCTTTCGTGTGGGCGCAACAGCTGGACGTTTCAAATTTGGAAGCCGGGCTCTGCGAGAGACACATACACAGTGTTGCCCCTTTATGAACCAAAGCTTTTGGGGAAAGCGAATGCCTGTGTGGCAGCGAATGCAGTTCCAAGGGACAGTGAAAACCAGCCACAGCATTCCATGCTGGCAGCTTTCGTGTGGGCGCAGTCGCTGGAAGTTTCGAATTTGGCAGCTGGGCTCTGCGAGAGACACATACACAGTGTTGCCCCTTTACGAACCAAAGCTTTTGGGGAAAGCGAATGCCTGTGTGGCAGCGAATGCAGTTCCAAGGTACAGTGAAAACCAGCTACAGCATTCCGTGCTGGCAGCTTTCGTGTGGTCGCAATCGCTGGGTGTTTCAAATTGGGTAGCCGGGTCTGCGAGAGAGAGATAAGCAGTGTTGCCCCATTAAGAACCAAAGCTTTTGGGGAAAGCGAATATCTGTGTGGTAGCGAATGCAGTTCCAAGGGACAGTGAAAACCAGTTACAGCATTAGGTGCTGGCAGCTTTCGTGTGGGCGCAGTCGCTGAACGTTGCGAATTTGGCAGCCGGGCTCTGCTAGACAGAGATACAAAGTGTTGCCCCTTTACGAAGCAAAGCTTTTGGGGAAAGCGAAAGCCTGTGTGGCAGCGAATGCAGTTCTAAGGTACAGTGAAAACCAGCTACAGCATTCCGTACTGGCAGCTCTCGTGTGGGCGCAATCGCTGGACATTTCGAATTTGGCAGCCGGGCTCTGCGAGAGACACATACACAGTGTTGCCCCATTACCATGAAAAACTTTAGGGGAAAGCGAATGTCTGTGTGGCAGCGAATGCAGTTCCAAGGGACAGTGAAAACCAGCTACAGCATTCCGTGCTGGCAGCTTTCGTGTGGGCGCAATCGCTGGACGTTTCGAATTTGGCAATCGGGCTCTGCGAGAGAGATACACAGTGTTGCCCCTTTACGAACCAAAGCTTTTGGGGAAAGTGAATGTCTGTGTGGCAGCGAATGCAGTTCCAAGGGACAGTGAAAACCAGCTACAGCGTTCCGTTCTGGCAGCTTTCGTGTGGGCGCAACAGCTGGACGTTTCAAATTTGGAAGCCAGGCTCTGCGAGAGACACATACACAGTGTTGCCCCTTTATGAACCAAAGCTTTTGGGGAAAGTGAATGTCTGTGTGGCAGCGAATGCAGTTCCAAGGGACAGTGAAAACCAGCCACAGCATTCCATGCTGGCAGCTTTCGTGTGGGCGCAGTCGCTGTAAGTTTCGAATTTGGCAGCTGGGCTCTGCGAGAGACACATACACAGTGTTGCCCCTTTACGAACCAAAGCTTTTGGGGAAAGCGAATGTCTGTGTGGCAGCAAATGCAGTTCCAAGGGACAGTGAAAACCAGCTACAGCATTCCGTGCTGGCAGGTTTCGTGTGGGCGCAATCGCTGGACGTTTCGAATTTGGCAGCCAGGCTCTGCAAGAGTGAGAGATGCAGAGCATTGCCCGATTACTAGGGAAAGCTTTTGGGGAAAGCGAATGTCTGTGTGGCAGCGAATGCACTTCCAAGGGACAGTGAAAACCAGCTACAGCATTCCGTACTGGCAGCTTTCGTGTGGGCGCAATCGCTGGACGTTTCGAATTTGGCAGCCGGGCTCTGCGAGAGACACATACACAGTGTTGCCCCATTACCATGAAAAACTTTAGGGGAAAGCGAATGTCTGTGTGGCAGCGAATGCAGTTCAAAGGGACAGTGAAAACCAGCTACAGCATTCCGTGCTGGCAGCTTTCGTGTGGGCGCAATCGCTGGACGTTTCGAATTTGGCAGCCGGGCTCTGCGAGAGAGAGATACACAGTGTTGCCCCTTTACGAACCAAAGCTTTTGGGGAAAGTGAATGTCTGTGTGGCAGCGAATGCAGTTCCAAGGGACAGTGAAAACCAGCTACAGCGTTCCGTTCTGGCAGCTTTCGTGTGGGCGCAACAGCTGGACGTTTCAAATTTGGAAGCCAGGCTCTGCGAGAGACACATACACAGTGTTGCCCCTTTATGAACCAAAGCTTTTGGGGAAAGTGAATGTCTGTGTGGCAGCGAATGCAGTTCCAAGGGACAGTGAAAACCAGCCACAGCATTCCATGCTGGCAGCTTTCGTGTGGGCGCAGTCGCTGTAAGTTTCGAATTTGGCAGCTGGGCTCTGCGAGAGACACATACACAGTGTTGCCCCTTTACGAACCAAAGCTTTTGGGGAAAGCGAATGTCTGTGTGGCAGCAAATGCAGTTCCAAGGGACAGTGAAAACCAGCTACAGCATTCCGTGCTGGCAGGTTTCGTGTGGGCGCAATCGCTGGACGTTTCGAATTTGGCAGCCAGGCTCTGCAAGAGTGAGAGATGCAGAGCATTGCCCGATTACTAGGGAAAGCTTTTGGGGAAAGCGAATGTCTGTGTGGCAGCGAATGCACTTCCAAGGGACAGTGAAAACCAGCTACAGCATTCCGTACTGGCAGCTTTCGTGTGGGCGCAATCGCTGGACGTTTCGAATTTGGCAGCCGGGCTCTGCGAGAGACACATACACAGTGTTGCCCCATTACCATGAAAAACTTTAGGGGAAAGCGAATGTCTGTGTGGCAGCGAATGCAGTTCAAAGGGACAGTGAAAACCAGCTACAGCATTCCGTGCTGGCAGCTTTCGTGTGGGCGCAATCGCTGGACGTTTCGAATTTGGCAGCCGGGCTCTGCGAGAGAGAGATACACAGTGTTGCCCCTTTACGAAGCAAAGCTTTTGGGGAAAGCGAATGTCTGTGTGGCAGCGAATGCAGTTCCAAGGGACAGTGAAAACCAGCTACAGCATTCCGTGCTGGCAGCTTTCGTGTGGGAGAAATCGCTGAATGTTTCGAATTTGGCAGCCGGGCTGTGCTAGACAGAGATACACAGTGTTGCCCCTTTACGAAGCAAAGCTTTTGGGGAAAGCGAATGTCTGTGTGGCAGCGAATGCAGTTCCAAGGGGCAGTGAAAACCAGCTACAGCATTCCGTGCTGGTAGCTTTCGTGTGGGCGCAATCGCTCGACTTTTCGAATTTGGCATCCGGGCTCTGCGAGGGAGAGAGATGCAGAGCATTGCCCGATTACTAGGGAAAGCTTTTGGGGAAAGCGAATGTCTGTGTGGCAGCGAATGCAGTTCCAAGGGACAGTGAAAACCAGCTACAGCATTCCGTACTGGCAGCTTTCGTGTGGGCGCAATCGCTGGACGTTTCTAATTTGGCAGCCGGGCTCTGCGAGAGACACATACACAGTGTTGCCCCATTACCATGAAAAACTTTAGGGGAAAGCGAATGTCTGTGTGGCAGCGAATGCAGTTCCAAGGGACAGTGAAAACCAGCTACAGCATTCCGTGCTGGCAGCTTTCGTGTGGGCGCAATCGCTGGACGTTTCGAATTTGGCAGCCGGGCTCTGCGAGAGAGAGATACACAGTGTTGCCCCTTTATGAAGCAAAGCTTTTGGGGAAAGCGAATGTCTGTGTGGCAGCGAATGCAGTTCCAAGGGACAGTGAAAACCAGCTACAGCATTCCGTGCTGGCAGCTTTCGTGTGGGAGAAATCGCTGAATGTTTCGAATTTGGCAGCCGGGCTCTGCTAGACAGAGATACACAGTGTTGCCCCTTTACGAAGCAAAGCTTTTGGGGAAAGCGAATGTCTGTGTGGCAGCGAATGCAGTTCCAAGGGACAGTGAAAACCAGTTACAGCATTCCGTGCTGGCAGCTTTCGTGTGGGCGCAATCGCTGGACGTTTCGAATTTGGCAGCCGGGCTCTGCTAGACAGAGATACACAGTGTTGCCCCATTACCAAGCAAAGCTTTTGGGGAAAGCGAATGTCTGTGTGGCAGCGAATGCAGTTCCAAGGGACAGTGAAAACCAGCTACAGCATTCCGTGCTGGCAGCTTTCGTGTGGGCGCAATCGCTGGACGTTTCGAATTTGGAAGCCGGGCTCTGCGAGAGACACATACACAGTGTTGCCCCTTTATGAACCAAAGCTTTTGGGGAAAGCGAATGCCTGTGTGGCAGCGAATGCAGTTCCAAGGGACAGTGATAACCAGCCACAGCATTCCATGCTGGCAGCTTTCGTGTGGGCGCAGTCGCTGGAAGTTTCGAATTTGGCAGCTGGGCTCTGCGAGAGACACATACACAGTGTTGCCCCTTTACGAACCAAAGCTTTTGGGGAAAGCGAATGTCTGTGTGGCAGCGAATGCAGTTCCAAGGGACAGTGAAAACCAGCTACAGCATTCCGTGCTGGCAGGATTCGTGTGGGCGCAATCGCTGGACGTTTCGAATTTGGCAGCCGGGCTCTGCAAGAGTGAGATACAGAGTGTTGCCCCTTTACGAACCAAAGCTTTTGGGGAAAGCGAATGTCTGTGTGGCAGCGAATGCAGTTCCAAGGGACAGTGAAAACCAGCTACAGCATTCCGTGCTGGCAGCTTTCATGTGGGTGCAATCGCTGGACGTTTCGAATTTGGCAGTCGGGCTCTGCGAGAGAGAGATACACAGTGTTGGCCCTTTACGAACCAAAGCTTTTGGGGAAAGCGAATGTCTGTGTGGCAGCGAATGCAGTTCCAAGGGACAGTGAAAACCAGCTACAGCATTCCGTGCTGGCAGCTTTCGTGTGGGCGCAATCGCTGGACGTTTCGAATTTGGCAGCCGGGCTCTGCGAGAGAGAGATACACAGTGTTGCCCCTTTACGAAGCAAAGCTTTTGGGGAAAGCGAATGTCTGTGTGGCAGCGAATGCCGTTCCAAGGGACAGTGAAAACCAGCTACAGCATTCCGTGCTGGTAGCTTTCGTGTGGGCGCAATCGCTCGACTTTTCGAATTTGGCATCCGGGCTCTGCGAGGGAGAGAGATGCAGAGCATTGCCTGATTACTAGGGAAAGCTTTTGGGGAAAGCGAATGTCTGTGTGGCAGCGAATGCACTTCCAAGGGAAAGTGAAAACCAGCTACAGCATTCCGTGCTGGCAGCTTTCGTGTGGGCGCAATCGCTGGACGTTTCAAATTTGGCAATCGGGCTCTGCAAGAGAGATACACACTGTTGCCCCTTTACGAACCAAAGCTTTTGGGGAAAGCGAATGTCTGTGTGGCAGCGAATGCAGTTCCAAGGGACAGTGAAAACCAGCTACAGCATTCCGTGCTGGCAGCTTTCGTGTGGGCGCAATCGCTGGACGTTTCGAATTTGGCAGCCGGGCTCTGCGAGAGAGAGATACACAGTGTTGCCCCTTTACGAACCAAAGCTTTTGGGGAAAGCGAATGTCTGTGTGGCAGCGAATGCAGTTCCAAGGGGCAGTGAATACCAGCTACAGCATTCCGTGCTGGTAGCTTTCGTGTGGGCGCAATCGCTCGACTTTTCGAATTTGGCATCCGGGCTCTGCGAGGGAGAGAGATGCAGAGCATTGCCTGATTACTAGGGAAAGCTTTTGGGGAAAGCGAATGTCTGTGTGGCAGCGAATGCACTTCCAAGGGACAGTGAAAACCAGCTACAGCATTCCGTGCTGGCAGCTTTCGTGTGGGCGCAATCGCTGGACGTTTCAAATTTGGCAATCGGGCTCTGCAAGAGAGATACACACTGTTGCCCCTTTACGAACCAAAGCTTTTGGGGAAAGTGAATGTCTGTGTGGCAGCGAATGCAGTTCCAAGGGACAGTGAAAACCAGCTACAGCGTTCCATGCTGGCAGCTTTCGTGTGGGCGCAGTCGCTGGAAGTTTCGAATTTGGCAGCTGGGCT
The DNA here is from genome assembly GCF_035582795.1 of Mycteria americana. NCBI lineage: Eukaryota > Metazoa > Chordata > Aves > Ciconiiformes > Ciconiidae > Mycteria > Mycteria americana. The sequence goes on along the minus strand of NW_027445436.1, from coordinate 2,352,003 downwards.
CTGCGAGAGACACATACACAGTGTTGCCCCTTTACGAACCAAAGCTTTTGGGGAAAGCGAATGTCTGTGTGGCAGCGAATGCAGTTCCAAGGGACAGTGAAAACCAGCTACAGCATTCCATGCTGGCAGCTTTCGTGTGGGCGCAATCGCTGGACGTTTCGAATTTGGCAATCGGGCTCTGCGAGAGACACATACACAGTGTTGCCCCTTTACGAACCAAATCTTTTGGGGAAAGCGAATGCCTGTGTGGCAGCGAATGCAGTTCCAAGGGACAGTGAAAACCAGCCACAGCATTCCATGCTGGCAGCTTTCGTGTGGGCGCAGTCGCTGGAAATTTCGAATTTGGCAGCTGGGCTCTGCGAGAGACACATACACAGTGTTGCCCCTTTACGAACCAAAGCTTTTGGGGAAAGCGAATGTCTGTGTGGCAGCGAATGCAGTTCCAAGGGACAGTGAAAACCAGCTACAGCATTCCGTGTTGGCAGGTTTCGAGTGGGCGCAATCGCTGGACGTTTCGAATTTGGCAGCCGGGCTCTGCAAGAGTGAGATACAGAGTGTTGCCCCTTTACGAACCAAAGCTTTGGGGAAAGCTAATGTCTGTGTGGCAGCGAATGCAGTTCCAAGGGGCAGTGAATACCAGCTACAGCATTCCGTGCTGGTAGCTTTCGTGTGGGCGCAATCGCTCTACTTTTCGAATTTGGCAGCCGGGCTCTGCGAGGGAGAGAGATACAGAGCGTTGCCCGATTACTAGGAAAAGCTTTTGGGGAAAGCGAATGTCTGTGTGGCAGCGAATGCAGTTCCAAGGGACAGTGAAAACCAGCTACAGCATTCCGTGCTGGCAGGATTCGTGTGGGCGCAATCGCTGGACGTTTCGAGTTTGGCAGCCGGGCTCTGCAAGAGTGAGATACAGAGTGTTGCCCCTTTACGAACCAAAGCTTTTGGGGAAAGCGAATGTCTGTGTGGCAGCGAATGCAGTTCCAAGGGGCAGTGAATACCAGCTACAGCATTCCGTGCTGGTAGCTTTCGTGTGGGCGCAATCGCTCGACTTTTCGAATTTGGCAGTTGGGCTCTGCGAGGGAGAGAGATACAGAGCGTTGCCCGATTACTAGGGAAAGCTTTTGGGGAAAGCGAATGTCTGTGTGGCAGCGAATGCACTTCCAAGGGACAGTGAAAACGAGTTACAGCATTAGGTGCTGGCAGCTTTCGTGTGGGCGCAATCGCTCGACTTTTCGAATTTGGCAGCCGGGCTCTGCGAGAGACACATACACAGTGTTGCCCCATTACCATGAAAAACTTTAGGGGAAAGCGAATGTCTGTGTGGCAACGAATGCAGTTCCAAGGGACAGTGAAAACCAGCCACAGCATTCCATGCTGGCAGCTTTCGTGTGGGCGCAGTCGCTGTAAGTTTCCAATTTGGCAGCTGGGCTCTGCGAGAGACACATACACAGTGTTGCCCCTTTACGAACCAAAGCTTTTGGGGAAAGCGAATGTCTGTGTGGCAGCAAATGCAGTTCCAAGGAACAGTGAAAACCAGCTACAGCATTCCGTGCTGGCAGGTTTCGTGTGGGCGCAATCGCTGGACGTTTCGAATTTGGCAGCCGGGCTCTGCGAGGGAGAGAGATACAGAGCGTTGCCCGATTACTAGGGAAAGCTTTTGGGGAAAGCGAATGCCTGTGTGGCAGCGAATGCAGTTCTAAGGGACAGTGAAAACCAGCTACAACATTCTGTGCTGGTAGCTTTCTTGTGGGCGCAGTCGCTAGACGTTTCAAATTTGGCAGCCGGGCTCTGCGAGAGACACATACACAGTGTTGCCTCTTTACGAACCAAAGCTTTTGGGGAAAGCGAATGTCTGTGTGGCAGCGAATGCAGTTCCAAGGGACAGTGAAAACCAGCTACAGCATTCCGTGCTGGCAGCTTTCGTGTGGTCGCAATCGCTGGGTGTTTCAAATTGGGTAGCCGGGTCTGCGAGAGAGAGATAAGCAGTGTTGCCCCATTAAGAACCAAAGCTTTTGGGGAAAGCGAATGTCTGTGTGGTAGCGAATGCAGTTCCAAGGGACAGTGAAAACCAGTTACAGCATTAGGTGCTGGCAGCTTTCGTGTGGGCGCAATCGCTGAACGTTGCGAATTTGGCAGCCGGGCTCTGCTAGACAGAGATACACAGTGTTGCCCCTTTACGAAGCAAAGCTTTTGGGGAAAGCGAAAGCCTGTGTGGCAGCGAATGCAGTTCCAAGGGACAGTGAAAACCAGCTACAGCATTCCGTGCTGGCCGCTTTCGTGTGGGCGGAATCGCTGGACGTTTCGAATTTGGCAGCCGGGCTCTGCGAGAGACACATAGACAGTGTTGCCCCATTGCCAAGCAAAGCTTTTGGGGAAAGTGAATGCCTGTGTGGCAGCGAATGCAGTTCCAAGGGACAGTGAAAACCAGCTACAGCATTCCGTGCTGGCAGCTTTCGTGCGGGCGCAATCGCTGGACGTTTCGAATTTGGCAGCCGGGCTCTCCGAGAGACAAATACACAGTGTTGCCCCTTTATGAATCAAAGCTTTTGGGGAAAGCGAATGCCTGTGTGGCAGCGAATGCAGTTCCAAGGGACAGTGAAAACCAACTACAGCATTGCGAGCTGGCAGCTTTCTTGTGGGCACAGTCGCTGGACGTTTCGAATTTGGCAGCCGGGCTCTGCTAGACAGAGATACACAGTGTTGCCCCTTTACGAACCAAAGCTTTTGGGGAAAGCGAATGTCTGTGTGGCAGCGAATGCAGTTCCAAGGGACAGTGAAAACCAGCTACAACATTCCGTGCTGGCAGCTTTCGTCCGGGAGAAATCGCTGGACGTTTCGAATTTGGCAGCCGGGCTCTGCTAGACAGAGATACACAGTGTTGCCCCTTTACGAACCAAAGCTTTCGGGGAAAGCGAATGTCTGTGTGGCAGCGAATGCAGTTCCAAGGGACAGTGAAAACCAGCTACAGCATTCCGTGCTGGCAGCTTTCGTGTGGGAGAAATCGCTGGACGTTTCGAATTTGGCAGCCGGGCTCTGCGAGAGAGAGATACACAGTGTTGCCCCTTTACGAACCAAAGCTTTTGGGGAAAGTGAATGTCTGTGTGGCAGCGAATGCAGTTCCAAGGGACAGTGAAAACCAGCTACAGCATTCCGTGCTGGCAGCTTTCGTGTGGTCGCAATCGCTGGGTGTTTCAAATTGGGTAGCCGGGTCTGCGAGAGAGAGATAAGCAGTGTTGCCCCATTAAGAACCAAAGCTTTTGGGGAAAGCGAATGTCTGTGTGGTAGCGAATGCTGTTCCAAGGGACAGTGAAAACCAGCTACAGCATTCCATGCTGGCAGCTTTCGTGTGGGAGAAATCGCTGAATGTTTCGAATTTGGCAGCCGGGCTCTGCTAGACAGAGATACACAGTGTTGCCCCTTTACGAACCAAAGCTTTTGGGGAAAGCGAATGTCTGTGTGGCAGCGAATGCAGTTCCAAGGGACAGTGAAAACCAGCTACAGCATTAGGTGCTGGCAGCTTTCGTGTGGGCGCAATCGCTGGATGTTTCGAATTTGGCAGCCGGGCTCTGCTAGACAGAGATACACAGTGTTGCCCCATTACCAAGAAAAGCTTTTGGGGAAAGCGAATGTCTGTATGGCAGCGAATGCAGTTCCAAGGGACAGTGAAAACCAGCTACAGCATTCCGTGCTGGCAGCTTTCGTGTGGGCGCAATCGCTGGACGTTTCGAGTTTGGCAGTCGGGCTCTGCGAGAGACACATACACAGTGTTGCCCCATTACCATGAAAAACTTTAGGGGAAAGCGAATGTCTGTGTGGCAGCGAATGCAGTTCCAAGGGACAGTGAAAACCAGCTACAGCATTCCGTGCTGGCAGCTTTCCTGTGGGCGCAATCGCTGGACGTTTCGAATTTGGCAGCCGGGCTCTGCGAGAGAGAGATACACAGTGTTGCCCCTTTACGAAGCAAAGCTTTTGGGGAAAGCGAATGTCTGTGTGGCAGCGAATGCAGTTCCAAGGGACAGTGAAAACCACCTACAGCATTCCGTGCTGGCAGCTTTCGTGTGGGAGAAATCGCTGAATGTTTCGAATTTGGCAGCCGGGCTCTGCTAGACAGAGATACACAGTGTTGCCCCTTTACGAACCAAAGCTTTTGGGGAAAGCGAATGTCTGTGTGGCAGCGAATGCAGTTCCAAGGGACAGTGAAGAGCAGTTACAGCATTAGGTGCTGGCAGCTTTCATGTGGGTGCAATCGCTGGACGTTTCGAATTTGGCAGCCGGGCTCTGCTAGACAGAGATACACAGTGTTGCCCCATTACGAAGCAAAGCTTTTGGGGAAAGCGAATGTCTGTGTGGCAGCGAATGCAGTTCCAAGGGACAGTGAAAACCAGCTACAGCATTCCGTGCTGGCAGCTTTCGTGTGGGCGCAATCGCTGGACGTTTCGAATTTGGCAGCCGGGCTCTGCGAGAGACACATACACATTGTTGCCCCTTTACGAAGCCATGCTTTTCGGGAAAGCGAATGTCTGTGTGGCAGCGAATGCAGTTCCAAGGGACAGTGAAAACCAACTACAGCATTGCGAGCTGGCAGCTTTCGTGTGGGAGAAATCGCTGGACGTTTCGAATTTGGCAGCCGGGCTCTGCTAGACAGAGATACACAGTGTTGCCCCTTTACGAACCAAAGCTTTCGGGGAAAGCGAATGTCTGTGTGGCAGCGAATGCAGTTCCAAGGGACAGTGAAAACCAGCTACAGCATTCCGTGCTGGCAGCTTTCGTATAGGAGAAATCGCTGGACGTTTCGAATTTGGCAGCCGGGCTCTGCGAGAGACACATACACAGTCTTGCCCCATTACCATGAAAAACTTTAGGGGAAAGCGAATGTCTGTGTGGCAGCGAATGCAGTTCCAAGGGACAGTGAAAACCAGCTACAGCATTCCGTGCTGGCAGCTTTCGTGTGGGCGCAATCGCTGGACGTTTCGAATTTGGCAGCCGGGCTCTGCGAGAGAGAGATACACAGTGTTGCCCCTTTACGAAGCAAAGCTTTTGGGGAAAGCGAATGTCTGTGTGGCAGCGAATGCAGTTCCAAGGGACAGTGAAAACCAGCTACAGCATTCCGTGCTGGCAGCTTTCGTGTGGGAGAAATCGCTGAATGTTTCGAATTTGGCAGCCGGGCTCTGCTAGACAGAGATACACAGTGTTGCCCCTTTACGAACAAAATCTTTTGGGGAAAGCGAATGTCTGTGTGGCAGCGAATGCAGTTCCAAGGGACAGTGAAAACCAGCTACAGCGTTCCGTTCTGGCAGCTTTCGTGTGGGCGCAACAGCTGGACGTTTCAAATTTGGAAGCCGGGCTCTGCGAGAGACACATACACAGTGTTGCCCCTTTATGAACCAAAGCTTTTGGGGAAAGCGAATGCCTGTGTGGCAGCGAATGCAGTTCCAAGGGACAGTGAAAACCAGCCACAGCATTCCATGCTGGCAGCTTTCGTGTGGGCGCAGTCGCTGGAAGTTTCGAATTTGGCAGCTGGGCTCTGCGAGAGACACATACACAGTGTTGCCCCTTTACGAACCACAGCTTTTGGGGAAAGCGAATGTCTGTGTGGCAGCGAATGCAGTTCCAAGGGACAGTGAAAACCAGCTACAGCATTCCGTGCTGGCAGCTTTCGTGTGGGAGAAATCGCTGAATGTTTCGAATTTGGCAGCCGGGCTCTGCTAGACAGAGATACACAGTGTTGCCCCTTTACGAACCAAAGCTTTTGCAGAAAGCGAATGTCTGTGTGGCAGCGAATGCAGTTCCAAGGGACAGTGAAAAACAGTTACAGCATTAGGTGCTGGCAGCTTTCGTGTGGGCGCAGTCGCTGGACGTTTCAAATTTGGCAGCCGGGCTCTGCTAGACAGAGATACACAGTGTTGCCCCTTTACGAACCAAAGCTTTTGGGGAAAGTGAATGTCTGTGTGGCAGCGAATGCAGTTCCAAGGGACAGTGAAAACCAGCTACAGCATTCCGTGCTGGCAGCTTTCGTGTGGTCGCAATCGCTGGGTGTTTCAAATTGGGTAGCCGGGTCTGCGAGAGAGAGATAAGCAGTGTTGCCCCATTAAGAACCAAAGCTTTTGGGGAAAGCGAATGTCTGTGTGGTAGCGAATGCTGTTCCAAGGGACAGTGAAAACCAGCTACAGCATTCCGTGCTGGCAGCTTTCGTGTGGGAGAAATCGCTGAATGTTTCGAATTTGGCAGCCGGGCTCTGCTAGACAGAGATACACAGTGTTGCCCCTTTACGAACCAAAGCTTTTGGGGAAAGCGAATGTCTGTGTGGCAGCGAATGCAGTTCCAAGGGACAGTGAAAACCAGCTACAGCATTAGGTGCTGGCAGCTTTCGTGTGGGCGCAATCGCTGGATGTTTCGAATTTGGCAGCCGGGCTCTGCTAGACAGAGATACACAGTGTTGCCCCATTACCAAGAAAAGCTTTTGGGGAAAGCGAATGTCTGTATGGCAGCGAATGCAGTTCCAAGGGACAGTGAAAACCAGCTACAGCATTCCGTGCTGGCAGCTTTCGTGTGGGCGCAATCGCTGGACGTTTCGAGTTTGGCAGTCGGGCTCTGCGAGAGACACATACACAGTGTTGCCCCATTACCATGAAAAACTTTAGGGGAAAGCGAATGTCTGTGTGGCAGCGAATGCAGTTCCAAGGGACAGTGAAAACCAGCTACAGCATTCCGTGCTGGCAGCTTTCCTGTGGGCGCAATCGCTGGACGTTTCGAATTTGGCAGCCGGGCTCTGCTAGACAGAGATACACAGTGTTGCCCCTTTACGAAGCAAAGCTTTTGGGGAAAGCGAATGTCTGTGTGGCAGCGAATGCAGTTCCAAGGGACAGTGAAAACCACCTACAGCATTCCGTGCTGGCAGCTTTCGTGTGGGAGAAATCGCTGAATGTTTCGAATTTGGCAGCCGGGCTCTGCTAGACAGAGATACACAGTGTTGCCCCTTTACGAACCAAAGCTTTTGGGGAAAGCGAATGTCTGTGTGGCAGCGAATGCAGTTCCAAGGGACAGTGAAGAGCAGTTACAGCATTAGGTGCTGGCAGCTTTCATGTGGGCGCAATCGCTGGACGTTTCGAATTTGGCAGCCGGGCTCTGCTAGACAGAGATACACAGTGTTGCCCCATTACCAAGAAAAGCTTTTGGGGAAAGCGAATGTCTGTGTGGCAGCGAATGCAGTTCCAAGGGACAGTGAAAACCAGCTACAGCATTCCGTGCTGGCAGCTTTCGTGTGGGCGCAATCGCTGGACGTTTCGAATTTGGCAGCCGGGCTCTGCGAGAGACACATACACATTGTTGCCCCTTTACGAAGCCATGCTTTTCGGGAAAGCGAATGTCTGTGTGGCAGCGAATGCAGTTCCAAGGGACAGTGAAAACCAACTACAGCATTGCGAGCTGGCAGCTTTCGTGTGGGAGAAATCGCTGGACGTTTCGAATTTGGCAGCCGGGCTCTGCTAGACAGAGATACACAGTGTTGCCCCTTTACGAACCAAAGCTTTCGGGGAAAGCGAATGTCTGTGTGGCAGCGAATGCAGTTCCAAGGGACAGTGAAAACCAGCTACAGCATTCCGTGCTGGCAGCTTTCGTGTAGGAGAAATCGCTGGACGTTTCGAATTTGGCAGCCGGGCTCTGCGAGAGACACATACACAGTCTTGCCCCATTACCATGAAAAACTTTAGGGGAAAGCGAATGTCTGTGTGGCAGCGAATGCAGTTCCAAGGGACAGTGAAAACCAGCTACAGCATTCCGTGCTGGCAGCTTTCGTGTGGGCGCAATCGCTGGACGTTTCGAATTTGGCAGCCGGGCTCTGCGAGAGAGAGATACACAGTGTTGCCCCTTTACGAAGCAAAGCTTTTGGGGAAAGCGAATGTCTGTGTGGCAGCGAATGCAGTTCCAAGGGACAGTGAAAACCAGCTACAGCATTCCGTGCTGGCAGCTTTCGTGTGGGAGAAATCGCTGAATGTTTCGAATTTGGCAGCCGGGCTCTGCTAGACAGAGATACACAGTGTTGCCCCTTTACGAACCAAATCTTTTGGGGAAAGCGAATGTCTGTGTGGCAGCGAATGCAGTTCCAAGGGACAGTGAAAACCAGCTACAGCGTTCCGTTCTGGCAGCTTTCGTGTGGGCGCAACAGCTGGACGTTTCAAATTTGGAAGCCGGGCTCTGCGAGAGACACATACACAGTGTTGCCCCTTTATGAACCAAAGCTTTTGGGGAAAGCGAATGCCTGTGTGGCAGCGAATGCAGTTCCAAGGGACAGTGAAAACCAGCCACAGCATTCCATGCTGGCAGCTTTCGTGTGGGCGCAGTCGCTGGAAGTTTCGAATTTGGCAGCTGGGCTCTGCGAGAGACACATACACAGTGTTGCCCCTTTACGAACCACAGCTTTTGGGGAAAGCGAATGTCTGTGTGGCAGCGAATGCAGTTCCAAGGGACAGTGAAAACCAGCTACAGCATTCCGTGCTGGCAGCTTTCGTGTGGGAGAAATCGCTGAATGTTTCGAATTTGGCAGCCGGGCTCTGCTAGACAGAGATACACAGTGTTGCCCCTTTACGAACCAAAGCTTTTGCAGAAAGCGAATGTCTGTGTGGCAGCGAATGCAGTTCCAAGGGACAGTGAAAAACAGTTACAGCATTAGGTGCTGGCAGCTTTCGTGTGGGCGCAGTCGCTGGACGTTTCAAATTTGGCAGCCGGGCTCTGCTAGACAGAGATACACAGTGTTGCCCCATTACCAAGAAAAGCTTTTGGGGAAAGCGAATGTCTGTGTGGCAGCGAATGCAGTTCCAAGGGACAGTGAAAACCAGCTACAGCATTCCGTGCTGGCAGCTTTGGTGTGGGCGCAATCGCTGGACGTTTCTAATTTGGCAATCGGGCTCTGCGAGAGAGATACACAGTGTTGCCCCTTTACGAACCAAAGCTTTTGGGGAAAGTGAATGTCTGTGTGGCAGCGAATGCAGTTCCAAGGGACAGTGAAAACCAGCTACAGCGTTCCGTTCTGGCAGCTTTCGTGTGGGCGCAACAGCTGGACGTTTCAAATTTGGAAGCCGGGCTCTGCGAGAGACACATACACAGTGTTGCCCCTTTATGAACCAAAGCTTTTGGGGAAAGCGAATGCCTGTGTGGCAGCGAATGCAGTTCCAAGGGACAGTGAAAACCAGCCACAGCATTCCATGCTGGCAGCTTTCGTGTGGGCGCAGTCGCTGGAAGTTTCGAATTTGGCAGCTGGGCTCTGCGAGAGACACATACACAGTGTTGCCCCTTTACGAACCAAAGCTTTTGGGGAAAGCGAATGTCTGTGTGGCAGCGGATGCAGTTCCAAGGGACAGTGAAAACCAGCTACAGCATTCCGTGCTGGTAGCTTTCGTGTGGGCGCAATCGCTCGACGTTTCGAATTTGGCAGCCGGGCTCTGCGAGGGAGAGAGATACAGAGCGTTGCCCGATTACTAGGGAAAGCTTTTGGGGAAAGCGAATGTCTGTGTGGCAGCGAATGCAGTTCCAAGGGACAGTGAAAACCAGCTACAGCATTCTGTGCTGGTAGCTTTCGTGTGGGCGCAGTCGCTAGACGTTTCAAATTTGGCAGCCGGGCTCTGCGAGAGATACACAGTGTTGCCCCATTACGAACAAAAGCTTTTGGGGAAAGCGAATGTCTGTGTGGCAGCGAATGCAGTTCCAAGGGACAGTGAAAACCAGCTACAGCATTCCGTGCTGGCAGCTTTTGTGTTGGAGATATCGCTGGATGTTTCGAATTTGGCAGCTAGGCTCTGCTAGACAGAGATACACAGTGTTGCCCCATTACCAAGCAAAGCTTTTGGGGAAAGCGAGTGTCTGTGTGGCAGCGAATGCAGTTCCAAGGGACAGTGAATACCAGCTACAGCATAGCATGCTGGCAGCTTTCGTGTGGGCGCAATCACTGGATGTTTCGAATTTGGCAGCCGGGATCTGCTAGAGACACATACACAGTGTTGCCCCTTAATGAACCAAAGCTTTTGGGGAAAGCGAATGTCTGTGTGGCAGCGAATGCAGTTCCAAGGGACAGTGAAAACCAGCTACAGCATTCCGTTCTGGCAGCTTTTGTGTGGGCGCAATCGCTGGACGTTTCGAATTTGGCAGCCGGGCTCTGCTAGAGTGAGATACACAGTGTTGCCCCTTTACGAACCTAAGCTTTTGGGGAAAGCGAATGCCTGTGTGGTAGCGAATGCAGTTCCAAGGGACAGTGAAAACCAGCTACAGCATTCCGTGCTGGCAGCTTTCGTGTTGGAGAAATCGCTGGATGTTTCGAATTTGGAAGCCGGGCTCTGCGAGAGACACATACACAGTGTTGCCCCTTTACGAACCAAAGCTTTCGGGGAAAGCGAATGCCTGTGTGGCAGCGAATGCAGTTCCAAGGGACAGTGAAAACCACCTACAGCATTCCGTACTGGCAGCTTTCGTGCGGGTGCAATTGCTAGATGTTTCGAATTTGCCAGCCGGGCTCTGCAAGAGTGAGATACACAGTGTTGCCCCTTTACGAACCAAAGCTTTTGGGGAAAGCGAATGTCTGTGTGGCAGCGAATGCAGTTCCAAGGGACAGTGAAAACCAGCTACAGCATTCCGTGCTGGCAGCTTTCGTGTAGGACAAATCGCTGGACGTTTCGAATTTGGCAGCCGGGCTCTGCGAGAGACACATACAGAGTGTTGCCCCTTTACGAACCAAAGCTTTTCGGGAAAGCGAATGTCTGTGTGGCAGCGAATGCACTTCCAAGGGACAGTGAAAACCAGCTACAGCATTCCGTGCTAGCAGCTTTCGTGTGGGAGAAATGGCTGGACGTTTCGAATTTACAGCCGGGCTCTGCGAGAGACACATACACAGTGTTGCCCCTTAATGAACCAAAGCTTTTGGGGAAAGCGAATGTCTGTGTGGCAGCGAATGCAGTTCCAAGGGACAGTGAAAACCAGCTACAGCATTCCGTGCTGGCAGCTTTTGTGCGGGCGCAATCGCTGGACGTTTGGAACTTGACAGCCGGGCTCTGCAAGAGTGAGATACACAGTGTTGCGCCTTTACGAACCAAAGCTTTCGGGGAAAGCGAATATCTGTGTGGCAGTGAATGCCGTTCCAAGGGACAGTGAAAACCAGCTACAGCATTCCATGCTGGTAGCTTTCGTGAGGGAGAAATCGCTGGATGTTTCGAATTTGGCAGCCGGGCTCTGCTAGACAGAGATACACAGTGTTGCCCCATTACCAAGCAAAGCTTTTGGGGAAAGCGAATGTCTGTGTGGCAGCGAATGCAGTTCCAAGGGACAGTGAAAACCAGATACAGCATTCCGTGCTGGCAGGTTTCGTGTGGGCGCAATCGCGTGACGTTTCGAATTTGGCAGCCGGGCTCTGCGAGAGACACATACACAGTGTTGCCCCATTACAATGAAAAACTTTTGGGGAAAGCGAATGTCTGTGTGGCAGCGAATGCAGTTCCAAGGGACAGTGAAAACCAGCTACAGCATTCCGTGCTGGCAGCTTTCGTGTGGGCGCAATCGCTGGACGTTTCGAATTGGGCAGCCGGGCTCTGCGAGAGATACATACACAGTGTTGCCCCTTAACGAACCAAAGCTTGTGGGGAAAGCGAATGTCTGTGTGGCAGCGAATGCAGTTCCAAGGGACAGTGAAAACCAGCTACAGCATTCCGTGCTGGCAGCTTTCGTGTGGGCGCAATCGCTGGACGTTTCGAATTTGGCAGCCGGGCTCTGCGAGAGACACATACACAGTGTTGCCCCATTACTATGAAAACATTTTGGGGAAAGCGAATGTTTGTGTGGCAGCGAATGCAGTTCCAAGGGACAGTGAAAACCAGCTACAGCATTCCGTGCTGGCACCTTTCGTATGGGAGAAATTGCTGCACGTTTCGAATTTGGCAGCCGGGCTCTCCGAGAGACACATAGAGAGTGTTGCCCCATTACCATGAAAACCTTTTGGGGAAAGCGAATGTCTGTGTGGCAGCGAATGCAGTTCCAAGGGACAGTGAAAACCAGCTAGAGCATTCCGTGCTGGCAGCTTTTGTGCGGGCGCAATCGCTGGACGTTTCGAATTTGGCAGCCGGGCTCTGCGAGAGACACATACAAAGTGTTGCCCCTTTACGAAAGAAAGCTTTTGGGGAAAGCGAATGTCTGTGTGGCAGCAAATGTAGTTCCAAGGGACAGTGAAAACCAGCTACAGCATTCCGTGCTGGCAGCTTTCGTGTGGGAGAAACTGCTGGACGTTTTGAATTTGGCAGCAGGGCTCTGCGAGAGATAAATACACAGTATTGCCCCATTACCAAGCAAAGCTTTTGGGGGAAGCGAATGTCTTTGTGGCAGCGAATGCAGTTGCAAGGGACAGTGAAAACCAGCTACAGCATTCCGTGCTGGCAGCTTTCCTGTGGGCGCAGTCGCTGGATGTTTCGAATTTGGCAGCCGGGCTCTGCAAGAGTGAGATACACAGTGTTGCCCCTTTACGAACCAAAGATTTGGGGAAAGCGAATGTCTGTGTGGCAGTGAATGCAGTTCCAAGGGACAGTGAAAACCAGCTACAGCATTCCGTGCTGGCAGCTTTCGTGTTAGAGAAATCGCTGGATGTTTCGAATTTGGCAGCCGGGCTCTGCGAGAGACACATACACAGTGTTGCCCCTTTACGAACCAAAGCTTTTGGGGAAAGCGAATGTCTGTGTGGCAGCGAATGCAGTTCCAAGGGACAGTGAAAACCAGCTACAGCATTCCGTGCTGGCAGCTTTCGTGTGGGAGAAATCGCTGGATGTTTCGAATTTGGCAGCCGGGCTCTGCAAGAGTGAGATACACAGTGTTGCCCAACTACCAAGCAAAGCTTTTGTGGAAAGCGAATGTCTGTGTGGCAGCGAATGCAGTTCCAAGGGACAGTGAAAACCAGCTACAGCATTCCGTACTGGCAGCTTTCGTGCGGGTGCAATTGCTAGACGTTTCGAATTTGGCAGCCGGGCTCTGCAAGAGTGAGATACACAGTGTTGCCCCTTTACGAACCAAAGCTTTTGGGGAAAGCGAATGTCTGTGTGGCAGCGAATGCAGTTCCAAGGGACAGTGAAAACCAGCTACAGCATTCCGTGCTGCCAGCTTTCGTGTGGGCGCTATCGCTGGATGTTTCGAATTTGGCAGCCGGGCTCTGCGAGAGACACATTAACAGTGTTGCCCCTTTACAAACCAAAGCTTTCGGGGAAAGCGAATGCCTGTGTGGCAGCGAATGCAGTTCCAAGGGACAGTGAAAACCAGCTACAGCATTCCGTGCTGGCAACTTTCGTGTGGGAGAAATGGCTGGACGATTCGAATTTGGCAGTCGGGTTCTGCGAGAGAGAGATACACAGTGTTGCCCCTTTACGAAACAAATCTTTTGGGGAAAGCGAATGTCTGTGTGGCAGTGAATGCAGTTCCAAGGGACAGTGAAAACCAGGTACAGCATTCCGTGCTGGCAGCTTTCGTGTTGGAGAAATCGCTGGATGTTTCGAATATGGCAGCTGGGCTCTGCTAGACAGAGATACACAGTGTTGCCCCATTACCAAGCAAAGCTTTTGGGGAAAGCGAATGTCTGTGTGGCAGCGAATGCAGTTCCAAGGGACAGTGAATACCAGCTACAGCATTGTGTGCTGGCAGCTTTCGTGTGGGCGCAATCGCTGGACGTTTCGAATTTGGCAGCCGGGCTCTGCGAGAGAGAGATACACAGTGTTGCCCCATTACCAAGCAAAGCTTTTGGGGAAAGCGAATGTCTGTGTGGCAGCGAATGCAGTTCCAAGGGACAGTGAAAACCAGCTACAGCATTCCGTACTGGCAGCTTTCGTGTGGGCGCAATCGCTGGACGTTTCGAATTTGGCAGTCGGGTTCTGTGAGAGAGAGATACACAGTGTTGCGCCTTTACGAACCAAAGCTTTTGGGGAAAGCGAATGTCTGTGTGGCAGCGAATGCAGTTCCAAGGGACAGTGAAAACCAGCTACAGCATTCCGTGCTGGCATCTTTCGTGTGGGAGAAATGGCTTGACGTTTCGAATTTGGCAGCCCGGCTCTGCGAGAGACACATACACAGTGTTGCCCCTTTACGAACCAAAGCTTTTGGGGAAAGCGAATGTCTGTGTGGCAGCGAATGCAGTTCCAAGGGACAGTGAAAACCAGCTACAGCATTCCGTGCTGGCAGCTTTCGTGTGGGCGCAATCGCGTGACGTTTCGAATTTGGCAGCCGGGCTCTGCGAGAGTGAGATACAGAGTGTTGCCCCTTTACGAACCAAAGCTTTTGGGGAAAGCGAATGTCTGTGTGGCAGCGAATGCAGTTCCAAGGGACAGTGAAAACCAGCTACAGCATTCCATGCTGGCTGCTTTTTTTGTGGGAGAAATCGCTGGATGTTTCGAATTTGGCAGCCGGGCTCTGCTAGACAGAGATACACAGTGTTGCACAATTACCAAGCAAAGCTTTTGGGGAAAGCGAATGCCTGTGTGGCAGCGAATGCAGTTCCAAGGGACAGTGAAAACCAGCTACAGCATTCCGTGCTGGCAGCTTTCGTGTGGGGGAAATCGCGTGACGTTTCGAATTTGGAAGCCGGGTTCTGCGAGAGACACATACACAGTGTTGCCCCTTTACGAACCAAAGCTTTTGGGGAAAGCGAATGTCTGTGAGGCAGCGAATGCAGTTCCAAGGGACAGTGAAAACCAGCTACAGAATTCCGTGCTGGCAGCTTTCGTGTGGGAGAAATCGCTGGATGTTTCCAATTTACAGCCGGGCTCTGCGAGAGACACATACACAGTGTTGCCCCTTTCCGAACCAAAGCTTTTGGGGAAAGCGAATGTCTGTGTGGCAGCGAATGCAGTTCCAAGGGACAGTGAAAACCAGCTACAGCATTCCGTGCTGGGAGCTTTCGTGTGGGCGCTATCGCTGGATGTTTCGAATTTGGCAGCCGGGCTCTGCAAGAGACACATACACAGTGTTGCCCCTTTACGAACCAAAGCTTTTGGGGAAAGCGAATGTCTGTGTGGCAGCGAATGCAGTTCCAAGGGACAGTGAAAACCAGCTACAGCATTCCGTACTGGCAGCTTTCGTGCGGGCGCAATTGCTAGACGTTTCGAATTTGGCAGCCGGGCTCTGCAAGAGTGAGATACACAGTGTTGCCCCTTTACGAACCAAAGCTTTTGTGGAAAGCGAATGTCTGTGTGGCAGTGAATGCAGTTCCAAGGGACAGTGAAAACCAGCTACAGCATTCCATGCTGGCAGCTTTTGTGCGGGCGCAATCGCTGGACGTTTCGAATTTGGCAGTCGGGTTCTGTGAGAGAGAGATACACAGTGTTGCCCCTTTACGAACCAAATCTTTTGGGGAAAGCGAATGTCTGTGTGGCAGCGAATGCAGTTCCAAGGGACAGTGAAAACCAGCTACAACAGTCCGTGCTGGCAGCTTTCGTGTGGGGGAAATCGCTGGACGTTTCGAATTTGGCAGCCGGGCTCTGCGAGAGACACATACACAGTGTTGCCCCATTACCAAGCAAAGCTTTTGGGGAAAGCGAATGTCTGTGTGGCAGCGAATGCAGTTCCAAGGGACAGTGAAAACCAGCTACAGCATTGCGATCTGGCAGCTTTGATGTGGGCGCAATCGCTGGAAATTTCTAATTTGGCAGCCGGGCTCTGCGAGAGACACATACACAGTGTTGCCCCATTACCAAGCAAAGCTTTTGGGGAAAGCAAATGTCTGTGTGGCAGCGAATGCAGTTCCAAGGGACAGTGAAAACCAGCTACAGCATTCCGTGCTGGCAGCATTCGTGTGGGCGCAATCGCTGGAAGTTTCGAATTTGGCAGCCGGGCTCTGCGAGAGACACATACACAGTGTTGCCCCATTACCAAGAAAACCTTTGGGGAAAGCGAATGCCTGTGTGGCAGCGAATGCAGTTCCAAGGGACAGTGAAAACCAGCTACAGCATTCCGTGCTGGCAGCTTTCGTGCGGGCGCAATCGCTGGACGTTTCGAATTTGGCAGCCGGGCTCTGCGAGAGACACATACACAGTGTTGCGCCTTTACGAACCAAAGCTTTTGGGGAAAGCGAATGTCTGTGTGGCAGCTAATGCAGTTCCAAGGGACAGTGAAAACCAGCTACAGCATTCCGTACTGGCAGCTTTCGTGTGGGCGCAATCGCTGGACGTTTCGAATTTGGCAGTCGGGTTCTGTGAGAGAGAGATACACAGTGTTGCGCCTTTACGAACCAAAGCTTTTGGGGAAAGCGAACGTCTGTGTGGCAGCGAATGCAGTTCCAAGGGACAGTGAAAACCAGCTACAGCATTCCGTGCTGGCAACTTTCGTGTGGGAGAAATGGCTTGACGTTTCGAATTTGGCAGCCCGGCTCTGCGAGAGACACATACACAGTGTTGCCGATTACCAAGCAAAGCTTTTGGGGAAAGCGAATGTCTGTGTGGCAGCGAATGCAGTTCCAAGGGACAGTGAAAACCAGGAACAGCATTCCGTGCTGGCAGCTTTCGTGTGGGCGCAATCGCGTGACGTTTCGAATTTGGCAGCCGGGCTCTGCGAGAGTGAGATACACAGTGTTGCCCCTTTACGAACCAAAGCTTTTGGGGAAAGCGAATGTCTGTGTGGCAGCGAATGCAGTTCCAAGGGACAGTGAAAACCAGCTACAGAATTCCGTGCTGGCAGCTTTCGTGTGGGCGCAACAGCTGGATGTTTCGAATTTACAGCCGGGCTCTGCGAGAGACACATACACAGTGTTGCCCCTTTACGAACCAAAGCTTTTGGGGACAGCGAATGTCTGTGTGGCAGCGAATGCAGTTCCAAGGGACAGTGAATACCAGCTACAGCATTCCGTGCTGGCAGCTTTCGTGTGGGCACAATCGCTGGATGTTTCGAATTTGGCAGCTGGGCTCTGCGAGAGACACATACACAGTGTTGCCCCTTTACGAACCAAAGCTTTCGGGGAAAGCGAATGCCTGTGTGGCAGCGAATGCAGTTCCAAGGGACAGTGAAAACCACCTACAGCATTCCGTACTGGCAGCTTTCGTGCGGATGCAATTGCTAGACGTTTCGAATTTGCCAGCTGGGCTCTGCAAGAGTGAGATACACAGTGTTGCCCCTTTACGAACCAAAGCTTTTGGGGAAAGCGAATGTCTGTGTGGCAGTGAATGCAGTTCCAAGGGACAGTGAAAACCAGCTACAGCATTCCGTGCTGGGAGCTTTCGTGTGGGCGCTATCGCTGGATGTTTCGAATTTGGCAGCCGGGCTCTGCAAGAGACACATACACAGTGTTGCCCCTTTACGAACCAAAGCTTTTGGGGAAAGCGAATGTCTGTGTGGCAGCGAATGCAGTTCCAAGGGACAGTGAAAACCAGCTACAGCATTCCGTACTGGCAGCTTTCGTGCGGGCGCAATTGCTAGACGTTTCGAATTTGGCAGCCGGGCTCTGCAAGAGTGAGATACACAGTGTTGCCCCTTTACGAACCAAAGCTTTTGGGGAAAGCGAATGTCTGTGTGGCAGTGAATGCAGTTCCAAGGGACAGTGAAAACCAGCTACAGCATTCCATGCTGGCAGCTTTTGTGCGGGCGCAATCGCTGGACGTTTCGAATTTGGCAGTCGGGTTCTGTGAGAGAGAGATACACAGAGTTGCCCCATTACCATGAAAACCTTTTGGGGAAAGCGAATGTCTGTGTGGCAGCGAATGCAGTTCCAAGGGACAGTGAAAACCAGCTACAACAGTCTGTGCTGGCAGCTTTCGTGTGGGGGAAATCGGTGGACGTATCGAATTTGGCAGCCGGGCTCTGCGAGAGACACATACACAGTGTTGCCCCATTACCAAGCAAAGCTTTTGGGGAAAGCGAATGTCTGTGTGGCAGCGAATGCAGTTCCAAGGGACAGTGAAAACCAGCTACAGCATTCCGTGCTGGCAGCTTTCGTGTGGGCGCAATCGCTGGACGTTTCGAATTTGGCAGCCAGGCTCTGCGAGAGACACATACACAGTTTTGCCCCATTACCATGAAAAACTTTTGGGGAAAGCGAATGTCTGTGTGGCAGCGAATGCAGTTCCAAGGGACAGTGAAAACCAGCTACAGCATTCCGTGCTTGCAGCTTTCGTGTGGGCGCAATCGCTGGACGTTTCGTATTTGGCAGCCAGGCTCTGCGAGAGACACATACACAGTGTTGCCCCATTACCATGAAAACCTTTTGGGGAAAGCGAATGTCTGTGTGGCAGCGAATGCAGTTCCAAGGGACAGTGAAAACCAGCTACAGCATTCCGTTCTGGCAGCTTTCGTGTGGGCGCAATCGCTGGACGTTTCGAATTTGGCAGCCGGGCTCTGCGAGAGACACATACACAGTGTTGCCCCTTTACGAACCAAAGCTTTTGGGGAAAGCGTATGTCTGTGTGGCAGCTAATGCAGTTCCAAGGGACAGTGAAAACCAGCTACAGCATTCCGTGCTGGTAGCTTTCGTGTGGGCGCAATCGCTGGACGTCTCGATTTTGGCAGCCGGGCTCTGCGAGAGAGAGATACACAGTGTTGCCCCTTTACGAACCAAAGCTTTTGCGGAAAGCGAATGTCTGTGTGGCAGCGAATGCAGTTCCAAGGGACAGTGAAAACCAGCTAGAGCATTCCGTGCTGGCAGCTTTCGTGTGGGCGCAATCGCTGGACTTTTCTAATTTGGCGCCGGGCTCTGCGAGAGACACATACACAGTGTTGCCCCATTACCAAGAAAACCTTTGGGGAAAGCGAATGCCTGTGTGGCAGCGAATGCAGTTCCAAGGGACAGTGAAAAGCAGCTACAGCAGTCCGTGCTGGCAGCTTTCATGTGGGGGAAATCGCTGGACGTTTCGAATTTGGCAGCCGGGCTCTGCGAGAGACATATACACAGTGTTGCCCCATTACCAAGAAAACCTTTGGGGAAAGCGAATGTCTGTGTGGCAGCGAATGCAGTTCCAAGGGACAGTGAAAAGCAGCTACAGCAGTCCGTGCTGGCAGCTTTCATGTGGGGGAAATCGCTGGACGTTTCGAATTTGGCAGCCGGGCTCTGCGAGAGACACATACACAGTGTTGCCCCTTTACGAACCAAAGCTTTTGGGGAAAGCGAATGTCTGTGTGGCAGCGACTGCAGTTCCTAGGGACAGTGAAAACCAGCTACAGCATTCCGTGCTGGCAGCTTTCGTGCAGGCGCAATCGCTGGACGTTTCGAATTTGGCAGCCGGGCTCTGCGAGAGACACATACACAGTGTTGCGCCTTTACGAACCAAAGCTTTTGGGGAAAGCGAATGTCTGTGTGGCAGCGAATGCAGTTCCAAGGGACAGTGAAAACCAGCTAGAGCATTCCGTGCTGGCAGCTTTCGTGTGGGCGCAATCGCGTGACGTTTCGAATTTGGCAGCCGGGCTCTGCGAGAGTGAGATACACAGTGTTGCCCCTTTACGAACCAAAGCTTTTGGGGAAAGCGAATGTCTGTGTGGCAGCGAATGCAGTTCCAAGGGACAGTGAAAACCAGCTACAGAATTCCGTGCTGGCAGCTTTCGTGTGGGCGCAACAGCTGGATGTTTCGAATTTACAGCCGGGCTCTGCGAGAGACACATACACAGTGTTGCCCCTTTACGAACCAAAGCTTTTGGGGACAGCGAATGTCTGTGTGGCAGCGAATGCAGTTCCAAGGGACAGTGAATACCAGCTACAGCATTCCGTGCTGGCAGCTTTCGTGTGGGCACAATCGCTGGATGTTTCGAATTTGGCAGCTGGGCTCTGCGAGAGACACATACACAGTGTTGCCCCTTTACGAACCAAAGCTTTCGGGGAAAGCGAATGCCTGTGTGGCAGCGAATGCAGTTCCAAGGGACAGTGAAAACCACCTACAGCATTCCGTACTGGCAGCTTTCGTGCGGATGCAATTGCTAGACGTTTCGAATTTGCCAGCTGGGCTCTGCAAGAGTGAGATACACAGTGTTGCCCCTTTACGAACCAAAGCTTTTGGGGAAAGCGAATGTCTGTGTGGCAGTGAATGCAGTTCCAAGGGACAGTGAAAACCAGCTACAGCATTCCGTGCTGGGAGCTTTCGTGTGGGCGCTATCGCTGGATGTTTCGAATTTGGCAGCCGGGCTCTGCAAGAGACACATACACAGTGTTGCCCCTTTACGAACCAAAGCTTTTGGGGAAAGCGAATGTCTGTGTGGCAGCGAATGCAGTTCCAAGGGACAGTGAAAACCAGCTACAGCATTCCGTACTGGCAGCTTTCGTGCGGGCGCAATTGCTAGACGTTTCGAATTTGGCAGCCGGGCTCTGCAAGAGTGAGATACACAGTGTTGCCCCTTTACGAACCAAAGCTTTTGGGGAAAGCGAATGTCTGTGTGGCAGTGAATGCAGTTCCAAGGGACAGTGAAAACCAGCTACAGCATTCCATGCTGGCAGCTTTTGTGCGGGCGCAATCGCTGGACGTTTCGAATTTGGCAGTCGGGTTCTGTGAGAGAGAGATACACAGTGTTGCCCCATTACCATGAAAACCTTTTGGGGAAAGCGAATGTCTGTGTGGCAGCGAATGCAGTTCCAAGGGACAGTGAAAACCAGCTACAACAGTCTGTGCTGGCAGCTTTCGTGTGGGGGAAATCGGTGGACGTATCGAATTTGGCAGCCGGGCTCTGCGAGAGACACATACACAGTGTTGCCCCATTACCAAGCAAAGCTTTTGGGGAAAGCGAATGTCTGTGTGGCAGCGAATGCAGTTCCAAGGGACAGTGAAAACCAGCTACAGCATTCCGTGCTGGCAGCTTTCGTGTGGGCGCAATCGCTGGACGTTTCGAATTTGGCAGCCAGGCTCTGCGAGAGACACATACACAGTTTTGCCCCATTACCATGAAAAACTTTTGGGGAAAGCGAATGTCTGTGTGGCAGCGAATGCAGTTCCAAGGGACAGTGAAAACCAGCTACAGCATTCCGTGCTTGCAGCTTTCGTGTGGGCGCAATCGCTGGACGTTTCGTATTTGGCAGCCAGGCTCTGCGAGAGACACATACACAGTGTTGCCCCATTACCATGAAAACCTTTTGGGGAAAGCGAATGTCTGTGTGGCAGCGAATGCAGTTCCAAGGGACAGTGAAAACCAGCTACAGCATTCCGTTCTGGTAGCTTTCGTGTGGGCGCAATCGCTGGACGTTTCGAATTTGGCAGCCGGGCTCTGCGAGAGACACATACACAGTGTTGCCCCTTTACGAACCAAAGCTTTTGGGGAAAGCGTATGTCTGTGTGGCAGCTAATGCAGTTCCAAGGGACAGTGAAAACCAGCTACAGCATTCCGTGCTGGTAGCTTTCGTGTGGGCGCAATCGCTGGACGTCTCGATTTTGGCAGCCGGGCTCTGCGAGAGAGAGATACACAGTGTTGCCCCTTTACGAACCAAAGCTTTTGCGGAAAGCGAATGTCTGTGTGGCAGCGAATGCAGTTCCAAGGGACAGTGAAAACCAGCTAGAGCATTCCGTGCTGGCAGCTTTCGTGTGGGCGCAATCGCTGGACTTTTCTAATTTGGCGCCGGGCTCTGCGAGAGACACATACACAGTGTTGCCCCATTACCAAGAAAACCTTTGGGGAAAGCGAATGCCTGTGTGGCAGCGAATGCAGTTCCAAGGGACAGTGAAAAGCAGCTACAGCAGTCCGTGCTGGCAGCTTTCATGTGGGGGAAATCGCTGGACGTTTCGAATTTGGCAGCCGGGCTCTGCGAGAGACATATACACAGTGTTGCCCCATTACCAAGAAAACCTTTGGGGAAAGCGAATGCCTGTGTGGCAGCGAATGCAGTTCCAAGGGACAGTGAAAAGCAGCTACAGCAGTCCGTGCTGGCAGCTTTCATGTGGGGGAAATCGCTGGACGTTTCGAATTTGGCAGCCGGGCTCTGCGAGAGACACATACACAGTGTTGCCCCTTTACGAACCAAAGCTTTTGGGGAAAGCGAATGTCTGTGTGGCAGCGACTGCAGTTCCTAGGGACAGTGAAAACCAGCTACAGCATTCCGTGCTGGCAGCTTTCGTGCAGGCGCAATCGCTGGACGTTTCGAATTTGGCAGCCGGGCTCTGCGAGAGACACATACACAGTGTTGCGCCTTTACGAACCAAAGCTTTTGGGGAAAGCGAATGTCTGTGTGGCAGCGAATGCAGTTCCAAGGGACAGTGAAAACCAGCTACAGCATTCTGTGCTGCTAGCTTTCGTGTGGGAGAAATCGCTGGACGTTTCGAATTTGGCAGCCGGGCTCTGCGAGAGACACATACACAGTGTTGCCCTATTATCAAGCAAAGCTTTTGGGGAAAGCGAATGTCTGTGTGGCAGCGAATGCAGTTCCAAGGGACAGTGAAAACCAGCTACAGCATTCCGTGCTGACAGCTTTCGTGTGGGAGAAATCGCTGGATATTTCGAATTTGGCAGCCGGGCTCCGCGAGACAGAGATACAGAGTTTTGCCCCATTACCAAGAAAAGCTTTTGGGGAAAGCGAATGTCTGTGTGGCAGCGAATGCAGTTCCAAGGGACAGTGAAAACCAGCTACAGCATTCCGTGCTGGCAGCTTTCGTGTGGGCGCAATCGCTGGACGTTTCGAATTTGGCAGCCGGGCTCTGCGAGAGATACATACAGAGTGTTGCCCCTTTACGAACCAAAGCTTTTGGGGAAAGCTAATGTCTGTGTGGCAGCGAATGCAGTTCCAAGGGACAGTGGAAACCAGCCACAGCATTCCGTGCTGGCAGCTTTCGTGTGGGAGAAATCGCTGGACGTTTCGAATTTGGCAGCCGGGCTCTGCGAGAGACACATACAGAGTGTTGCCCCATTACCAAGCAAAGCTTTTGGGGAAAGCGAATGTCTGTGTGGCAGCGAATGCAGTTCCAAGGGACAGTGAAAACCAGCTACAGCATTCTGTGCTGGTAGCTTTCGTGTGGGAGAAATCGCTGGACGTTTCGAATTTGGCAGCCGGGCTCTGCGAGAGACACATACACAGTGTTGCCCTATTATCAAGCAAAGCTTTTGGGGAAAGCGAATGTCTGTGTGGCAGCGAATGCAGTTCCAAGGGACAGTGAAAACCAGCTACAGCATTCCGTGCTGGCAGCTTTCGTGTGGGAGAAATTGCTGGACGTATAGAATTTGGCAGCCGGGCTCTGCGAGAGAGAGATACAGAATGTTGCCCCATTACCAAGAAAACCTTTTGGGGAAAGCGAATGTCTGTGTGGCAGCGAATGCAGTTCCAAGGGACAGTGAAAACCAGCTACAGCATTCGGTGCTGGCAGCTTTTTTGTGGTCGCAATCGCTGGACGTTTCGAATTTGGCAGCCGGGCTCTGCGAGAGAGAGATACACAGTGTTGCCCCTTTACGAATCAAAGCTTTTGGGGAAAGCGAATGTCTGTGTGGCAGCGAATGCAGTTCCAAGGGACAGTGAAAACCAGCTACAGCATTCTGTGCTGGCAGCTTTCGTGTGGGCGCAATCGCTGGACGTTTCGAATTTGGCAGCCGGGCTCTGCGAGAGAGAGATACACAGTGTTGCCCCATTACCATGAAAACATTTTGGGGAAAGTGAATGTCTGTGTGGCAGCGAATGCAGTTCCAAGGGACAGTGAAAACCAGCTACAACATTCCGTGCTGGCAGCTTTCGTGTGGGAGAAATCGCTGGACGTTTCGAATTTGGCAGCCGGGCTCTGCGAGAGAGAGATACACAGTGTTGCCCTATTCGAACTAAAGCTTTTGGGCAAAGCGTATGTCTGTGTGGCAGCGAATGCAGTTCCAAGGGACAGTGAAAACCAGCTACAGCATTCCGTGCTGGCAGCTTTCGTGTGGGGGAAATCGCTGGACGTTTCGAATTTGGCAGCCGGGCTCTGCGAGAGAGAGATACACAGTGTTGCACCATTACCATGAAAAACTTTTGGGGAAAGCGAATGTCTGTGTGGCAGCGAATGCAGTTCCAAGGGACAGTGAAAACCAGCTACAGCATTCCGTGCTGGCAGCTTTCGTGTGGGCGCAATCGCTGGACGTTTCGAATTTGGCAGCCGGGCTCTGCGAGAGAGAGATACACACTGTGCGCCTTTATGAACCAAAGCTTTTGGGCAAAGCCAATGAGTGTGTGGCAGCTAATGTTGTTCCAAGGGACAGTGAAAACCAGCTACAGCATTCCGTGCTGGCAGCTTTCGTGTGGGAGAAATCGCTGGACGTTTCAAATTTGGCAGCCGGGCTCTACGAGAGAGAGATACACAGTGTTGCCCCATTACCATGAAAACATTTTGGGGAAAGCGAATGTCTGTGTGGCAGCGAATGCAGTTGCAAGGGACAGTGAAAACCAGCTACAGCATTCCGTGCTGGCATCTTTCGTATGGGAGAAATTGCTGGACATTGCGAATTTGGCAGCCGGGCTCTGCGAGAGACACATACACAGTGTTGCCCCATTACCAAGCAAAGCTTTTGGGGAAAGCGAATGTCTGTGTGGCAGCGAATGCAGTTCCAAGGGACAGTGAAAACCAGCTACAGCATTCCGTGCTGGCAGCTTTTTTGTGGTCGCAATCGCTGGACGTTTCGAATTTGGCAGCCGGGCTCTGCGAGAGAGAGATACACAGTGTTGCCCCTTTACGAACCAAAGCTTTTGGGGAAAGCGAATGTCTGTGTGGCAGCGAATGCAGTTCCAAGGCACAGTGAAAACCAGCTACAGCATTCGGTGCTGGCAGCTTCGTGTGGGGGAAATCGCTGGAGGTTTCGAATTTGGCAGCCGGGCTCTGCGAGAGACACATACACAGTGTTGCCCCATTACCAAGAAAACCTTTTGGGGAAAGCGAATGTCTGTGTGGCAGCGAATGCAGTTCCAAGGGACAGTGAAAACCAGCTACAGCATTCCGCGCTGGCAGCTTTCGTGTGGGAGAAATTGCTGGACGTATCGAATTTGACAGCCGGGCTCTGCGAGAGATACATACACAGTGTTGCCACATTACCAAGAAAACCTTTTGGGGAAAGCGAATGTCTGTGTGGCAGCGAATGCAGTTCCAAGGGACAGTGAAAACCAGCTACAGCATTCCGTGCTGGCAGCTTTCGTGTGGGAGAAATCGTTGGACGTTTCGAATTTGGCAGCCGGGCTCTGCGAGAGACACATACACAGTTTTGCCCCTTTACGAAGAAAAGCTTTTGGGGAAAGCGAATGTCTGTGTGGCAGCGAATGCAGTTCCAAGGGACAGTGAAAACCAGCTACAGCGTTCTGTGCTGGCAGCTTTCGTGTGGGCGCAATCGCTGGAGGTTTCGAATTTGGCAGCCGGGCTCTGCGAGAGACACATACACAGTGTTGCACCATTACCATGAAAAAGTTTTGGGGAAAGCGAATGTCTGCGTGGCAGCGAATGCAGTTCCAAGGGACAGTGAAAACCAGCTACAGCATTCCGTGCTGGCAGTTTTCGTGTGGGCGCAATCGCTGGACGTTTTGAATTTGGCAGCCAGGCTCTGCGAGAGACACATACACAGTGTTGCCCCTCTACGAACCAAAGCTTTTGGCGAAAGCGAATGTCTGTGTGGCAGCGAATGCAGTTCCAAGGGACAGTGAAAACCAGCTACAGCATTCCATTCTGGCAGCTTTCGTGTGGGCGCAATCGCTGGACGTTTCGAATTTGGCAGCCGGGCTCTGCGAGAGACACATACACAGTGTTGCCCCATTACCATGAAAACCTTTTGGGGAAAGCGAATGTCTGTGTGGCAGCGAATTCAGTTCCAAGGGACAGTAAAAAGCAGCTACAGCATTCCGTGCTGGCAGCTTTCGTGTGGGCGCAATCGCTGGACGTTTCGAATTTGGCAGCCGGGCTCTGCGAGAGATACATACACAGTGTTGACCCTTTACGAACCAAAGCTTGTGGGGAAAGCGAATGTCTGTGTGGCAGCGAATGCAGTTCCAAGGGACAGTGAAAACCAGCTACAGCATTCTGTGCTGGCAGCTTTCGTGTGGGAGAAATTGCTGGACGTTTCGAATTTGGCAGCCCGCTCTGCGAGAGACACATACACAGTGTTGCCCCATTACCATGAAAACCTTTTGGGGAAAGCGAATGTCTGTGTGGCAGCGAATGCAGTTGCAAGGGACAGTGAAAACCAGCTACAGCATTCCGTGCTGGCAGCTTTCGTGTGGGCGCAATCGCTGGACGTTTCAAATTTGGCAGCCGGGCTCTGCGAGAGAGAGAGATACACAGTGTTGCCCCTTTACGAACCAAAGCTTTTGGGGAAAGCGAATGTCTGTGTGGCAGCGAATGCAGTTCCAAGGGACAGTGAAAACCAGCTTCAGCATTCCGTTCTGGCAGCTTTCGTGTGGGCGCAATCGCTGGACGTTTCGAATTTGGCAGCCGGGCTCTGCGAGAGACACATACACAGTGTTGCCCCTTTACGAACCAAAGCTTTTGGGGAAAGCGAATGTCTGTGTGGCAGCGAATGCAGTTCCAAGGGACAGTCAAAACCAGCTACAGCATTGCGAGCTGGCAGCTTTCGTGTGGGCGCAATCGCTGGACGTTTCGAATTTGGCAGCCGGGCTCTGCGAGAGACACATACACAGTGTTGCCCCTTTACGAACCAAAGCTTTTGGGGAAAGCGAATGCCTGTGTGGCAGCGAATGCAGTTCCAAGGGACAGTGAAAACCAGCTACAGCATTCCGTGCTGGCAGCTTTCGTGTGGGGGAAATCGCTGGATGTTTCGAATTTGGCAGCCGGGCTCTGCGAGAGACACATACACAGTGTTGCACCATTACCATGAAAAACTTTTGGGGAAAGCGAATGTCTGTGTGGCAGCGAATGCAGTTCCAAGGGACAGTGAAAACCAGCTACAGCATTCCGTGCTGGCAGCTTTCGTGTGGGCGCAATCGCTGGACGTTTCGAATTTGGCAGCCGGGCTCTGCGAGAGAGAGATACACACTGTGCGCCTTTATGAACCAAAGCTTTTGGGCAAAGCCAATTAGTGTGTGGCAGCTAATGTTGTTCCAAGGGATAGTGAAAACCAGCTACAGCATTCCGTGCTGGCAGCTTTCGTGTGGGAGAAATCGCTGGACGTTTCAAATTTGGCAGCCGGGCTCTGCGAGAGAGAGATACACAGTGTTGCCCCTTTACGAACTAAAGCTTTTGGGCAAAGCGTATGTCTGTGTGGCAGCGAATGCAGTTCCAAGGCACAGTGAAAACCAGCTACAGCATTCGGTGCTGGCAGCTTCGTGTGGGGGAAATCGCTGGAGGTTTCGAATTTGGCAGCCGGGCTCTGCGAGAGACACATACACAGTGTTGCCCCATTACCATGAAAACATTTTGGGGAAAGCGAATGTCTGTGTGGCAGCGAATGCAGTTCCAAGGGACAGTGAAAACCAGCTACAGCATTCCGTGCTGGCATCTTTCGTATGGGAGAAATTGCTGGACATTGCGAATTTGGCAGCCGGGCTCTGCGAGAGACACATACACAGTGTTGGCCCATTACCAAGCAAAGCTTTTAGGGAAAGCGAATGTCTGTGTGGCAGCGAATGCAGTTCCAAGGGACAGTGAAAACCAGCTACAGCATTCCATGCTGGCAGCTTTTTTGTGGTCGCAATCGCTGGACGTTTCGAATTTGGCAGCCGGGCTCTGCGAGAGAGAGATACACAGTGTTGCCCCTTTACGAACCAAAGCTTTTGGGGAAAGCGAATGTCTGTGTGGCAGCGAATGCAGTTCCAAGGCACAGTGAAAACCAGCTACAGCATTCGGTGCTGGCAGCTTCGTGTGGGGGAAATCGCTGGAGGTTTCGAATTTGGCAGCCGGGCTCTGCGAGAGACACATACACAGTGTTGCCCCATTATCATGAAAACCTTTTGGGGAAAGCGAATGTCTGTGTGGCAGCGAATGCAGTTCCAAGGGACAGTGAAAACCAGCTACAGCATTCCGTGCTGGCAGCTTTCGTGTGGGAGAAATCGCTGGACGTTTCAAATTTGGCAGCCGGGCTCTGCGAGAGAGAGATACACAGTGTTGCCCATTTACGAACCAAAGCTTTTGGGGAAAGTAAATGAGTGTGGGGCAGCGAATGCAGTTCCAAGGGACAGTGAAAACCAGCTACAGCATTCTGTGCTGGCAGCTTTCGTGTGTGAGAAATTGCTGGACGTTTCGAATTTGGCAGCCGGGCTCTGCGAGAGACACATACACAGTGTTGACCCATTACCATGAAAACCTTTTGGGGAAAGCGAATGTCTGTGTGGCAGCGAATGCAGTTCCAAGGGACAGTGAAAACCAGCTATAGCATTCCGTGCTGGCAGCTTTCGTGTGGGAGAAATTGCTGGTCGTATCGAATTTGGCAGCCGGGCTCTGCGACAGACACATACACAGTGTTGCCCCATTACCAAGAAAACCTTTTGGGGAAAGCGAATGTCTGTGTGGCAGCGAATGCAGTTCCAAGGGACAGTGAAAACCAGCTACAGCATTCCGTGCTGGCAGCTTTCGTGTGGGAGAAATTGCTGGACGTATCGAATTTGGCAGCCGGGCTCTGCGAGAGATACATACACAGTGTTGCCCCATTACCAAGAAAACCTTTTGGGGAAAGCGAATGTCTGTGTGGCAGCGAATGCAGTTCCAAGGGACAGTGAAAACCAGCTACAGCATTCCGTGCTGGCAGTTTTCGTGTGGGCGCAATCGCTGGACGTTTTGAATTTGGCAGCCAGGCTCTGCGAGAGACACATACACAGTGTTGCCCCTTTACGAGCCAAAGCTTTTGGGGAAAGCGAATGCCTGTGTGGCAGCGAATGCAGTTCCAAGGGACAGTGAAAACCAGCTACAGCATTCCGTGGTTGTAGGTTTCTGTGGGAGAAATTGCTGGACGTTTCGAATTTGGCAGCCGGGCTCTGCAAGAGTGAGATACACATTGTTGCCCCTTTACGAACCAAAGCTTTTGGGGAAAGCGAATGTCTGTGTGGCAGAGAATGCAGTTCCAAGGGACAGTGAAAACCAGCTACAGCATTCCGTGCTGGCAGCTTTCGTATCGGAGAAATTGCTGGACGTTTCGAAATTGGCAGCCGGGCTCTGCGAGAGACACATACACAGTGTTGCCCCACTACCAAGAAAACCTTTGGGGAAAGCGAATGCCTGTGTGGCAGCGAATGCAGTTCCAAGGGACAGTGAAACCCAGCTACACCATTCCGTGCTGGCAGCTTTCGTGTGGGAGAAATCGCTGGACGTTTCGAATTTGGCAGCCGGGCTCTGCCAGAGAGAGATACACAGTGTTGCCCCTTTAGGAACCAAAGCTTTTGGGGAAAGCGAATGCCTGTGTGGCAGCGAATGCAGTTCCAAGGGACAGTGAAAACCAGCTACAGCATTCCGTGCTGGCAGCTTTCGTGTGGGAGAAATGGGTGGATGTTTCTAATTTGGCATCCGGGCTCTGCGAGAGACACATACACAGTGTTGCCCCATTACCAAGCAAAGCTTTTGGGGAAAGCGAATGTCTGTGTGGCAGCAAATGCAGTTCCAAGGGACAGTGAAAACCAGCTACAGCATTCCGTGCTGGCAGCTTTTGTGCGGGCCCAATCGCTGGACGTTTCGAGTTTGGCAGCCGGGCTCTGCGAGAGACACATACACAGTGTTGCCCCATTACCATGAAAAACTTTTGGGGAAAGCGAATGTCTGTGTGGCAGCGAATGCAGTTCCAAGGGACAGTGAAAACCAGCTACAGCATTCCGTGCTGGCAGTTTTCGTGTGGGCGCAATCGCTGGACGTTTTGAATTTGGCAGCCAGGCTCTGCGAGAGACACATACACAGTGTTGCCCCTCTACGAACCAAAGCTTTTGGCGAAAGCGAATGTCTGTGTGGCAGCGAATGCAGTTCCAAGGGACAGTGAAAACCAGCTACAGCATTCCATTCTGGCAGCTTTCGTGTGGGCGCAGTCGCTGGACGTTTCGAATTTGGCAGCCGGGCTCTGCGAGAGACACATACACAGTGTTGCCCCATTACCATGAAATCTTTTTGGGGAAAGCGAATGTCTGTGTGGCAGCGAATTCAGTTCCAAGGGACAGTGAAAAGCAGCTACAGCATTCCGTGCTGGCAGCTTTCGTGTGGGAGAAATTGCTGGATGTATCGAATTTGGCAGCCGGGCTCTGCGAGAGAGAGACACAGAATGTTGCCCCATTACCAAGAAAACCTTTTGGGGAAAGCGAATGTCTGTGTGGCAGCGAATGCAGTTCCAAGGGACAGTGAAAACCAGCTACAGCATTCCGTGCTGGCAGCTTTCGTGTGGGAGAAATTGCTGGATATATCGAATTTGGCAGCCGGGCTCTTCAAGAGAGAGATACAGAATGTTGCCCCATTACCAAGAAAACCTTTTGGGGAAAGCGAATGTCTGTGTGGCAGCGAATGCAGTTCCAAGGGACAGTGAAAACCAGCTACAGCATTCCGTGCTGGCTGCTTTCGTGCGGGCGCAATCGCTCGACGTTTCGAATTTGGCAGCCGGGCTCTGCGAGAGACACATACACAGTGTTGCCCCATTACCAAGCAAAGCTTTTGGGGAAAGCGAATGTCTGTGTGACAGCGAATGCAGTTCCAAGGGACAGTGAAAACCAGCTACAGCATTCCGTGCTGGCAGCTTTCGTATGGGCGCAATGGCTGGAAGTTTCGAATTTGGCAGCCGGGCTCTGCGAGAGACACATACACGGTTTTGCCCCATTACCAAGAAAACCTTTGGGGAAAGCGAATGCCTGTGTGGCAGCGAATGCAGTTCCAAGGGACAGTGAAAACCAGCTACAGCATTCCGTGCTGGCAGCTTTCGTGTGGGGGAAATCGCTGGACGTTTCGAATTTGGCAGCCGGGCTCTGCGAGAGACACATACACAGTGTTGTCCCATTACCATGAAAACCTTTCGGGGAAATTGAATGTCTGTGTGGCAGCGAATGCAGTTCCAAGGGACAGTGAAAAGCAGCTACAGCATTCCGTGCTGGCAGCTTTCGTGCGAGCGCAATAGCTGGACGTTTCGAATTTGGCAGCCGGGCTCTGCGAGAGACACATACACAGTGTTGCCCCATTACCAAGCAAAGCTATTGGGGAAAGCGAATGTCTGTGTGGCAGCGAATGCAGTTCCAAGGGACAGTGAAAACGAGCTACAGCATTGCGTGCTGGCAGCCGTCGTGCGGGCGCAATCGCTGGACGTTTCGAATTTGGCAGCCGGGCTCTGCGAGAGACACATAGAGAGTGTTGCCCCTTTACGAACCAAAGCTTTTGGGGAAAGCAAATGCCTTTGTGGCAACGAATGCAGTTCCAAGGGACAGTGAAAACCAGCTACAGCATTCCGTGCTGGCAGCTTTCGTGTGGGAGAAATTGCTGGATGTATCGAATTTGGCAGCCGGCCTCTGCAAGAGAGAGATACAGAATGTTGCCCCATTACCAAGAAAACCTTTTGGGGAAAGCGAATGTCTGTGTGGCAGCGAATGCAGTTCCAAGGGACAGTGAAAACCAGCTACAGCATTCCGTGCTGGCAGCTTTGATGTGGGCACAATCGCTGGACGTTTCGAAATCGGCAGGCGGGCTCTGCAAGAGACACATACGCACTGTTGCCCCTTTACGTACCAAAGCTTTTGGGGAAAGCGAATGCCTGTGTGGCAGCGAATGCAGTTCCCAGGGACAGTGAAAACCAGCTACAGCATTCCGTGGTGGTAGCTTTCGTATGGGAGAAATTGCTGGATGTTTCGAATTTGGCTGCCGGGCTCTGCAAGAGACACATACACAGTTTTGCCCCATTACCAAGAAAAGCGTTTGGGGCAAGCGAATGCCTGTGTGGCAGGGAATGCAGTTCCAAGGGACAGTGAAAACCAGCTACAGCATTCCGTGCTGGCAGCTTTCGTGTGGGAGAAATCGCTGGACGTTTCGAATTTGGCAGCCGGGATCTGCCAGAGAGAGATACACAGTGTTGCCTCTTTACTAAGCAAAGCTTTTGGGGAAAGCGAATGTCTGTGTGGCAGCGAATGCAGTTCCAAGGGACAGTGAAAACCAGCTACAGCATTCCGTGCTGGCAGGTTTTGTGCGGGAGCAATCGCTGGAGGTTTCGAATTTGGCAGCCGGGCTCTGCGAGAGACACATACACAGTGTTGCCCCTTTACGAACCAAAGCTTTTGGGGAAAGCGAATGCCTGTGTGGCAGCGAATGCAGTTCCAAGGGACAGTGAAAACCAGCAACAGCATTCCGTGCTGGCAGCTTTCGTGTGGGAGAAATGGCTGGATGTTTCTAATTTGGCAGCCGGGCTCTGCGAGAGACACATACACAGTGTTGCCCCATTACCAAGCAAAGCTTTTGGGGAAAGCGAATGTCTGTGTGGCAGCAAATGCAGTTCCAAGGGACAGTGAAAACCAGCTACAGCATTCCGTGGTGGCAGCTTTCGTGCGGGCTCAATCGCTGGACGTTTCGAGTTTGGCAGCCAGGCTCTGGGAGAGACACATACACAGTGTTGCCACTTTACGAACCAAAGCTTTTGGGGAAAGCGAATGTCTGTGTGGCAGCGAATGCAGTTCCAAGGGATAGTGAAAACCAGCTACAGCATTCCGTGCTGGCAGCTTTCTTGTGGGAGAAATCGCTGGACGTTTCGAATTTGGCAGCTGGGCTCTGCGAGAGACACATACACAGTGTTGCCCCTTTACGAACCAAAGCTTTCGGGGAAAGCGAATGTCTGTGTGGCAGCGAATGCAGTTCCAACGGACAGTGAAAACCACCTACAGCATTCCGTGCTGGCAGCTTTCGTGTGGGAGAAATTGCTGGACGTTTGGAATTTGGCAGCCGGGCTCTGCGAGAGAGAGATACACATTATTGCCACTTACCAAGAAAAGCTTTTGGGGAAAGCGAATGTCTGTGTGGCAGTGAATGCAGATCCAAGGGACAGTGAAAACCAGCTACAGCATTCCGTGCTGGCAGCTTTCGTGTGGGAGAAATCGCTGGACATTTCGAATTTGGCAGCCGGGCTCTGCGAGAGACACATACACAGTGTTGCCCCATTACCAAGAAAACCTTTGGGGAAAGCGAATGTCTGTGTGGCAGCGAATGCAGTTCCAAGGGACAGTGAAAACCAGCTACAGCATTCCGTGCTGGCAGCTTTCGATGGGAGAAATCGCTGGACGTTTCGAATTTGGCAGCGGGGCTCTGGTAGACAGAGATACACAGTGTTGCCCCTTTACGAACCAAAGCTTTTGGGGAAAGCGAATGTCTGTGTGGCAGCGAATGCAGTTCCAAGGGACAGTGAAAACCAGCTACAGCATTCCGTGCTGGCAGCTTTCGTGTGGGAGAAATCACTGGACGTTTCGAATTTGGCAGCGGGGCTCTGCGACAGACACATACACAGTGTTGCCACTTACCAAGAAAAGCTTTTGGGGAAAGCGAATGTCTGTGTGGCAGCGAATGCAGTTCCAAGGGACAGTGAAAACCAGCTACAGCATTCCGTGCTGGCAGCTTTCATGTGGGCGTAATCGCTGGACGTTTCGAATTTGGCAGCCGGGCTCTGCTAGACAGAGATACAGAGTGTTGCCTCTTTACGAACCAAAGCTTTTGCAGAAAGCGAATGTCTGTGTGGCAGCGAATGCAGTTCCAAGGGACAGTGAAAACCAGCTACAGCATTCCGTGCTGACAGCTTTCGTGTGGGAGAAATCGCTGGACGTTACCAATTTGGCAGCCGGGCTCTGCGACAGACACATGCACAGTATTGCCACTTACCAAGCAAAGCTTTTGGGGAAACCGAATGCCTGTGTGGCAGCGAATGCAGTTCCAAGGGACAGTGAAAACCAGCTACAGCATTCCGTGCTGGCAGCTTTCGTGTGGGAGAAATCGCTGGACGTTTCGAATTTGGCAGCCGGGCTCTGCAAGAGACACATACACAGTGTTGCTCCTTTACGAACCAAAGCTTTTGGGGAAAGCGAATGTCTGTGTGGCAGCGAATGCAGTTCCAAGGGACAGTGAAAACCAGCTACAGCATTCCGTGGTGGTATCTTTCGTGTGGGAGAAGTCGCTGGACGTTTCGAATTTGGCAGCCGGGCTCTGCGAGAGAGAGATACACATTATTGCCACTTACCAAGAAAAGCTTTTGGGGAAAGCGAATGTCTGTGTGGCAGTGAATGCAGTTCCAAGGGACAGTGAAAACCAGCTACAGCATTCCGTGCTGGCAGCTTTCGTGTGGGCGCAATCGCTGGACGTTTCGAATTTGGCAGCCGGGCTCTGCTAGACAGAGATACACAGTGTTGCCCCTTTACGAACCAAAGCTTTCGCAGAAAGCGAATGTCTGTGTGGCAGCGAATGCAGTTCCAAGGGACAGTGAAAACCAGCTACAGCATTCCGTGCTGGCAGCTTTCGTGTGGGAGAAATCGCTGGACGTTTCGAATTTGGCAGCGGGGCTCTGCGACAGACACATACACAGTGTTGCCACTTACCAAGAAAAGCTTTTGGGGAAAGCGAATGTCTGTGTGGCAGCGAATGCAGTTCCAAGGGACAGTGAAAACCAGCTACAGCATTCCGTGCTGGCAGCATTCTTGTGGGAGAAATCGCTGGACGTTTCGAATTTGCAGCCGGGCTGCGCTAGACAGAGATACACAGTGTTGCCCCTTTACGAACCAAAGCTTTTGCAGAAAGCGAATGTCTGTGTGGCAGAGAATGCAGTTCCAAGGGACAGTGAAAACCAGCTACAGCATTCCGTCGTGGTAGCTTTCGTGTGGGAGAAATCGCTGGACATTTCGAATTTGGCAGCCGGGCTCTGCGAGAGACACATACACAGTGTTGCCCCATTACCAAGAAAACCTTTGGGGAAAGCGAATGTCTGTGTGGCAGCGAATGCAGTTCCAAGGGACAGTGAAAACCAGCTACAGCATTCCGTGCTGGCAGCTTTCGTGTGGGCGAAATCGCTGGACGTTTCGAATTTGGCAGCCGGGCTCTGCTAGACAGAGATACACAGTGTTGCCCCTTTACGAACCAAAGCTTTTGGGGAAAGCGAATGCCTGTGTGGCAGCGAATGCAGTTCCAAGGGACAGTGAAAACCAGCTACAGCATTCCGTGCTGGCAGCTTTCGTGTGGGAGAAATCACTGGACGTTTCGAATTTGGCAGCGGGGCTCTGCGACAGACACATAAACAGTGTTGCCACTTACCAAGAAAAGCTTTTGGGGAAAGCGAATATCTGTGTGGCAGCGAATGCAGTTCCAAGGGACAGTGAAAACCAGCTACAGCATTCCGTGCTGGCAGCTTTCATGTGGGCGCAATCGCTGGACGTTTCGAATTTGGCAGCCGGGCTCTGCTAGACAGAGATACAGAGTGTTGCCTCTTTACGAACCAAAGCTTTTGCAGAAAGCGAATGTCTGTGTGGCAGCGAATGCAGTTCCAAGGGACAGTGAAAACCAGCTACAGCATTCCGTGCTGGCAGCTTTCGTATGGGAGAAATCGCTGGACGTTACGAACTTGACAGCCGGGCTCTGCGACAGACACATGCACAGTATTGCCACTTACCAAGAAAAGCTTTTGGGGAAAGCGAATGTCTGTGTGGCAGTGAATGCAGTTCCAAGAGACAGTGAAAACCAGCTACAGCATTCCGTGCTGGCAGCTTTCGTGTGGGAGAAATCGCTGGACGTTTCGAATTTGGCAGCCGGGCTCTGCAAGAGACACATACACAGTGTTGCCCCTTTACGAACCAAAGCTTTTGGGGAAAGCGAATGCCTGTGTGGCAGCGAATGCAGTTCCAAGGGACAATGAAAACCAGCTACAGCATTCTGTGCTGGTAGCTTTCGTGTGGGCGCAATCGCTGGACGTTGCAAATTTGGCAGCCGGGCTCTGCGAGAGACACATACACAGTGTTGCCCTTTACGAACCAAAGCTTTCGGGGAAAGCGAATGTCTGTGTGGCAGCGAATGCAGTTCCAAGGGACAGTGCAAACCAGCTACAGCATTCCGTGCTGGCAGCTTTCGTGTGGCGCAATTGCTAGACGTTGAGAAATTGGCAGCCGGGCTCTGCGAGAGACACATACACAGTTTTGCCCCTTTACGAACTAAAGCTTTTGGGGAAAGCGAATGTCTGTGTGGCAGCGAATGCAGTTCCAAGGGACAGTGAAAAGCAGCTACAGCATTCCGTGCTGGCAGCTTTCGTGTGGGAGAAATTGCTGGACGTTTCGAATTTGGCAGCCGGGCTCTGCGAGAGACACATACACAGTGTTGGCCCATTACAAAGAAAACCTTTGGGGAAAGCGAATGTCTGTGTGGCAGCGAATGCAGTTCCAAGGGACAGTAAAACCAGCTACAGCATTCCATGCTGGCAGCTTTCGTGTGGGAGAAATCGCTGGAAGTTTCGAATTTGGCAGCCGGGCTCTGCTAGACAGATATACACAGTGTTGCCCCTTTACGAACCAAAGCTTTTGCAGAAAGCGAATTTCTGTGTGGCAGCGAATGCAGTTCCAAGGGACAGTGAAAACCAGCTACAGCATTCCGTGCTGGCAGCTTTCGTGTGGGAGAAATCGCTGGACGTTTCGAATTTGGCAGCCGGGCTCTGCGACAGACACATACACAATGTTGCCACTTACCAAGAAAAGCTTTTGGGGAAAGCGAATGTCTGTGTGGCAGCGAATGCAGTTCCAAGGGACAGTGAAAACCAGCTACAGCATTCCGTGCTGGCAGCTTTCGTGTGGGAGAAATCGCTGGACGTTTCGAATTTGCAGCCGGGGTCTGCTAGAGAGAGATACAGAGTGTTGCCCCTTTACGAACCAAAGCTTTTGCAGAAAGCGAATGTCTGTGTGGCAGCGAATGCAGTTCCAAGGGACAGTGAAAACCAGCTACAGCATTCCGTGCTGGCAGCTTTCGTGTGGGAGAAATCGCTGGACGTTTCGAATTTGGCAGCCGGGCTCTGCGAGAGAGAGATACACATTATTGCCACTTACCAAGAAAAGCTTTTGGGGAAAGCGAATGTCTGTGTGGCAGCGAATGCAGTTCCAAGGGACAGTGAAAACCAGCTACAGCATTCCGTGCTGGCAGCTTTCGTGTGGGAGATATCGCTGGACGTTTCGAATTTGACAGCCGGGCTCTGCTAGACAGAGATACACAGTGTTGCCCCTTTACGAACTAAAGCTTTTGGGGAAAGCGAATGTCTGTGTGGCAGCGAATGCAGTTCCAAGGGACAGTGAAAACCAGCTAGAGCATTCCGTGCTGGCAGCTTTCGTGTGGGCGCAATCGCTGGACGTTTCAAATTTGACAGCCGGGCTCTGCGAGAGACACATACACAGTGTTGCCCCTTTACGAACCAAAGCTTGCGGGGAAAGCGAATGTCTGTGTGGCAGCGAATGCAGTTCCAAGGGACAGTGAAAACCAGCTACAGCATTCCGTGCTGGCAGCTTTCGTGTGGCGCAATTGCTAGACGTTGAGAAATTGGCAGCCGGGCTCTGCGAGAGACACATACACAGTTTTGCCCCTTTACGAACTAAAGCTTTTGGGGAAAGCGAATGTCTGTGTGGCAGCGAATGCAGTTCCAAGGGACAGTGAAAAGCAGCTACAGCATTCCGTGCTGGCAGCTTTCGTGTGGGAGAAATTGCTGGACGTTTCGAATTTGGCAGCCGGGCTCTGCGAGAGACACATACACAGTGTTGCCCCTTTACGAACCAAAGCTTTTTGGGAAAGCGAATGTCTGTGTGGCAGCGAATGCAGTTCCAAGGGACAGTAAAACCAGCTACAGCATTCCGTGCTGGCAGCTTTCGTGTGGGAGAAATCGCTGGAAGTTTCGAATTTGGCAGCCGGGCTCTGCTAGACACAGAGACACAGTGTTGCCCCTTTACGAACCAAAGCTTTTGCAGAAAGCGAATGTCTGTGTGGCAGCGAATGCAGTTCCAAGGGACAGTGAAAACCAGCTACAGGATTGCGTGCTGGCACCTTTTGTGTGGGCGCAATCGCTGGACTGTTCGAATTTGGCAGCCGGGCTCTGCGAGAGACACTTACACAGTGTTGCCCCATTACCAAGAAAAGCTTTTGGGGAAAGCGAATGTCTGTGTGGCAGCGAATGCAGTTCCAAGGGACAGTGAAAACCAGCTACAGCATTCCGTACTGGCAGCTTTCGTGTGGGAGAAATCGCTGGATGTTTCGAATTTGGCATCCGGGCTCTGCGAGAGACACATACACAGTGTTGCCCCTTTACGAAGCAAAGCTTTTGGGGAAAGCAAATGTCTGTGTGGCAGCGAATGCAGTTCCAAGGGATAGTGAATACCAGGTACAGCATTCCGTGCTGGCAGCTTTCGTGTGGGAGAAATGGCTGGACGTTTCGAATTTGGCAGCCGGGCTCTGCGAGAGACACATACACAGTGTTGCCCCTTTACGAACCAAAGCTTATGGGGAAAGTGAATGTCTGTGTGGCAGCGAATGCAGTTCCAAGGGACAGTGAATACCAGCTACAGCATTCCGTGCTGGCAGCTTTCGTGTTGGAGAAAACGCTGGATCTTTCGAATTTGGCAGCCGGGCTCTACGAGAGACACATACACAGTGTTGCCCCTTTACGAACCAAAGCTTTTGGGGAAAGCGAATGTCTGTGTGGCAGCGAATGCAGTTCCAAGGGACAGTGAAAACCAGCTACAGCATTCCGTGTTGGCAGCTTTCGTGTGGGCGCAATCGCGTGACGTTTCGAATTTGGCAGCCCGGCTCTGCGAGAGAGAGATACACAGTGTTGCCCCATTACGAACCAAAGCTTTTGGGGAAAGCGAATGTCTGTGTGGCAGCGAAAGCAGTTCCAAGGGACAGTGAAAACCAGCTACAGCATTCCATGCTGGCAGCTTTCGTGTGGGAGAAATTGCTGGATGTTTCGAATTTGGCAGCCGGGCTCTGCTAGACAGAGATACACAGTTTTGCACAATTACCAAGCAAAGCTTTTGGGGAAAGCGAATGCTTGTGTGGCAGCGAATGCAGTTCCAAGGGACAGTGAAACCCAGCTACAGCATTCCGTGCTGGCAGCTTTCCTGTGGGCGCAATCGCTGGACTTTTCGAATTTGGCAGCCGGGCTCTGCTAGAGACACATACACAGTGTTGCCCCGTTACCAAGAAAAGCTTTTGGGGAAAGCGAATGTCTGTGTGGCAGCGAATGCAGTTCCAAGGGACAGTGAAAACCAGCTACAGCATTCCGTGCTGGCAGCTTTCGTGTGGGAGAAATCACTGGATGTTTCGAATTTGGCAGCCGGGCTCTTCGAGAGACACATACACTGTGTTGACCCTTTACGAACCAAAGCTTTTTTGGAAAGCGAATGTCTGTGTGGCAGCGAATGCAGTTCCAAGGGACAGTGAAAACCAGCTACAGCATTCCGTGCTGGCAGCTTTCGTGTGGGAGAAATGGCTGGACGTTTCGAATTTGGCAGCCGGGCTCTGCGAGAGACACATACACAGTGTTGCCCCTTTACGAACCAAAGCTTTTGGGGAAAGCAAATGTCTGTGTGGCAGCGAATGCAGTTCCAAGGGACAGTGAAAACCAGCTAGAGCATTCCATACTGGCATATTTCGTGTGGGATAAATCGCTGGACGTTTCGAATTGGGCAGCCGGGCTCTGCGAGAGACACATACACAGTGTAGCCCCGTTACGAAGCAAAACTTTTGGGGAAAGCGAATGTCTGTGTGGCAGCGAATGCAGTTCCAAGGGACAGTGAAAACCAGCTACAGCATTCCATGCTGGCAGCTTTCGTATGGGCGCAATCGCTGGACGTTTCAAATATGGCAGCCGGGCTCTGCGAGAGACACATACACAGTGTTGCCCCTTTACGAACCAAAGCTTTTGGGGAAAGTGAATGTCTGTGTGGCAGCGAATGCAGTTCCAAGGGACAATGAAAACCAGCTACAGGATTGCGTGCTGGCACCTTTTGTGTGGGCGCAATCGCTGGACTGTTCGAATTTGGCAGCCGGGCTCTGCGAGAGACACTTACACAGTGTTGCCCCATTACCAAGAAAAGCTTTTGGGGAAAGCGAATGTCTGTGTGGCAGCGAATGCAGTTCCAAGGGACAGTGAAAACCAGCTACAGCATTCCGTACTGGCAGCTTTCGTGTGGGAGAAATCGCTGGATGTTTCGAATTTGGCATCCGGGCTCTGCGAGAGACACATACACAGTGTTGCCCCTTTACGAACTAAAGCTTTTTGGGAAAGCAAATGTCTGTGTGGCAGCGAATGCAGTTCCAAGGGATAGTGAATACCAGGTACAGCATTCCGTGCTGGCAGCTTTCGTGTGGGAGAAATGGCTGGACGTTTCGAATTTGGCAGCCGGGCTCTGCGAGAGACACATACACAGTGTTGCCCCTTTACGAACCAAAGCTTATAGGGAAAGTGAATGTCTGTGTGGCAGCGAATGCAGTTCCAAGGGACAGTGAATACCAGCTACAGCATTCCGTGCTGGCAGCTTTCGTGTTGGAGAAAACGCTGGATCTTTCGAATTTGGCAGCCGGGCTCTACGAGAGACACATACACAGTGTTGCCCCTTTACGAACCAAAGCTTTTGGGGAAAGCGAATGTCTGTGTGGCAGCGAATGCAGTTCCAAGGGACAGTGAAAACCAGCTACAGCATTCCGTGTTGGCAGCTTTCGTGTGGGCGCAATCGCGTGACGTTTCGAATTTGGCAGCCCGGCTCTGCGAGAGTTAGATACACAGTGTTGCCCCTTTACGAACCAAAGCTTTTGGGGAAAGCGAATGTCTGTGTGGCAGCGAAAGCAGTTCCAAGGGACAGTGAAAACCAGCTACAGCATTCCGTGCTGGCAGCTTTCCTGTGGGAGAAATCGCTGGATGTTTCGAATTTAGCAGCCGGGCTCTTCGAGAGACACATACACAGTGTTGCCCCTTTACGAAGCAAAGCTTTTTGGGAAAGCGAATGTCTGTGTGGCAGCGAATGCAGTTCCAAGGGACAGTGAATACCAGCTACAGCATTCCGTGCTGGCAGCTTTCGTGTGGGATAAATCGCTGGACGTTTCGAATTGGGCAGCCGGGCTCTGCGAGAGACACATACACAGTGTAGCCCCGTTACGAAGCAAAGCTTTTGGGGAAAGCGAATGTCTGTGTGGCAGCGAATGCAGTTCCAAGGGACAGTGAAAACCAGCTACAGCATTCCATGCTGGCAGCTTTCGTGTGGGCGCAATCGCTGGACGTTTCAAATTTGGAAGCCGGGCTCTGCGAGAGACACATACACAGTGTTGCCCCTTTACGAACCAAAGCTTTTGGGGAAAGTGAATGTCTGTGTGGCAGCGAAAGCAGTTCCAAGGGACAGTGAATACCAGCTACAGCATTCCGTGCTGGCAGCTTTCGTGTGGGAGAAATCGCTGGATGTTTCGAATTTAGCAGCCGGGCTCTTCGAGAGACACATACACAGTGTTGCCCCTTTACGAACCAAAGCTTTTGGGGAAAGCGAATGCCTGTGTGGCAGCGAATGCAGTTCCAAGGGACAGTGAAAACCACCTACAGCATTCCGTACTGGCAGCTTTCGTGCGGGTGCAATTGCTAGACGTTTCGAATTTGGCAGCCGGGCTCTGCAAGAGTGAGATACACAGTGTTGCCCCTTTACGAACCAAAGCTTTTGGGGAAAGCGAATGTCTGTGTGGCAGTGAATGCAGTTCCAAGGGACAGTGAAAACCAGGTACAGCATTCCGTGCTGGCAGCTTTCGTGTTGGAGAAATCGCTGGATGTTTCGAATTTGGCAGCCGGGCTCTGCGAGAGACACATACACAGTGTTGCCCCTTTACGAACCAAAGCTTTTGGGGAAAGCGAATGTCTGTGTGGCAGCGAATGCAGTTCCAAGGGACAGTGAAAACCAGCTACAGCATTCCGTGCTGGCAGCTTTCGTGTGGGCGCAATCGCGTGACGTTTCGAATTTGGCAGCCCGGCTCTGCGAGAGTGAGATACACAGTGTTGCCCCTTTACGAACCAAAGCTTTTGGGGAAAGCGAATGCCTGTGTGGCAGCGAATGCAGTTCCAAGGGACAGTGAGAAACAGCTACAGCATTCCGTGCTGGCAGCTTTCGTGTGGCGGAAATCGCTGGACTTTTCGAATTTGGCAGCCGGGCTCTGCGAGAGACACATACACAGTGTTGCCCCTTTACGAACTAAAGCTTTTGGGGAAAGCGAATGTCTGTGTGGCAGCGAATGCAGTTCCAAGGGACAGTGAAAACCAGCTACAGAATTCCGTGCTGGCAGCTTTCGTGTGGGAGAAATCGCTGGATGTTTCGAATTTGGCAGCCGGGCTCTGCGAGAGACACATAGACAGTGTTGCCCGATTACTAGGTAAAGCTTTTGGGGAAAGCGAATGTCTGTGTGGCAGCGAATGCAGTTCCGAGGGACAATGAAAACCAGCTACAGGATTGCGTGCTGGCAGCTTTTGTGTGGGCGCAATCGCTGTATGTTTCGAATTTGGCAGCCGGGCTCTGCGAGAGACACATACAGAGTTTTGCCCCTTTACGAACCAAAGCTTTCGGGGAAAGCGAATGTCTGTGTGGCAGCGAATGCAGTTCCAAGGGACAGTGAAACCCAGCTAAAGCATTCCGTGCTGGCAGCTTTCCTGTGGGCGCAATCGCTGGATGTTTCGAATTTGGCAGCCGGGCTCTGAGAGAGACACATACACAGTGTTGCCCCTTTACGAACCAAAGCTTTCGGGGAAAGCGAATGCCTGTGTGG
The DNA here is from genome assembly GCF_035582795.1 of Mycteria americana. Lineage (NCBI taxonomy): Eukaryota > Metazoa > Chordata > Aves > Ciconiiformes > Ciconiidae > Mycteria > Mycteria americana. Next base: position 2,309,431 of record NW_027445436.1, on the reverse strand, counting down.
CAGCGAATGCAGTTCCAAGGGACAGTGAAAACCACCTACAGCATTCCGTACTGGCAGCTTTCGTGCGGGTGCAATTGCTAGACGTTTCGAATTTGGCAGCCGGGCTCTGCAAGAGTGAGATACACAGTGTTGCCCCTTTACGAACCAAAGCTTTTGGGGAAAGCGAATGTCTGTGTGGCAGTGAATGCAGTTCCAAGGGACAGTGAAAACCAGCTACAGCATTCCGTGCTGGCAGCTTTCGTGTTGGAGAAATCGCTGGATGTTTCGAATTTGGCAGCCGGGCTCTGCGAGAGACACATACAGAGTGTTACCCCTTTACGAACCAAAGCTTTTGGGGAAAGCGAATGCCTGTGTGGCAGCGAATGCAGTTCCAAGGGACAGTGAAAACCAGCTACAGCATTCCGTGCTGGCAGCTTTCGTGTGGGAGAAATGGCTGGACGTTTCGAATTTGGCAGCCGGGTTCTGCGAGAGACACATACACAGTGTTGCCCCTTTACGAACCAAAGCTTTTGGGGAAAGCGAATGTCTGTGTGGCAGCGAATGCAGTTCCAAGGGACAGTGAAAAGCAGCTACAGAATTCCGTGCTGGCAGCTTTCGTGTGGGCGCAATCGCTGGATGTTTCGAATTTGGCAGCCGGGCTCTGCGAGAGACACATAGACAGTGTTGCCCGATTACTAGGTAAAGCTTTTGGGGAAAGCGAATGTCTGTGTGGCAGCGAATGCAGTTCCAAGGGACAGTGAAAACCAGCTACAGCATTCCGTGCTGGCAGCTTTCGTGTGGGAGAAATCGCTGGACGTTTCGAATTTGCAGCCGGGGTCTGCTAGACAGAGATACAGAGTGTTGCCCCTTTACGAACCAAAGCTTTTGCAGAAAGCGAATGTCTGTGTGGCAGCGAATGCAGTTCCAAGGGACAGTGAAAACTAGCTACAGCATTCCGTGCTGGCAGCTTTCGTGTGGGAGAAATCGCTGGACGTTTCGAATTTGGCAGCCGGGCTCTGAGAGAGAGAGATACACATTATTGCCACTTACCAAGAAAAGCTTTTGGGGAAAGCGAATGTCTGTGTGGCAGTGAATGCAGTTCCAAGGGACAGTGAAAACCAGCTACAGCATTCCGTGCTGGCAGCTTTCGTGTGGGAGAAATCGCTGGACGTTTCGAATTTGACAGCCGGGCTCTGCAAGAGACACATACACAGTGTTGCCCCTTTACGAATCAACGCTTTTGGGGAAAGCGAATGTCTGTGTGGCAGCGAATGCAGTTCCAAGGGACAGTGAAAACCAGCTACAGCTTTCTGTGCTGGTAGCTTTCGTGTGGGCGCAATCGCTGGACGTTTCAAATTTGGCAGCCGGGCTCTGCGAGAGACACATACATAGTGTTGCCCCTTTACGAACTAAAGCTTTTGGGGAAAGCGAATGTCTGTGTGGCAGCGAATGCAGTTCCAAGGGACAGTGAAAACCAGCTACAGCATTCCGTGCTGGCAGCTTTCGTGTGGGAGAAATTGCTGGATGTTTCGAATTTGGCAGCGGGGCTCTGCGAGAGACACATACACAGTGTTGCCCCATTACCAAGAAAACCTTTGGGGAAAGCGAATGTCTGTGTGGCAGCGAATGCAGTTCCAAGGGACAGTGAAAACCAGCTACAGCATTCCGTGCTGGCAGCTTTCGTGTGGGAGAAATCGCTGGACGTTTCGAATTTGCAGCCGGGCTCTGCTAGACAGAGATACACAGTGTTGCCCCTTTACGAACCAAAGCTTTTGGGGAAAGCGAATGTCTGTGTGGCAACGAATGCAGTTCCAAGGGACACTGAAAACCAGCTACAGCATTCCGTGCTGGCAGCTTTCGTGTGGGAGAAATCGCTGGACGTTTGGAATTTGGCAGCCGGGCTCTGCGAGAGAGAGATACACATTATTGCCACTTACCAAGAAAAGCTTTTGGGGAAAGCGAATGTCTGTGTGGCAGGGAATGCAGTTCCAAGGGACAGTGAAAACCAGCTACAGCATTCCGTGCTGGCAGCTTTCGTGTGGGCGCAATCGCTGGACGTTTCGAATTTGGCAGCCGGGCTCTGCTAGACAGAGATACACAGTGTTGCCCCTTTACGAACCAAAGCTTTTGCAGAAAGCGAATGTCTGTGTGGCAGCGAATGCAGTTCCAAGGGACAGTGAAAACCAGCTACAGCATTCCGTGCTGGCAGCTTTCGTGTGGGAGAAATCGCTGGACGTTTCAAATTTGGCAGCGGGGCTCTGCGACAGACACATACACAGTGTTGCCACTTACCAAGAAAAGCTTTTGGGGAAAGCGAATGTCTGTGTGGCAGCGAATGCAGTTCCAAGGGACAGTGAAAACCAGCTACAGCATTCCGTGCTGGCAGCATTCTTGTGGGAGAAATCGCTGGACGTTTCGAATTTGCAGCCGGGCTGCGCTAGACAGAGATACACAGTGTTGCCCCTTTACGAACCAAAGCTTTTGCAGAAAGCGAATGTTTGTGTGGCAGAGAATGCAGTTCCAAGGGACAGTGAAAACCAGCTACAGCATTCCGTCGTGGTAGCTTTCGTGTGGGAGAAATCGCTGGACATTTCGAATTTGGCAACCGGGCTCTGCGAGAGACACATACACAGTGTTGCCCCATTACCAAGAAAACCTTTGGGGAAAGCGAATGTCTGTGTGGCAGCGAATGCAGTTCCAAGGGACAGTGAAAACCAGCTACAGCATTCCGTGCTGGCAGCTTTCGTGTGGGAGAAATCGCTGGACGTTTCGAATTTGGCAGCCGGGCTCTGCTAGACAGAGATACACAGTGTTGCCCCTTTACGAACCAAAGCTTTTGGGGAAAGCGAATGTCTGTGTGGCAGCGAATGCAGTTCCAAGGGACAGTGAAAACCAGCTACAGCATTCCGTGCTGGCAGCTTTCGTGTGGGAGAAATCACTGGACGTTTCGAATTTGGCAGCGGGGCTCTGCGACAGACACATAAACAATGTTGCCACTTACCAAGAAAAGCTTTTGGGGAAAGCGAATGTCTGTGTGGCAGCGAATGCAGTTCCAAGGGACAGTGAAAACCAGCTACAGCATTCCGTGCTGGCAGCTTCCATGTGGGCGCAATCGCTGGACGTTTCGAATTTGGCAGCCGGGCTCTGCTAGACAGAGATACAGAGTGTTGCCTCTTTACGAACCAAAGCTTTTGCAGAAAGCGAATGTCTGTGTGGCAGCGAATGCAGTTCCAAGGGACAGTGAAAACCAGCTGCAGCATTCCGTGCTGGCAGCTTTCGTATGGGAGAAATCGCTGGACGTTACGAACTTGGCAGCCGGGCTCTGCGACAGACACATGCACAGTATTGCCACTTACCAAGAAAAGCTTTTGGGGAAAGCGAATGTCTGTGTGGCAGTGAATGCAGTTCCAAGGGACAGTGAAAACCAGCTACAGCATTCCGTGCTGGCAGCTTTCGTGTGGGAGAAATTGCTGGACGTTTCGAATTTGGCAGCCGGGCTCTGCAAGAGACACATACACAGTGTTGCTCCTTTACGAACCAAAGCTTTCTGGGAAAGCGAATGTCTGTGTGGCAGCGAATGCAGTTCCAAGGGACAGTGAAAACCAGCTACAGCATTCCGTACCGGCAGCTTTCGTGTGGGATAAATCGCTGGACGTTTCGAATTTGGCAGCCGGGCTCTGCGAGAGACACATACACAGTGTTGCCCCTTTACGAACCAAAGCTTTTTGGGAAAGCGAATGTCTGTGTGGCAGCGAATGCAGTTCCAAGGGACAGTGAAATCCAGCTACAGCTTTCCGTGCTGGCAGCTTTCGTGTGGGCGCAATCGCTGGACGTTTCGAACTTGACAGCTGGGTTCTGCGAGAGACACATACACAGTATTGCCCCTTTACGAACCAAAGATTTTGGGGAAAGCGAATGCCTGTGTGGCAGCGAATGCACTTCCTAGGGATAGTAAAAACCAGCTACAGCATTCCGTGCTGGCTGCTTTCATGTGGGCGCAATCGCTGGAAGTTTCGAATTTGGCAGCCGGGCTCTGCGAGAGAGAGATACACAGTGTTGCCCCTTTACGAACCAAAGCTTTTGGGGAAAGCGAATGCCTGTGTGGCAGCGAATGCAGTTCCCAGGGACAGTGAAAACCAGCTACAGCATTCCATGCTGGCAGCTTTCGTGTTGGAGAAATCGCTGGATGTTTCGAATTTGTCAGCCGAGCTCTGCTAGACAGAGATACACAGTGTTGCCCCTTTACGAACCAAAGATTTAGGGAAAGCGAATATCTGTGTGGCAGCGAATGCAGTTCCAAGGGACAGTGATAACCAGCTACAGCATTCCGTGCTGGTACCTTTTGTGTGGGCGCAATCGCTGGACGTTTCGAATTTGGCAGCAGGGCTCTGCGAGAGATACATAGACAGTATTGCTCCATTACCAAGCAAAGCTTTTGGGGAAAGCGAATGTCTGTGTGGCAGCGAATGCAATTGCAAGGGCCAGTGAAAACCAGCTACAGCATTCCGTACCGGCAGCTTTCGTGTGGGATAAATCGCTGGACGTTTCGAATTTGGCAGCCGGGCTCTGCGAGAGACACATACAGAGTGTTGCCCCTTTACGAACCAAAGCTTTTGGGGAAACCAAATGTCTGTGTGGCAGCGAATGCAGTTCCCAGGGACAGTGATAACCAGCTACAGCATTCCGTGCTGGTAGCTTTCGTGTGGGCGCTGTCGCTGGATGTTTCGAATTTGGCAGGCGCGCTCTGCTAGACAGAGATACACAGTGTTGCCCCATTACCAAGCACAGCTTTTGGGGAAAGCGAATGTCTGTGTGGCAGCGAATGCAGTTCCAAGGGACAGTGAAAACCAGCTACAGCATTCCATGCTGGCAGCTTTCGTGTGGGAGAAATCGCTGGACTTTTCGACTTTGGCAGCCGGGCTCTGCTAGACAGAGATACACAGTGTTGCCCCTTTACGAACCAAAGCTTTTGGGGAAAGCGAATGTCTGTGTGGCAGCGAATGCAGTTCCAAGGGACAGTGAAAACCAGCTACAGAATTCCGTGCTGGCAGCTTTCGTGTGGGAGAAATCGCTGGATGTTTCGAATTTGGCAGCCGGGCTCTGCGAGAGACACATAGACAGTGTTGCCCTATTACTAGGTAAAGCTTTTGGGGAAAGCGAATGTCTGTGTGGCAGCGAATGCAGTTCCAAGGGACAGTGAATACCAGCTACAGCATTCCGTGCTGGCAGCTTTCGTGTGGGCACAATCGCTGGATGTTTCGAATTTGGCAGCCGGGCTCTGCGAGAGACACATACACAGTGTTGCCCCTTTACGAACCAAAGCTTTTGGGGAAAGCGAATGTCTGTGTGGCAGCGAATGCAGTTCCAAGGGACAGTGAAAACCAGCTACAGCATTCCGTGCTGGTAGCTTTCGTGTGGGCGCAATCGTTGGACTTTTCTAATTTGGCAGCCGGGCTCTGCGAGAGACACATACACAGTGTTGCCCCTTTACGAACCAAAGCTTTTGGGGAAAGCGAATGCCTCTGTGGCAGCGAATGCAGTTCCAAGGGACAGTGAAAACCACCTACAGCATTCCATGCTGGCAGCTTTCGTGTGGGGGAAATCGCTGGACTTTTCGAATTTGGCAGCCGGGCTCTGCTACACAGAGATACAATGTGTTGCCCAATTACCAAGCAAACCTTTAGGGGAAAGCGAATGTCTGTGTGGCAGCGAATGCAGTTCCAAGGGACAGTGAAAACCAGCTACAGCATTCCGTGCTGGCAGCTTTCGTGTGGGCGCTATCGCTGGATGTTTCTAACTTGGCAGCCGGGCTCTACGAGAGACACATACACAGTGTTGCCCCTTTACGAACCAAAGCTTTTGGGGAAAGCGAATGTCTGTGTGGCAGCGAATGCAGTTCCAAGGGACAGTGAAAACCAGCAACAGCATTCCGTGCTGGCAGCTTTCGTGTGGGAGAAATCGCTGGACGTTTCGAATTTGGCAGCCGGGCTCTGCGAGAGAGAGATACACATTGTTGGCCCATTACCAAGCAAAGCTTTTGGGGAAAGCGAATGTCTGTGTGGCAGCGAATGCAGTTCCAAGGGACAATGAAAACCAGCTACAGCATTCCGTGCTGGCAGCTTTCGTGTGGGCGCTATCGCTGAATGTTTCGATTTGGCAGCCGGGCTCTGCGAGAGACACATACACAGTGTAGCCCCTTTACGAACCAAAGCTATTGGGGAAAGTGAATGTTTGTGTGGCAGCGAATGCAGTTCCCAGGGACAGTGATAACCAGCTACAGCATTCCGTGCTGGTACCTTTCGTGTGGGCGCAATCGCTGGACTTTTCGAATTTGGCAGCTGGGCTCTGCGAGAGACACATACACAGTTTTGCCCCTTTACGAACCAAAGCTTTCGGGGAAAGCGAATGTCAGTTTGGCAGTGAATGCAGTTCCAAGGGACAGTGAAAACCAGCTACAGCATTCCATGCTGGCAGCTTTCGTGTGGGCTCAGTCGCTGGACGTTTCAAATTTGGCAGCCGGGCTCTGCGAGAGACACATACACAGTGTAGCCCCTTTACGAACCAAAGCTATTGGGGAAAGTGAATGTCTGTGTGGCAGCGAATGCAGTTTCAAGGGACAGTGAATACCAGCTACAGCATTCCGTGCTGGCAGCTTTCGTGTTGGAGAAAACGCTGGATGTTTCGAATTTGGCAGCCGGGCTCTGCGAGAGACACATACACAGTGTTGCCCCTTTACGATCCAAAGCTTTTGGGGAAAGCGAATGTCTGTGTGGCAGCGAATGCAGTTCCAAGGGACAGTGAAAACCAGCTACAGCATTCCGTGTTGGCAGCTTTCATGTGGGCGCAATTGCGTGACGTTTCGAATTTGGCAGCCCGGCTCTGCGAGAGTGAGATACACAGTGTTGCCCCTTTACGAACCAAAGCTTTTGGGGAAAGCGAATGTCTGTGTGGCAGCGAATGCAGTTCCAAGGGACAGTGAAAACCAGCTACAGCATTCCATGCTGGCAGCTTTCGTGTGGGAGAAATCGCTGGATGTTTCGAATTTGGCAGCCGGGCTCTGCTAGAAAGAGATACACAGTGTTGCACAATTACCAAGCAAAGCTTTTGGGGAAAGCGAATGTCTTTGTGGCAGCGAATGCAGTTCCAAGGGACAGTGAATACCAGCTACAGCATTCCGTGCTGGCAGCGTTCGTGTGGGCACAATCGCTGGATGTTTCGAATTTGGCAGCCGGGCTCTGCGAGAGACACATACACAGTGTTGCCCCTTTACGAACCAAAGCTTTCGGGGAAAGCGAATGCCTGTGTGGCAGCGAATGCAGTTCCAAGGGACAGTGAAAACCAGCTATAGCATTCCGTGCTGGTAGCTTTCGTGTGGGCGCTGTCGCTGGATGTTTCGAATTTGGCAGTTGCGCTCTGCTAGACAGAGATACACAGTGTTGCCCCATTACCAAGCACAGCTTTTGGGGAAAGCGAATGTATGTGTGGCAGCGAATGCAGTTCCAAGGGACAATGAAAACCAGCTACAGGATTGCGTGCTGGCACCTTTTGTGTGGGCGCAATCGCTGGACTGTTCGAATTTGGCAGCCGGGTCTGCGAGAGACACTTACACAGTGTTGCCCCATTACCAAGAAAAGCTTTTGGGGAAAGCGAATGTCTGTGTGGCAGCGAATGCAGTTCCAAGGGACAGTGAAAACCAGCTACAGCATTCCATGCTGGCAGCTTTCGTGTGGGAGAAATTGCTGGATGTTTCGAATTTGGCAGCCGGGCTCTGCTAGACAGAGATACACAGTTTTGCACAATTACCAAGCAAAGCTTTTGGGGAAAGCGAATGCTTGTGTGGCAGCGAATGCAGTTCCAAGGGACAGTGAAACCCAGCTACAGCATTCCGTGCTGGCAGCTTTCCTGTGGGCGCAATCGCTGGACTTTTCGAATTTGGCAGCCGGGCTCTGCTAGAGACACATACACAGTGTTGCCCCGTTACCAAGAAAAGCTTCTGGGGAAAGCGAATGTCTGTGTGGCAGCGAATGCAGTTCCAAGGGACAGTGAAAACCAGCTAGAGCATTCCGTGCTGGCAGCTTTCGTGTGGGAGAAATCACTGGATGTTTCGAATTTGGCAGCCGGGCTCTTCGAGAGACACATACACTGTGTTGACCCTTTACGAACCAAAGCTTTTTTGGAAAGCGAATGTCTGTGTGGCAGCGAATGCAGTTCCAAGGGACAGTGAAAACCAGCTACAGCATTCCGTGGTGGCAGCTTTCGTGTGGGAGAAATGGCTGGACGTTTCGAATTTGGCAGCCGGGCTCTGCGAGAGACACATACACAGTGTTGCCCCTTTACGAACCAAAGCTTTTGGGGAAAGCAAATGTCTGTGTGGCAGCGAATGCAGTTCCAAGGGACAGTGAAAACCAGCTACAGCATTCCATACTGGCATATTTCGTGTGGGATAAATCGCTGGACGTTTCGAATTGGGCAGCCGGGCTCTGCGAGAGACACATACACAGTGTAGCCCCGTTACGAAGCAAAACTTTTGGGGAAAGCGAATGTCTGTGTGGCAACGAATGCAGTTCCAAGGGACAGTGAAAACCAGCTACAGCATTCCATGCTGGCAGCTTTCGTATGGGCGCAATCGCTGGACGTTTCAAATATGGCAGCCGGGCTCTGCGAGAGACACATACACAGTGTTGCCCCTTTACGAACCAAAGCTTTTGGGGAAAGTGAATGTCTGTGTGGCAGCGAATGCAGTTCCAAGGGACAGTGAAAACCAGCTACAGCATTCCGTGCTGGCAGCTTTCCTGTGGGCGCAATCGCTGGACGTTTCGAATTTGGCAGCCCGGCTCTGCGAGAGTGAGATACACAGTGTTGCCCCTTTACGAACCAAAGCTTTTGGGGAAAGCGAATGCCTGTGTGGCAGCGAATGCAGTTCCAAGGGACAGTGAAAACCAGCTACAGCATTCCGTGCTGGCAGCTTTCGTGTGGGAGAAATGGCTGGACGTTTCGAATTTGGCAGCCGGGTTCTGCGAGAGACACATACACAGTGTTGCCCCTTTACGAACCAAAGCTTTTGGGGAAAGCGAATGTCTGTGTGGCAGCGAATGCAGTTCCAAAGGACAGTGAAAACCAGCTACAGCATTCCGTGCTGGCAGCTTTCGTGTGGGAGAAATCGCTGAATGTTTCGAATTTGGCAGCCGGGCTCTGCGAGAGACACATAGACAGTGTTGCCCGATTACTAGGTAAAGCTTTTGGGGAAAGCGAATGTCTGTGTGGCAGCGAATGCAGTTCCAAGGGACAGTGAAAACCAGCTACAGCATTCCGTGCTGGCAGCTTTCGTGTGGGCACAATCGCTGGATGTTTCGAATTTGGCAGCCGGGCTCTGCGAGAGACACATACACAGTGTTGCCCCTTTAAGAACCAAAGCTTTCGGGGAATGCGAATGCCTGTGTGGCAGCGAATGCAGTTCCAAGGGACAGTGAAAACCACCTACAGCATTCCGTACTGGCAGCTTTCGTGCGGGTGCAATTGCTAGACGTTTCGAATTTGGCAGCCGGGCTCTGCAAGAGTGAGATACAGAGTGTTGCCCCTTTACGAACCAAAGCTTTTGGGGAAAGCGAATGTCTGTGTGGCAGTGAATGCAGTTCCAAGGGACAGTGAAAACCAGCTACAGCATTCCGTGCTGGCAGCTTTCGTGTTGGAGAAATCGCTGGATGTTTCGAATTTGGCAGCCGGGCTCTGCGAGAGACACATACACAGTGTTGCCCCTTTACGAACCAAAGCTTTTGGGGAAAGCGAATGTCTGTGTGGCAGCGAATGCAGTTCCAAGGGACAGTGAAAACCAGCTACAGCATTCCGTGCTGGCAGCTTTCGTGTGGGCGCAATCGCGTGACGTTTCGAATTTGGCAGCCCGGCACTGCGAGAGTGAGATACACAGTGTTGCCCCTTTACGAACCAAAGCTTTTGGGGAAAGCGAATGCCTGTGTGGCAGCGAATGCAGTTGCAAGGGACAGTGAGAAACAGCTACAGCATTCCGTGCTGGCAGCTTTCGTGTGTCGGAAATCGCTGGACTTTTCGAATTTGGCAGCCGGGCTCTGCGAGAGACACATACACAGTGTTGCCCCTTTACGAACCAAAGCTTTTGGGGAAAGCGAATGTCTGTGTGGCAGCGAATGCAGTTCCAAGGGACAGTGAAAACCAGCTACAGAATTCCGTGCTGGCAGCTTTCGTGTGGGAGAAATCGCTGGATGTTTCGAATTTGGCAGCCGGGCTCTGCGAGAGACACATAGACAGTGTTGCCCGATTACTAGGTAAAGCTTTTGGGGAAAGCGAATGTCTGTGTGGCAGCGAATGCAGTTCCAAGGGACAATGAAAACCAGCTACAGGATTGCGTGCTGGCAGCTTTTGTGTGGGCGCAATCGCTGTATGTTTCGAATTTGGCAGCCGGGCTCTGCGAGAGACACATACAGAGTTTTGCCTCTTTACGAACCAAAGCTTTCGGGGAAAGCGAATGTCTGTGTGGCAGCGAATGCAGTTCCAAGGGACAGTGAAACCCAGCTACAGCATTATGTGCTGGCAGCTTTCCTGTGGGCGCAATCGCTGGATGTTTCGAATTTCGCAGCCGGGCTCTGAGAGAGACACATACACAGTGTTGCCCCTTTACGAACCAAAGCTTTCGGGTAAAGCGAATGCCTGTGTGGCAGCGAATGCAGTTCCAAGGGACAGTGAAAACCACCTACAGCATTCCGTACTGGCAGCTTTCGTGCGGGTGCAATTGCTAGACGTTTCGAATTTGGCAGCCGGGCTCTGCAAGAGTGAGATACACAGTGTTGCCCCTTTACGAACCAAAGCTTTTGGGGAAAGCGAATGTCTGTGTGGCAGTGAATGCAGTTCCAAGGGACAGTGAAAACCAGCTACAGCATTCCGTGCTGGCAGCTTTCGTGTTGGAGAAATCGCTGGATGTTTCGAATTTGGCAGCCGGGCTCTGCGAGAGACACATACACAGTGTTGCCCCTTTACGAACCAAAGCTTTTGGGGAAAGCAAATGTCTGTGTGGCAGCGAATGCAGTTCCAAGGGACAGTGAAAACCAGCTACACCATTCCGTGCTGGCAGCTTTCGTGTGGGCGCAATCGCTGGACGTTTCGAATTTGGCAGCCCGGCTCTGCGAGAGTGAGATACACAGTGTTGCCCCTTTACGAAGCAAAGCTTTTGGGGAAAGCGAATGCCTGTGTGGCAGCGAATGCAGTTCCAAGGGACAGTGAAAACCAGCTACAGCATTCCGTGCTGGCAGCTTTCGTGTGGGAGAAATGGCTGGACGTTTCGAATTTGGCAGCCGGGTTCTGCGAGAGACACATACACAGTGTTGCCCCTTTACGAACCAAAGCTTTTGGGGAAAGCGAATGTCTGTGTGGCAGCGAATGCAGTTCCAAGGGACAGTGAAAAGCAGCTACAGAATTCCGTGCTGGCAGCTTTCGTGTGGGACAAATCGCTGGATGTTTCGAATTTGGCAGCCGGGCTCTGCGAGAGACACATAGACAGTGTTGCCCGATTACTAGGTAAAGCTTTTGGGGAAAGCGAATGTCTGTGTGGCAGCGAATGCAGTTCCAAGGGACAGTGAATACCAGCTACAGCATTCCGTACTGGCAGCTTTCGTGCGGGTGCAATTGCTAGACGTTTCGAATTTGGCAGCCGGGCTCTGCAAGAGTGAGATACACAGTGTTGCCCCTTTACGAACCAAAGCTTTTGGGGAAAGCGAATGTCTGTGTGGCAGTGAATGCAGTTCCAAGGGACAGTGAAAACCAGCTACAGCATTCCCTGATGGCAGCTTTCGTGTGGGCGCAATCGCGTGACGTTTCGAATTGGGCAGCCGGGCTCTGCTAGACAGAGATACAGAGTCTTGCCCAATTACCAAGCAAAGCTTTTGGGGAAAGCGAATGTCTGTGTGGCAGCGAATGCAGTTCCAAGGGACAGTGAAAACCAGATACAGCATTCCGTGCTGGCAGCTTTCGTGTGGGAGAAATCGCTGGATGTTTCGAATTTGGCAGCCGGGCTCTGCTAGACAGAGATACACAGTATTGCCCCATTACCAAGCAAAGCTTTTGGGGAAAGCGAATGTCTGTTTGGCAGCGAATGAAATTCCAAGGGACAGAGAAAACCAGCTACAGCATTCCGTGCTGGCAGCTTTCGTGTGGGCGCTATGGCTGAATGTTTCGAATTTGGCAGCAGGGCTCTCGAGAGATACATACACAGTATTGCCCCATTACCAAGCAAAGCTTTTGGGGAAAGCGAATGTTGTGTGGCAGCGAATGCAGTTCCCAGGGACAGTGATAACCAGCTACAGCATTCCGTGCTGGTACCTTTCGTGTGGGCGCAATCGCTGGACTTTTCGAATTTGGCAGCCGGGCTGTGCGAGAGACACATACACAGTTTTGCCCCTTTACGAACCAAAGCTTTCGGGGAAAGTGCATGTCAGTGTGGCAGTGAATGCAGTTCCAAGGGACAGTGAAAACCAGCTACAGCATTCCATGCTGGCAGCTTTCGTGTGGGCGCAATCGCTGGACGTTTCAAATTTGGCAGCCGGGCTCTGCGAGAGACAGATACACAGTGTTGCCCCTTTACGAACCAAAGCTTTTGGGGAAAGCGAATGTCTGTGTGGCAGCGAATGCAGTTCCAAGGGACAGTGAAAACCAGCTACAGCATTCCGTGCTGGCAGCTTTCATGTGGGCGCAATCGCGTGACGTTGCAAATATGGCAGCCGGGCTCTGCGAGAGTGAGATACACAGTGTTGCCCCTTTACGAACCAAAGCTTTTGGGGAAAGCGAATGTCTGTGTGACAGCGAATGCAGTTCCAAGGGACAGTGAAAACCAGCTACAGCATTCCATGCTGGCAGCTTTCGTGTGGGCGCAATCGCTGGATGGTTCGAATTTGGCAGCCGGGCTCTGCTAGAGACACATACACAGTGTTCCCCATTACCAAGAAAAGCTTTTTGGGAAAGCGAATGTCTGTGTGGCAGCGAATGCAGTTCCAAGGGACAGTGAAAACCAGCTACAGCATTCCGTGCTGGCAGCTTTCGTGTGGGAGAAATGGCTGGACGTTTCCAATTTGGCAGCCGGGCTCTGCGAGAGACACATACACAGTGCTGCCCCTTTACGAACCAAAGCTTTTGGGGAAAGCGAATGTCTGTGTGGCAGCGAATGCAGTTCCAAGGGACACTGAGAACCAGCTACAGCATTCCGTACTGGCAGCTTTCGTGTGGGATAAATCGCTGGACGTTTCGAATTGGGCAGCCGGGCTCTGCGAGAGACACATACATAGTGTAGCCCTGTTACCAAGCAAAGCTCTTGGGGAAAGCGAATGTCTGTGTGGCAGCGAATGCAGTTCCAAGGGACAGTGAATAACAGGTACAGCATTCCGTGCTGGCAGCTTTCGTGTTGGAGAAAACGCTGGATGTTTCGAATTTGGCAGCCGGGCTCTGCGAGAGACACATACACAGTGTTGCCCCTTTACGAACTAAAGCTTTTGGGGAAAGCGAATGTCTGTGTGGCAGCGAATGCAGTTCCAAGGGACAGTGAAAACCAGCTACAGCATTCCGTGCTGGCAGCTTTCGTGTGGGCGCAATCGCGTGACGTTTCGAATTTGGCAGCCCGGCTCTGCGAGAGTGAGATACACAGTGTTGCCCCTTTACGAACCAAAGCTTTTGGGGAAAGCGAATGTCTGTGTGGCAGCGAATGCAGTTCCAAGGGAGAGTGAAAACCAGCTACAGCATTCCATGCTGGTAGCTTTCGTGTGGGAGAAATCGCTGGATGTTTCGAATTTGGCAGCCGGGCTCTGCTAGACAGAGATACACAGTGTTGCCCCTTTACGAACCAAAGCTTTTGGGGAAAGCGAATGCCTGTGTGGCAGCGAATGCAGTTCCAAGGGACAGTGAAAACCTGCTACAGCATTCCGTACTGGCAGCTTTCGTGTGGGAGAAATCGCTGGACGTTTCGAATTTGGCAGCCGGGCTCTGCTAGACAGAGATACACAGTGTTGCCCCTTTACGAACTAAAGCTTTTGGGGAAAGCGAATGTCTGTGTGGCAGCGAATGCAGTTCCAAGAGACAGTGAAAACCAGCTACAGCATTCCGTGCTGGCAGCTTTCGTGTGGGAGAAATCGCTGGACGTTTCGAATTGGGCAGCCGGGCTCTGCGAGAGAGAGATACAAAGTGTTGCCCCTTTACGAACCAAAGCTTTTGGGGAAAGCGAATGCCTGTGTGGCAGCGAATGCAGTTCCAAGGGACAGTGAAAACCAGCTACAGCATTCCGTGCTGGCACCTTTCGTGTGGGCGCAATCGCTGGACGTTTCGAATTTGGCAGCCGGGCTCTGCGAGAGAGAGATACACAGTGTTGCCCCTTTAGGAACCAAAGCTTTTGGGGAAAGCGAAAGCCTCTGTGGCAGCGAATGCAGTTCCAAGGGACAGTGAAAACCAGCTACAGCATTCCGTGCTGGCAGCTTTTGTGTGGGCGCAATCGCTGGACGTTTCGAATTTGGCAGTCGGGTTCTGCGAGAGAGAGATACATAGTGTTGCCTCTTTACGAACCAAAGCTTTTGGGGAAAGCGAATGTCTGTGTGGCAGTGAATGCAGTTCCAAGGGACAGTGAAAACCAGATGCAGCATTCCGTGCTGGCATCTTTCGTGTGGGAGAAATCGCTGGACGTTTCGAATTTCACAGCCGGGCTCTGCAACAGTGAGATATACAGTGTTGCGCCTTTACGAACCAAAGCTTTTGGGGAAAGCAAATGTCTGTGTGGCAGCGAATGCAGTTCCAAGGGACAGTGAAAACCAGCTACAGCATTCCGTGGTGGTAGCTTTCGTGTGGGAGAAATCGCTGGACTTTTCGAATTTGGCAGCGGGGCTCTGCGAGAGACACATACACAGTGTTGCCCCATTACCAAGAAAACCTTTGGGGAAAGCGAATGTCTCTGTGGTAGCGAATGCAGTTCCAAGGGACAGTGAAAACCAGCTACAGCATTCCGTGCTGGCAGCTTTCGTGTGGGAGAAATCGCTGGACGTTTCGAATTTGACAGCCGGGCTCTGCTAGACAGAGATACACAGTGTTGCCCCTTTACGAACTAAAGCTTTCGCAGAAAGCGAATATCTGTGTGGCAGCGAATGCAGTTCCAAGGGACAGTGAAAACCAGGTACAGCATTCCGTGCTGGCAGCTTTCGTGTGGGCGCAATCGCTGGACGTTTCGAATTTGGCAGCGGGGCTCTGCGACAGACTCATACACAGTGTTGCCACTTACCAAGAAAAGCTTTTGGGGAAAGCGAATGTCTGTGTGGCAGCGAATGCAGTTCCAAGGGACAGTGAAAACCAGCTACAGCATTCCGTGCTGGCAGCTTTCTTGTGGGAGAAATCGCTGGACGTTTCGAATTTGGCAGCCGGGCTCTGCTAGACAGAGATACACAGTGTTGCCCCTTTACGAACCAAAGCTTTTGCAGAAAGCGAATGCCTGTGTGGCAGGGAATGCAGTTCCAAGGGACAGTGAAAACCAGCTACAGCATTCCGTGCTGGCAGCTTTCGTGTGGGAGAAATCGCTGGACGTTTCAAATTTGGCAGCCGGGCTCTGCGAGAGACACATACACAGTGTTGCCCCTTTACGAACCAAAGCTTTCGGGGAAAGCGAATGTCTGTGTGGCAGCGAATGCAGTTCCAAGGGACAGTGAAAACCAGCTACAGCATTCCGTGCTGGCAGCTTTCGTGTGGCGCAATCGCTAGACGTTGAGAAATTGGCAGCCGGGCTCTGCGAGAGACACATACACAGTGTTGCCCCTTTACGAACCAAAGCTTTTGGGGCAAGCGAATGTCTGTGTGGCAGCGAATGAAGTTCCAAGGGACAGTGAAAACCAGCTACAGCATTCCGTGCTGGCAGCTTTCGTGTGGGAGATATTGCTGGACGTTTCGAATTTGGCAGCCGGGCTCTGCGAGAGACACATACACAGTGTTGCCCCATTACCAAGAAAACCTTTGGGGAAAGCGAATGTCTGTGCGGCAGCGAATGCAGTTCCAAGGGACAGTGAAAACCAGATACAGCATTCCGTGCTGGCAGCTTACTTGTGGGAGAAATCGCTGGACCTTTCGAATTTGGCAGCCGGGCTCTGCAAGAGACACATACACAGTGTTGCCCCTTTACGAACCAAAGCTTTTGCAGAAAGCGAATATCTGTGTGGCAGCGAATGCAGTTCCAAGGGACAGTGAAAACCAGCTACAGCATTCCGTGCTGGCAGCTTTCCTGTGGGCGCAATCGCTGGACGTTTCGAATTTGGCAGCCAGGCTCTGCGAGAGACACATACACAGTGTTCCCCATTACCATGAAAAACTTTTGGGGAAAGCGAATGCCTGTGTGGCAGCGAATGCAGTTCCAAGGGACAGTGAAAACCAGCTACAACAGTCCGTGCTGGCAGCTTTCGTGTGGGGGAAATCGCTGGACATTTCGAATTTGGCAGCCGGGCTCTGCGAGAGACACATACACAGTGTTGCCCCATTACCATGAAAACCTTTTGGGGAAAGCGTATGTCTGTGTGGCAGCGAATGCAGTGCCAAGGGACAGTGAAAACCAGCTACAGCATTCCGTGCTGGTAGCTTTCGTGTGGGCGCAATCGCTGGACGTTTCGAAAATGGCAGCCAGGCTCTGCGAGAGACACATACACAATGTTGCCCCATTACCAAGCAAAGCTTTTGGGGAAAGCGAATGTCTGTGTGGCAGCGAATGCAGTTCCAAGGGGCAGTGAAAACCAGCTACAGCATTCGGTGCTGGCAGCTTTTTTGTGGGAGCAATCGCTGGACGTTTCGAATTTGGCAGCCGGGCTCTGCGAGAGAGAGATACACAGTGTTGCCCCTTTACGAACCAAAGCTTTTGGGGAAAGCGAATGTCTGTGTGGCAGCGAATGCAGTTCCAAGGGACAGTGAAAACCAGCTACAGCATTCCGTGCTGGCAGCTTTCGTGTGGGAGAAATCGCTGGACGTTTTGAATTTGGCAGCCGGGCTCTGCGAGAGACACATACACAGTGTTGCCCCATTACCATGAAAACCTTTTGGGGAAAGCGAATGTCTGTGTGGCAGCGAATGCAGTTCCAAGGGACAGTTAAAACCATCTGCAGCATTCCGTGCTGGCAGCTTTCGTGTGGGAGAAATTGCTGGACGTATAGAATTTGGCAGCCAGGCTCTGCGAGAGAGAGATACAAAATATTGCCCCATTACCAAGAAAACCTTTTGGGGAAAGCGAATGTCTGTGTGGCAGCGAATGCAGTTCCAAGGGACAGTGAAAACCAGCTACAGCATTCTGTGCTGGTAGCTTTCGTGTGGGCGCAATGGCTGGACGTTTCGAATTTGGCAACCGGGTTCTGCAAGTGTGAGATACACATTGTTGCCCCTTTACGAACCAAAGCTTTTGGGGAAAGCGAATGTCTGTGTGGCAGCGAATGCAGTTCCAAGGGACAGTGAAAACCAGCTATAGCATTCCGTGCTGGCAGCTTTCGTGTGGGCGCAATCGCTGGACGTTTCGAATTTGGCAGCCGGGCTCTGCGAGAGACAAATACACAGTGTTGCCCCATTACCAAGTAAAGCTTTTGGGGAAAGCGAATGCCTGTGTGGCAGCGAATGCAGTTCCAAGGGACAGTGAAAACCAGCTATAGCATTCCGTGTTGGCAGCTTTCGTGTGGGGGAAATCACTGGATGTTTCGAATTTGGCAGCCGGGCTGTGCGAGAGACACATACATAGTGTTGCACCATTACCGTGAAAAACTTTAGGGGAAAGCGAATCTCTGTGACGCAGCGAATGCAGTTCCAAGGGACAGTGAAAAC
Source organism: Mycteria americana (assembly GCF_035582795.1). Lineage (NCBI taxonomy): Eukaryota > Metazoa > Chordata > Aves > Ciconiiformes > Ciconiidae > Mycteria > Mycteria americana. Next base: position 2,291,620 of record NW_027445436.1, on the reverse strand, counting down.
CAGCTACAGCATTCCGTGCTGGCAGCTTTCGTGTGGGCGCAATCGCTGGACGTTTGGAATTTCGCAGCCAGGCTCTGCGAGAGACTCATACACAGTGTTGCCCCATTACCAAGAAAACCTTTTGGGGAAAGCGAATGTCTGTGTGGCAGCGAATGCAGTTCCAAGGACAGTGAAAACCAGCTACAGCATTCGTTCTGGCAGCTTTCGTGTGGGCGCAATCGCTGGACGTTTCGAATTTGGCAGCCGGGCTCTGCGAGAGACACATACACAGTGTTGCCCCATTACCAAGCAAAGCTTTTGGGGAAAGCGAATGTCTGTGTGGCAGCGAATGCAGTTCCAAGGGACAGTGAAAACCAGGTACAGCATTCCGTACTGGCAGCTTTCGTGCGGGCGCAATCGCTGGAAGTTTCGAATTTGGCAGCCGGGCTCTGCGAGAGACACATACACAGTGTTGCCCCATTACCAAAAAAACCTTTGGGGAAAGCGAATGCCTGTGTGGCAGCGAATGCAGTTCCAAGGGACAGTTAAAACCATCTGCAGCATTCCGTGCTGGCAGCTTTCGTGTGGGAGAAATTGCTGGACGTATAGAATTTGGCAGCCAGGCTCTGCGAGAGAGAGATACAGAATATTGCCCCATTACCAAGAAAACCTTTTGGGGAAAGCGAATGTCTGTGTGGCAGCGAATGCAGTTCCAAGGGACAGTGAAAACCAGCTATAGCATTCCGTGCTGGCAGCTTTCGTGTGGGCGCAATCGCTGGACGTTTCGAATTTGGCAGCCGGGCTCTGCGAGAGACACATACACAGTGTTGCCCCTTTACGAACCAAATCTTTTGGGGAAAGCGTATGTCTGTGTGGCAGCGAATGCAGTTCCAAGGGACAGTGAAAACCAGCTACAGCTTTGCGATCTGGCAGCTTTGATGTGGGCGCAATCGCTGGACGTTTCGAATTTGGCAGCCGGGCTCTGCGAGAGAGAGATACACAGTGTTGCCTCTTTACGAACCAAAGCTTTTGGGGAAAGCGAATGTCTGTGTGGCAGCGAATGCAGTTCCAAGGGACAGTGAAAACCAGCCACAGCATTCCGTGCTGGCAACTTTCGTGTGGGGGAAATCGCTGGACGTTTCGAATTTGGCAGCCGGGCTCTGCGAGAGACACATACACAATGTTGCCCCATTACCAAGCAAAGCTTTTGGGGAAAGCGAATGTCTGTGTGGCAGCGAATGCAGTACCAAGGGACAGTGAAAACCAGCTACAGCATTCGGTGCTGGCAGCTTTTTTGTGGGAGCAATCGCTGGACGTTTCGAATTTGGCAGCCGGGCTCTGCGAGAGAGAGATACAGAGTGTTGCCCCTTTACGAACCAAAGCTTTTGGGGAAAGCGAATGTCTGTGTGGCAGCGAATGCAGTTCCAAGGGACAGTGAAAACCAGCTACAGCATTCCGTGCTGGCAGCTTTCGTGTGGGAGAAATCGCTGGACGTTTCGAATTTGGCAGCCGGGCTCTGCGAGAGACACATACACAGTGTTGCCCCATTACAATGAAAACCTTTTGGGGAAAGCGAATGTCTGTGTGGCAGCGAATGCAGTTCCAAGGGACAGTGAAAACCAGCTACAGCATTCCGTGCTGGCAGCTTTCGTATGGGAGAAATTGCTGGACGTTTCGAATTTGGCAGCCGGGCTCTGCGAGAGAGAGATACACAGTGTTGCCCCTTTACCAACCAAAGCTTTTGGGGAAAGCGAATGTCTGTGTGGCAGCGAATGCAGTTCCAAGGGACAGTGAAAACCAGCTACAGCATTCCGTGCTGGCAGCTTTTTTGTGGTCGCAATCGCTGGACGTTTCGAATTTGGCAGCCGGGCTCTGCGAGAGAGAGATACACAGTTTTGCCCCATTACCAAGCAAAGCTTTTGGGGAAAGCGAATTCCTGTGTGGCAGCGAATGCAGTTCCAAGGGACAGTGAAAACCAGCTACAGCATTGCATGCTGGCAGCTTTCGTGTGGGCGCAATCGCTGGATGTTTCGAATTTGGCAGCCGGGCTCTGCGAGAGAGAAATACAAAGTGTTGCCCCTTTACGAACCAAAGCTTTTGGGGAAAGCGAATGTCTGTGTGGCAGTGAATGCAGTTCCAAGGGACAGTGAAAACCAGCTACAGCATTCTGTACTGGCAGCATTCGTGTGGGCGCAATCGCTGGACGTTTCGAATTTGGCAGTCGGGTTCTGCAAGAGAGAGATACACAGTGTTGCGCCTTTACGAACCAAAGATTTTGGGGAAAGGGAATGTCTGTGTGGCAGTGAATGCAGTTCCAAGGGACAGTGAAAACCAGCTACAACATTGCGTTCTGTCAGCTTTCATGTGGGAGAAATGCTGGACGTTTCGAATTGGGCAGCCGGGCTCTGCGAGAGACACATACACAGTTTTGCCCCTTTACGAACCAAAGCTTTTGGGGAAAGCGAATGCCTGTGTGGCAGCGAATGCAGTTCCAAGGGACAGTGAAAACCAGCTTCAGCATTCCGTGCTGGCAGCTTTCGTGTGGGCGCAAACGCTGGACCTTTCGAATTTGGCAGCCGGGCTCTGCGCGAGAGAGATACATATTGTTGCCCCTTTACGAACCAAAGCTTTTGGGGAAATCGAAAGCCTCTGTGGCAGCGAATGCAGTTCCAAGGGACAGTGAAAACCAGCTACAGCATTCCGTGCTGGCTGCTTTTGTGTGGGCGCAATCGCTGGACGTTTCGAATTTGGCAGTCGGATTCTGCGAGAGAGAGATACACAGTGTTGCCCGATTATTAGGGAAAGCTTTTGGAGAAAGCGAATGTCTGTGTGCCAGCGAATGCAGTTCCAAGGGACAGTGAAAACCAGCTACAGCATTCCGTGCTGGCAGCTTTCGTGTGAGAGAAATCGCTGGACGTTTCGAATTTGGCAGCCGGGCTCTGCGAGAGACACATACACAGTGTTGCCCCTTTACGAACCAAAGCTTTTGGGGAAAGCGAATGCCTGTGTGGCAGCGAATGCAGTTCCAAGAGACAGTGAAAACCAGCTACAGCATTCCGTGCTGGCAGCTTTCTGGTGGGAAAAATCGCTGGACGTTTCAAATTTGGCAGCCGGGCTCTGCGAGAGACACATACACAGTGTTGCCCCATTACCAAGAAAACCTTTGGGGAAAGAGAATGTTTGTGTGGCAGCGAATGCAGTTCCAAGGGACAGTGAAAACCAGCTACAGCATTCCGTGCTGGCAGCTTTCGTGTGGGAGAAATCGCTGGACGTTTCGAATTTGACAGCCGGGCTCTGCTAGACAGAGATACACAGTGTTGCCCCATTACCAAGAAAACCTTTGGGGAAAGCGAATGTCTGTGCGGCAGCGAATGCAGTTCCAAGGGACAGTGAAAACCAGCTACAGCATTCCGTGCTGGCAGCTTTCGTGTGGGAGACATCGCTGAATGTTTCGAATTTGGCAGCCGGGCTCTGCTAGACAGAGATACACAGTGTTGCCCCTTTACGAACCAAAGCTTTTGGGGAAAGCGAATGTCTGTGTGGCAGCGAATGCAGTTCCAAGGGACAGTGAAAAGCCGTTACAGCATTAGGTGCTGGCAGCTTTCGTGTGGGCGCAATCGCTGGATGTTTCGAATTTGGCAGCCGGGCTCTGCTAGACAGAGATACACAGTGTTGCCCCATTACCAAGAAAAGCTTTTGGGGAAAGCGAATGTCTGTGTGGCAGCGAATGCAGTGCCAAGGGACAGTGAAAACCAGCTACAGCATTCCGTGCTGGCAGCTTTCGTGTGGGCGCAATCGCTGGACGTTTCGAATTTGGCAGTCGGGCTCTGCGAGAGACACATACACAGTGTTGCCCCATTACCATGAAAAACTTTTGGGGAAAGCGAATGTCTGTGTGGCAGCGAATGCAGTTCCAAGGGACAGTGAAAACCAGCTACAGCATTCCGTGCTGGCAGCTTTCCTGTGGGCGCAATCGCTGGACGTTTCGAATTTGGCAATCGGGCTCTGCGAGAGAGATACACAGTGTTGCCCCTTTACGAACCAAAGCTTTTGGGGAAAGTGAATGTCTGTGTGGCAGCGAATGCAGTTCCAAGGGACAGTGAAAACCAGCTACAGCGTTCCGTTCTGGCAGCTTTCGTGTGGGCGCAACAGCTGGACGTTTCAAATTTGGAAGCCGGGCTCTGCGAGAGACACATACACAGTGTTGCCCCTTTACGAACCAAAGCTTTTGGGGAAAGCGAATGCCTGTGTGGCAGCGAATGCAGTTCCAAGGGACAGTGAAAACCAGCCACAGCATTCCATGCTGGCAGCTTTCGTGTGGGCGCAGTCGCTGGAAGTTTCGAATTTGGCAGCTGGGCTCTGCGAGAGACACATACACAGTGTTGCCCCTTTACGAACCAAAGCTTTTGGGGAAAGCGAATGTCTGTGTGGCAGCGAATGCAGTTCCAAGGGACAGTGAAAACCAGCTACAGCATTCCGTGCTGGCAGGTTTCGTGTGGGCGCAATCGCTGGACCTTTCGAATTTGGCAGCCGGGCTCTGCAAGAGTGAGATACAGAGTGTTGCCCCTTTACGAACCAAAGCTTTTGGGGAAAGCGAATGTCTGTGTGGCAGCGAATGCACTTCCAAGGGGCAGTGAATACCAGCTACAGCATTCC